>NC_133414.1:59336538-59641250 GCF_049350105.2 Macaca mulatta
TTGAACATAATTAAGTATCTTATATCCTGATCTATTTGGGAGAATCTAATTTATTGTTGAACATATTCTCGTATGTATAATTTTTTAAATTATTTTAATGTTTAGAGTTCTCAAACTTTATAAAATGTTTGAAGAATAATGCACTATTTTTTAAAGTTGAACTTACATAACAGACATCATTTATTTAAAAATAAAAAGAAAAAGTAATCCCTCAGAAAAGCTATCCAGAATGTCTGGCCTTTGATGTATCAACAGTTCTAAAGTTCTCTCCTACCTGATTCTGAAAGTCAGAGATTTGCCTGTACTGAAGATTATCTTTTTTTTTTTTTTTGAAGCAGGGTCTTGTTTGCCTAGGCTGGAGTGCAGTGGCACGCGCGATCACAGCTCACTGCAGACTTTCAACCTCTCTGGGCTCAGGTGATCCTCCCGTCTCAGCCACCTGAGTAGCCAGGAGTACTAGTGTGCACCACCACACCTGGCTAATTTTTCTTTTATAGCTACACCGGGTTTCACCATATTGCCCAGGCCAATTTCAAACTCCTGGGCTCAAGCGATCTTCTCCGGCCTCAGCCTCCCAAAGTGCTGGGATTATAGGCATGAACCACAACGCCCTGCCTGAAAAGTATCTTTTACTAGCGATTAGATACATTTTAAATGTAAGCCTATTTTCACTGTTCCAAACTCTTGCCTTAAAGCAGTTGTCCCCAGTGCCATGAAGTTTTTATGATAGAGCATATCGAGTAGAATCAGTTTTATCTTTAAATTTTCATGAGGTTTTACTTACCCAATCATGTATATGTGAATTTGTCACATGGTCAAGAGGACATTTATATAAGCAGTAGATTGTTGGAGAGAAATATATGAAAAGGAAAGTAGAACCAAAATGTGTGTAGCCATGATTAATACATTAATACAAAGTGAAAGGTTCCCTATTTTATGAATGAAGTCTATACTCCCACATATACTTTTCTGTGAGAACTAGATCATTCACTTTTAGAAGTTATCCTCAATTTTTAAGAAGATAACTTCAGGCATAAGTCTTTTTTAAAATTGCCAGGTCCAGTTGATTCTCTCTGCACTTACTTGTGTATCACCAACCTTCAGTTTGACCATCCTCAGAGACACCAGAAATTTAAAAGATATATGTGAATAGGTTAAGTTAGTTGTAAATATTGGCAACATGGAAGAACATTTATTTATAGAATATAGAGTCCTCATGAGGGGCATTTGATACTAAGAATGAGTTTTTAAGTAATCTGGCAACAAGAGTTTTATTTCATTGGGAGTTGGCGGCTGTCAGTCACACTGCCTTATGGAAGTGTCTCAGAAATATTTTGTTAAATGACTTGATCGATAATTTAAAAACTTTTTTTTTTTTTTTTTGAGACGGAGTTTCACTCTCGTTGCCCTGGCTGGAGTGCAATGGCACGATCTCAGCTCACTGCAACCTCCGCCTCCCGGGTACAAGTGATTCTCCTGCCTCAGCCTCCCAAGTAGCTGGGACCAGAGGCACGCACCACCACGCCAGGCTAATTTTTGTATTTTTAATGGAGATGGAATTTCATCACGTTGGCCAGTTTTGTCTCCAACTCCTGACCTCAGGTGATCCGCCCATCTCGGTCTCCCAAAGTGCTGGGATTACAGGCATTAGCCACCACGCCTGGCCTAAATAACATCTTAGACAATGTTAATTTAGGTTTTCGAGGTAAACATTTTAGAATTTACATAAGTACATTATCTTAAATCACTCAATATATCACAAAATGTTATATATTTCCTAAATACTCTTCGAGTGCTCAATAAAGCCTAGTAAGTTGAGTGTCAAATCAAGTTTGGGACAGATGAAGCCATATGAAGCAGAGGGATTCATTTTTAATGTATAGTGATGCAGGTGTACATTCATTTTCCACCTGCAATTATTCATGTCACTTATTCATGTCAATAAAGTCTAGTTTATAATTCATAAAAGATTCCTTTCAGTCAAATGCAGGTGGAATTTTTTTTTTTTTCAAATTATACAGATAACAATAGTAAATGATTGCTTACTCTGTATGAGGCATTCTACTTAGCACTTTAAATGCAGTGTCTGATTTAGTCCTAACCACTCAGGGAGGCATAACTATTTTTCTTGTCTCTAATTTAGAGATAGTGAGCTCACTTCTTAGGAAGTTGAGTAATTTGTCGCAGGCCAGGTCACATAGCTGGTCAGTGACCAAACCAGAGCTCAAATCCAGGCTCCCCTGACTTCAAGTCTTTTTTTTTTTTTTTTGAGATGGAGTTTCTCTTGTTGCCCAGACTGGAGTGCAATAGCATGATCTCGGCTCACTGCAACCTCTGCCTCCCGGGTTCAATCAATTCTCCTGCCTCAGCCTCCCGAGTAGCTGGGATTACAAGCATGCACTACCACACCCGGCTATTTTTGTGTGTTTAATAGAGACAGGGTTTCTCCACTTTGGTCAGGCTCATCTCAAACTCCCAACCTCAGATATCTGTGCACTTCGGCCTCCCAAAGTGTTGGGATTACAGGCATGAGGCATTGCGCCCAGCCAAATCATTTTTTAAAAATGTAAGTCCTCCACATAGAGACTACTATAACTAGGTCTGACCTTCTAGACTTTTTATGGTTCAAACTTAAATCATTGAGAATGTTTCTGCTTTTGGAATAGTCTCCTACCTGCTTATGCCTGAATCACTCTTCTTTTGTGGTCATAAACTTCTGCTATGAGCAAGGTACCTGTTAAATGCTTTTCTCAATATGCTTTTCTGTTTGATACACTTTTTCAAGGAAATTTGAGGGTTCCCTGCTATTTTTCAAATTCCTGTGAGACAAGGAACTACCTCCAGTGTAATAGAGCCTATCAACACTTGGACTAACTTTGAGAAAGCACCTAGTTCAGAGCCTGGCACATGGGAAGGCATCTGATAAATGTGCGTTCTTTTATTCACTGATATATTCCAAAAAATGTGTTCTTTTAGCAAATAATTAGTTTTTAATTCTTTCACTGAAAAAGGAAAAAGCAGTAAATGATTTTGTTAAATATCATTGGCAACTTAATTAGAAATTAATCCAAACAACTTTAGGCCTTCTAAATTAAAGCATTTGTCCCTTACTAACTACATTTACCTATTAAAATTGACTTAAGAATTTTGGTTATGAGCAGCAGGAATCTCACATAAACTGACAGCACAACTTGGAGACAATGTTTAATATTTTGTATCTCATGTTTTGCAAACTGTTTTAGAGCAGAAGTCTGTGTGAAATCACTTTAGAGATGACTTGCACAATTCTGCTTGTGTGTGTATACATGCCAGAGAGAAAGGAGGAAAAGAAAAAACCCACATTTTTCTAAGTGAAAAAGCAGTAAGACCAGTTTTCACCGTCAGAATTCAGTATGGATCTCTGACCTCTGGGGACCTGTTTGCTACTTTTAAGCATTACTCACCAGTTAATAATTGAAAAGCCAATCCTACAAAGTGCTTTCCAGGCCTCTGGAAAAGGTCTGCTCCGTCCAGGCTCCGCCGGTCTTACTGGACCCACTTCATGACCTGCAAGTAGAGTTGGTTTTTAAAGGAGGGAACCAGTCTCCTTTTATCTGACTGATACTGTGAAGCAATGTTTAATCCTGTGAGAGATCAGCTGGGTGTCATTCTAAAGGAGAATTATCTTAGGATTAGAAAGATTTATGACTTCGTCTTGTAAAAGTGGCAAATAGCGCTGCAAGAGAAGAAAGAAACCACCTGTGAAAAGTTGTATTTGCCATGTTAGGTAGGATTTTAGGTAGGATTAAGTAATGAGTATGTTTTGTGGAGCTTTCTAAATCTGAAGTTGAACAAGGTGGAGAGATAGAAATCATCCCTATTTACCTTTTTAAAAAATTGATCTGTTTATTGATGTTTTTGTTATTATTCACCACTATATTTGGAATAGGTCTGTTATTAAACCAAAGCTTGATAACAAAACCAGTCAATATTTGCTGCTGATATTTCTAAGAAATTGAGCATCTGAGCACTTATAATCTTTTCATAAAATATGTGTCACTTTACTTTTCAAGAATGTTCCAAATGTATCATTTGTAGTGGGTTTTCCCTTAAGTTTCCCAACATATAGAATCAGAATAACAATTAAATACATATCCCAATCTTGGATTTTATACATCAGGAAACTAAGATCTGCATACTTCTTTCATTTTATTTTGCATTTTAGAATAGCAAAAACAATGTTTTAATGTTATAATTATTTTAGAGATAAAGTCTAATCCCAGCTACTCGGGAGGCTGAGACAGGAGAATCACTTGAACCTGGGAGGTGGAGGTTGCAGTGAGCTGGGATCATACCAGTGTACCCAACCTGGGCATTAGAGCCAGACTCCGTCTCAAAAAAAAAAGTCGTAAGAAATCACAGAATACTAAAAACCTCAGAAAATCAGTATCAATATCTACTCTGTATTAAGTTAAAGAAGTATAGTAGATTGATTTCATATAAATGAGCAACTCTTTAGGAACAATAATTATTAAATTATTCTAGCAAATAGAATAATGTATTTACATGATAATGAAAGAAATCTTTAAGTAAAATCATGCATCACTTAAAGATGGAGATACGTTCTGAGAAGCAGTCACTGTGCACATATCACAGAGTACTTACACAACCTAAGTGGTATAGCCTGCTACTCACCTAGGCTAGATGGTATGGCCTCTTGCTCCTAGACTGCAAACCAGTAGAGTATGTTACTGTACTGAATACTATAGGCAGTTGTGATGCAATGGTAGGTATTTGTGTCTTAAACATAGGACAGGTACTATGAAAATATGGTATTTTAATCTTATGGGACCATCATCGTGTTTGTGCTTCATTGTTGACTGCAACATCACTATGCAGCACGTAACTGTCTATCTGCTTGGGCCTGCTAAAATTGATACTGAAGCCAAAGATCTTACTTAAGTGTGCGTGTGCACATTTGTGCCAGACTATTCCCCTGGATACCATTTATTTCCTGGGCCTCATTTTGGGCCTGTAGACTCTTATACCAGTTTTGTTTGGTCTCTTTTCCATTTTCTTTCCTTCTTTCCTACATCTTTATCATTACCATTTCCTGATTGGTCTCTGGATTTTAACTCTAGGTACCAATATTTTCATCTTGCTTCTCAACACACCCCTTTGCGACCTTCAGGACTCCCAAATTACCTTTCTGTTCCCTGTCTTCTTCCCTTCCCATCAAAACTCATTCCAAGATAGGGTTGTTCATTGGTATCTTCTGCTTACTATCCTGAGGTCTCAGTGCTTCCTTTTTCTTTTCCCCCTTCTGAGTTGTTTATTAGTAAAAATAAATTGCTCTGTCATTGCAGAATATCAGGCCAGGGTATGGCCAGAGTTCAAGCTGGCTTTCTTTTACCCTTGCAGCTCTCTGATCAGTCTTCTCAAGTACTCTTGCTCTGGGTGAGGGAAAACAAACAGATATGCCAGTATAGAGCTCTTGAGAATTCCTAGTGCCTTTCTCTATGGAGTGAGAACTTGGCAACTCTTTTGAGGCCTCTATCCTTATCTGAGCTTTGTTTCTTTACCAAAGGAGTTCAATTCCTACTCATTAAAGGAAAGGTGCCCTGATTCAAGGCTCTGCCCTGGTCTCCAGCGCTTAAGGTATCCTTCTTCCTAGAAAAGGGAGAAGCCTGGGCTGACCTTCCAGAGAGGGCTTGGGGCAGCATACTACCGCTGTCTTATTTTTGACCTTACAAATGCTTGCTTCTTAACAGAATAAAATAATTTTGTATTTAATCGTTATAACCAGTTATTCTAATTTCTATGTAATTTTATCATTTAATTTTTATCTGATTAATATTTTTTGGTGGCAGGGATGGGGGATAGAGTCTCACTGTCACCCAGGCTGGAGTGTGGTGGCGCCATCATGACATCATCACTGCAGCCTAGACCTCCCGGGCTCAAGCAGTCCTCCCACTTCAGCCTCCCAAGTAGGTGAGACCACAGGCATGCGCCACTACACCTGGCTAATTTTTTTGTTTTGTAGAGGCAAAGTCTTGCCATATTGCCCAGGCTGGTCTCAAAACTCCAGAGCTCAAGCGATCCTCCCACTTCAGCCTCCCAAAGTGCTGGGGTTACAGCCATGAGCTTTTAAAAATTTGATCTAAACACTGAATGAGGTTTATTTTCAGTTTCATGGTTTGTTTTTATGGCCATTTTTCAAGATAGATAATTTTCCAGGAAAATTTGATAATATTTTATACTAGATTTTGCTTCTAATAATTTAAATGTTTCAAATTCTCAATCATTAGGCTTTAGTTTCACTAAGCTGTTTTTGCACATTGAAGTAAAGTTAACCCAGTTATTTAGAGACAACAGTAAGAAAGAAACTAAAACCATCCTGACAGTATAAAACGCAGAAATGAACTAGGAATCTGAGGAAGCCTCCTTCTCTCTAGGCGTGTTAGAAAATTCTGACATGAAACAAAGCGGCAAAGTTATGTTTATTCTTCCAGAGGGTTTGTTCTCTCCCTTGTTGGTATAATGACACAGACTGTCTTTCAAGAGCCTATTCAAAACAAATGTAGCTCTTAGATTTTTTTGACCTGAAAGAGATTTTCAGAAGCTCCATGCGTCTGACTATGCAGGTAATTTGTGAGTACTTGTGTAAGCTCTGTACTACAGTGTTGAATAATGATCTGGTACCAACTTATAATTAATATCTGTCAGGATTTACAGTCTAGGAGGGTATGGAAGGAATAGCCTTGTTAATCCATCGAGACAGTCTGTAAAATAAATTTTTATACCTTTGTGAAAACTTCAAAGAACAATTTACTATATTTCTATGTGTGGGTTTCATAGAAGCATCTTTCTTTATCCTTGGTTTTTCTCTGGGAACATTTGTCAAGATCATTCTTTTAATTGTATTTGCTATTATATGTAAGCTATATTTTAGGCTTTGTTTGGAACTTGAGAACCCAGGGGAGTTTTGCTTTGCTGTTATATTAAACCTGTTATAGTCTGATCACTTCAGAAAATAAGAATGTAGAAAGAAGGCAGAAAGACCAACTAGTTGACAGCAAAGAGGTGGAAATCAGGAACTCTGGGATCTTACACAATGGTCTTCTCATATAGAAAATGAGCTGTTCATTTAATTAATACTTAGCCAGCATCCTCAGAATATATTTTACTTTTCTCAGATTACCGGCAAATTTTTAAATATTCTAGCTTAAAACAGAGCTGTGAAACTAGAGAATCTTAGAGCCGAAAGGCATCTTAAAGGTTATTTCATAACCAGGTGTAGGAATCCCTTCTATAGACAGTTGCTTGCTCTTTGTTACGTATTTCAGTAGCAGGAAGCACATTTATTAATCTAGTCTCCATAACTCAGAGAGAGAATGCTGAGGAGGCATAATAGTGATCCTTTGCCTGATGAAAAGAATAGTGATTAAAGCCTTCAAACAAAAAGAAAACTGTTCTAACAAGTGCCTTTCTTTTTTGGTGGTTTTTCCTAGTAGTTTATAATTGGGATCCTATTAGTTCTTGAAATATCTCTGCTATTTTCATTTCTGTTTGTTTGAAGTGGAAAAAGAAATTGGGACCTGTATTAGTTTAAGGGATTTTATTTGCTTAGCATTCAAACAAATAAATATTAGAATTTATCATTTCTTAGTCTCTTCCTTGCATAATCCCAGGTTTTTCTCTCCCTTCTTCCTTCTTTGTTTTTCCCTCTATTTTGGCCCCTATGGGGAAAAAAAAATGAGAAGTTGAACATAAGCTTAATACTGGACACCGATCCTAGTACATTAGTCAGAAACACTGTTAGTGTCTAGGCACTCACAGGCTTTGATATTTCTTTTATCCTGCAGGCTTACTGTGGATTTCTCCGTCCTGGAATTTCTTCAGAGAATCTTTCTGCAGTGGCCACAGGAAACTGGGGCTGTGGTGCCTTTGGGGGTGATGCCAGGTTAAAAGGTAAGTTGTTGTAGAGAAGGATAAAAGCATTCTGACCACGAAAAAACGTTAAAGCCAGATTGCTAATGTCCTGTCATGAGACCACAAAAATCTAAGAGAAAAGGAAAAGGAATATTTAACACTATTTTCTTTTTTCCTATTATGTTTAAAGTAATTCTTATTTTAATTTATCATTTTCCTGCAAAGGTTGCTTATCACTTTGATCTCCCAGGACACAGTATTTCATTGAATATTGAAAGGTTGGCAGGGGGAGAAAAGCATATAATGACTGTGAAGTTTCAAACCTGAGCTTGCACTCAAGCACTTCCCTTCACTGGAGTGATTTTTATGGACAGTTATTTCATTGACTCATTCATCCACCAAACTTAATAGCACCTCTGCCACTTTCTAGGCACAGTGGTAGGCTCTGAGAATACAAAGATGGAGAAGATGTGATGCCTGCTTTGGAATTCACAGTCCAGCATATGAGAGAGAGGCAGTATGAGACCGATGCAGTACATGGGAATGAGTGCTGTAGTGGAGGCCCACGGGGCTGTGGGAGCACAGCCTGGGAGAGTTGCATGAATGACACAGATAGGAGGCATCTGGATGTCCAAGAAGCAGAAACATTTCTTATGTGTTATTGTTTGTGGTAGGAAATTCACAAAACCCGATCAACAAAGCTATTGGCCATTTATTACATTGACATTTTTTCGAAGTATCAGTTACAGAAAATAATACTATATCATTACTTAGGATGATTACTTTTCCATTTCATCCCAACTGATCTGACACCACCTGGATGTACTGCATTGCAAATGACACCAACTACCTGGAGTAATTGCAGATCTTGCCTATTGAGGACAGAGTCCACAAGATTGCCCCCACTTCAGACTCCATCCACAAGTTTCAGGGGGATTCCCAGGCCACTCACATTTCTGTCCAGCTGGTTGCTGTTCCAGGAGGTTCCCATGTCCCCACCTCAGGTTTGATAAGTCACTAGAAGGACTCACAGAACTCAGAAAAAAGTCCTGTCCTTACCATGACAGTTTTATTATAAAGGAAACACATAAAGCGAAGCCTAGAAGGGAAAGCAGAGCTTCTACAACCCTTCCCCTTAGTGTCAGGGCACCCCACTCTCCCGGCACATCAGTCTGTACACCAGTCAGGAGGCTGCACTGACCTTTGGTGACCAAAGATTTCATTGAAGTCTCATTCTGTAGGCATGATTGATTAAATCATTGGCCACATGATTGAGCTCGGTCTCTGCCCTCCCCTGACTCCCAGGAGTGCAATGTGAATCACCTGATTAGCAGAACAAAAGCACCAGCACTCAGGAAATTCCAAGGGTTTTTGAAGCTTCTACCAGGAACCCAAGATGGCACGCCAGAAAAATTCTTTGTTATACCACAGTTAACAAAGTAAAGCAGACATAAAACAGCCAGCTGGCCTTAATAGCCAAACTATATTTAGATAAAATTCATCTCTTTGGGAATGCTTGAGTCTGTCATAATGTAACTGCCTTTCCCCTCATCAGTAAAATGCTTCTTAATATTTTTATAAAAATGACACATTTATTATTTCTTTTAAATCCAGAAAAATACCATGAAGTGTATAAAAATCACCAGAATTCACTGTCAGCATTTGGTGGCCATCCTTCAGGTCATCTCTGTGGCAATCTGTGTAACTGTTGATGAGGTGACAGCCTCTATTCTATTCTACAGCCTCCTCTTAGAAAGTCTGCAGTCTCATGGATAGTTTTCAACTATCCATCTAACAAACGTAGATCTACTGAGTACTCAGCATTTGTTAGTGGCTACACAGTATTCTGTTGTATGCATATATGTATCATAATTTATTTCACAGATTCTCCATTCACAGTTTGTTTTCATTATATTATAAGCAGTACTACAGTGTGTAGTACAATTATATATATATATAAAATGTGTAATTAAGGTAAATTCCTAGAGGTGAGATTAATGACTCAAAGAATATGTATACTTCATTTTGATCCTTGTAGATTGCACTCTGAAAGGTGATATCAATTCCCGTTGTCTTCCTCACATGAACAGCATCACCACGACAGGACTTTGTCATTCTTTTTCATTTCTTTGAGGGGTAACAGTTTTCATGTTTATTGGCCATTTGTTTGTTTTGTGAATTGCTTTTTCATGCCTTCTGCCCATTCATCTCTTTGGGAGTAGTTTGATTTTATCACTAGCTAATAATAACTCTTTGTATGTTAAAACATATTAATTGTTTAACTGTTATATGTTACAAACATTTTTCTGCTTCATTTATTTCAACTGATTAGGCTGAAGTTACTGAGTTAGCTTTTATGTGTTCACATTTTTGTGGTGTGCTTGTAAAGATCTTTCCTGTCCCTTTATGCTAAAGACTTTCGCCTATATTTTCTTCAAATTCTAAGACAAAAACTGCATGGTACTATTTTCAGTGTTTGAGGAAACCTGTTTTTCAGTCTGGGCTTATTGATCTTAAGACAGACACTTTTTTCCTGTCTTTCTCTTAAGTAAAATGAATGACTAGATTCAAGTCATCAATCCAGAAGCTAGGTCTGCAGTAAGCCATGGTCATTTGTGATAGACAGTTTGGAAAGCTTTATAAATGTGTTCACTTCTTTTCCTTTTTTCTTTTTTTCTGGCTTAAAAGCCTTTCAGACTGCAGCTGTGCCTGCTCTGGTGCCTATCAAGCATAGTAGTCAAAGATTTCCATTATATAATTCGTTTCCTCAACCATTGAGATTTAAATTTTGGAGTAACTGTGACATTTCCCTCCCCTTCATTAGCCTAAATACTCATTAAAAATTTAGAATGAGTCATAATGTCCTTCAGTGGGGAATTGGTTACTAAAACTATGATGCTAAAAAAAAAGAAATTATGGTACATTTATACAATAAAATATTATGCTTCCTTTAAAAACCATTATAGAAATGTATCTGTTGACAGGGAAAGATGGTTTTGGAATATCGACAAATGGGAGAAATACACAATGTATGCCATATAAACCATTTTAAAATTAAATTATGGATATAAAATATCACACACAAATTTGAGGTTCTCTATGTTTATCTGTTTATGTGCCGAGATTAACTATGGTTCGTCTGTAGTGGGTGACACTTTTTGTTTTGTTTTGTTGGGGTTTTTTCATTTTTTATTTTTAGTAGAGATGGGGTTTCACTATGTTGCCCAGGCTGGTCTTAAACTCCTGAGCTCAAGGGATCCTCCTACCTTGACCTCCCAAACTGTTGTGATTATACTTGTGAGCCACCACACCTGGTCAGTGATGTTTTATACTTTATTTTTAATCTGCATCTTTTTTATTGTGAGCATATATTGTTTTTGTAACAAAAAGTCTTACAAAAACGTTCATGGTGGGTAACATGGGCAGGTATAAATCCTTAAACTTGTATTTCTTTAATTGTTAATAGAAATAAGGCTAAGCTGAGCACGATGGTTTGTGCCTATAGTCCCAGCTACTGAGGAGGCTGAGGTGGGAGGAATGCTCAAGCCCTGAAGTTCACTGTCAGCCTGGGCAACATAGTAAGACCACATCTCTTACAAAAAAAGAAAATTATAAAAGAAAGAAGGCAAAAAAATTTTTTTTTATTTTGAGACGGAGTCTTGCACTGTCACCCGGGCTGGAGTGCAGTGGCGCTATCTCGGCTCACTGCAGCCTCCACCTCCTGGATTCAAGCAGGTCTGCCTCAGCCTCCTGAGTAGCTGGGATTACAGGCGCCTGCCACCACGCCCAGCTAATTTTTTGTATTTTTAGTAGAGATGGGGTTTCACCATGTTGGCCAGGCTGGTCTCAGACTCCTGAACTCATGATTCACCCGCCTCAGCTTCCAAAGTGCTGGGATTACAGGCATGAGCCATTGCACCTGGCCAGCAAAATATTTTTAATATGCTTGTTACTTAATTGTATATGAGTTTTGTGTTTTACCACACTTCATTTGTTTGTTTGTGTAAGATACAGGGTCTCATTGTGTCACCCAGGCTAGGGTGCAATGAAGTGATCATAGCTCACTGCAGCCTCGACCTCCTGGGCTCAAGGGATCCTCCTGCTTCAGCCTCCCAAGTAGCTGGGACTGCAGGCATGCGCTGCCATGCCCAGCCTCACAATTAGTTTTGAACTACTTTAATTATACATTACTTTGACAACTGTTACGAGAACATTTTAAATATATTAGTTCATTCAATAGACAGTTTACTAACAACCTTCTTCCTCAGGCAGCCAGTGGCCTTAGGAGCCAGAGGCTAGGAGAGAAAGGACTAGGGGGAAATGGAGGGGCTTTGGACCTGGCTCCAGCAGCAGCCAGTGGCCTCCTGCGTGCCTGTGCCACCGAAGGGGCTCCCTGTGGCCTCCTGCCTGACCTGCATCTTTCTGAGCACCTTGTGGAAGTGCATGTGAAAGCTTTTGAGCCAGTGCAAGCTCTACTTATTTCTGGTGTTCCTAACTGTTCCAAAGTGACCCCCTAGTTCATACTTGGCTTTTAACATTTCATTGAAGTTTTAGCTGATTTATTCCTACCCGTTTGTGTGGTGACCACCTCTTTCTCCTGTTACTTTCAAAAATAAAACAGTTCATGTATTTTATCTTCTCAGAGGGGTTTGTCACCCTTTGGTTGCCTCAAAAACTCAGCTCTCCTATAAACTCAGAAAAAGTTACAATTTTGGCCTTTTCTCATGGTTGGAGTTTTTTAACTTTCTACATCTCGTCTCAGCAGAGATGTTTGCATGGGAGGGCTTCTGCCTCAAATGTACCACCAGACCCGAGGCACCCATGAGAATTTTAGGAGATAACTTAAAATTTTCTTAATGGTTAGTTTGTTAAAAATTTTGCTTTTATCTCTTGTCTAATTTTATTGCATTGTAATCAAAGAATGTAGATAATACTATTTCTGCTTTTTGGAGTTTCTCGAACTTCTCTTTATGACCTAACATAGTCAGTTATTGCAGACATGTTGACACTTGGAAAGGTGTCTCTGAAAGGTATAAGACTTACTGTTTTGCTGTAAGATTCTATACCTTTTAGGTCAGACTCTATCCTTCTGACTTTACTTGCTTATTTTGTGAAGGAACTGAGTTCTTCTTTAACTTTCCTTCTTCTGTTGTGTTTTTGTAAATTTCTCCCAGCATTTCCTTTGGTGTTTACTTATAAGTTTGTCCAGCTTGCCTTATTTCTTTGTTGTTTTTGTTCTGTTTTGTTTTGTTTTAGGTGCTTAGTAGCCTGAAGCTGTAGTTTTTAGTTTCTCTCTCTAGCGATAAGCGGAAAAGAGGGATGAGGAAAGGGCTTTACTGGCCCAATCAGAAACAGAAACTGAGAACCCATGACTGTATTCTCTCCCTTGGACTCCCCTGTATATGTTACCTGACCTGTAAACAAGTATGCCATTGCCAGTTTACTATCATTAAAAGGTATCTTGTTGCATTTTTTGCATTTTCTTTTCTATCCCCATTCCCTACCTTCAGTACCTAAAAGTGACTTGCAAATAAAATACGCTCAATGAATTTCTATTTAATAAATTTATTCAGTGGCTTCTGTGTGCCTTTAATTAATCTTAGGCTTTGCACATTTTTCTGTAACTGTCTGTCTGTACCTGGCTAATTACTTCTGTCCCTTCTAAGGTTCTACTCCAGTGGTAACTACTCCATAAAGACCCTCATTCCCTTCCACCAAAAAAGTTCTGTATTAGGATTCTTTTGGTTGAAAGAGACACTAATGTAGCTTATGCCTTCCACCTAAAAGGGTACTGTTGCTTGACGTGGCTGAGCAAAGCAGGGTAGAGTTGACCTCAAGTATGAATCCATCCTAGAATCAGGCTCTCCCTCTGTTGGTGTTCATTCCTCTCCTGCCTGCTTCTTTCGATATAATGGCCTCATCTTCATCTGTCTCCTTCAGATTATCTCTGAGTGGCAGTAACCAGGACCAAATAATTCTAGTCTTGCAACCCTGCAGTTGAGTGACCCAAGAAGAAAGGAGGACCCTTTAGTTTTAAAATGCCACAAAAATACTCTAATTTGACCAACTGGGATTACTTCTCATCCCTTGAACCAAGTTGTTAGAGCCAAGGAATCAAGAAACACAAGATACATCCCCTAATGAGATTTAAAGGATTTCTAATTTATTTCCATGACTTATGTATATTAAGTGAAATGTTTCTGAGATATAAAAACTTTTTATAAATTTCTTTCAGACCTTATGTCCATTTATTTATATCAAACTTAAATACTAATATTACTAGTTATTTTGTAATTTTGGAATCAAGATAAACTCCAGAAAGACGATTTCTCTAGAAAAGGAATCTAGACGGTACTGATGTCATTTTCTGCCATGCTATGGTTGGCCTACACTAGCCCTTTGACTGAGCTTTATAGGAAGTGTGGTTATGGAGTTGGGGAAGGGGTGACTTCCAACCAAAAATGGAAGGTAGGAGTATAGAGCATTGGATCAGGTCACCTCAGTTTGTCTACCATAGGCTCCTCCTCACTTTGCTTTCTTCTGCCAGAACAGATCACTCTGTCTTGGTCTCTCCCAGCCTTGCTCAGGAAGATTACTTTCTTAACATTTCTGTGTTATCCTTTTTTGTGGCCCCAGTGCTGAGAATAGGGTCTTGCATGATAATGTGTATTCAAAGGTGTCTGGAGCAAGTATGTATTTCTTACAGGTTGAGTATCCCAAATCTGAAAATCCAAAATTCAAAATGCTCCAAAATTCACCAAAAGTTTTTGAGTGCATGATGCTCAAAGATAATGCTCTTTGGAGCATTTCAATTTCAGATTTTCAGATTTCGATGCTCAACTGATATTGCAGATATTACCAAAAAAACAAATCCAAAACCAATCTGGTCCCAAGCATTTCAGATGAGGGATACTCAACTTGTGTCAGCACCTCAGATACTGCTGAGTTAGTGGACTTGGAAAATGGCTTTAGGAATTTTTTTTAACTGTCCTCAGCTGGGATCAGCCAGGTTTAACAATCACTGCATTTTCTCATATGGTTTGCACAGTTACCCTTCCATTGTTGCCCCACTTTTAAGAATGAGAAACCAAGGTTTATAGATAGCTAATAAACCTGTCCCAAGAGAGCAGCTAGCAAGTGTCAGAACCAACATTCAAACTTGGCCCCGTCTTCCTCAAAAACCAATATGTGTTCATTACTATTGTTGTTATCAGTTGAGAACATATTGAGTGCATACTATGTTCTAGGAATTGTACTAAATATATTCTTTACCTGTATTAGCACACAACAGCCTATTTAGGTAAGTTTTCTTTTTTGTCTGTATAGGGGTAACAACTGAGGCATCGAGAGGTAAATTAGCCTTGAGTCATACAGATAGCAAGTGGTAGTGCCAGGATTCAAACCAGGATTGAAGCCCTTGTGTGCTTTTGTTATTTCATCTGTATTGGCTGCAAGCTCTGGATCTGGATCTAGATTTGGGAGTTGCCATTCTAGAAATGGTGGCTGCATTCTTGAAGAGAGAGTGTGTTTAAAGTAGGTGAAAGGACCAAAGATTGAGCCACTAGTAACATCCATAGTGGAAAAGGAGGGAGGGAGTGTCAAGATTTAAAACAGTAGCCAGAGGACAAGACTAATTGGAGAATAAGAGTTGGCCTCAAAGAGTGCTATGTGGTAGAAACAAGAAGTGAAATGCTTTTGGGACTGGTGAGCAAAGCTGAGCTCTCAGGGTACCCAAAGTGTGAGATCTCACCAAGTAAGCTCAGTAGAAGGACGTGCGTAGTACTTTCAAATCTACTATTTTGGCCTCCTTGACAGCATGCATTTAAATCGTTTGAATAAACAATGTAAAGACATTGCTCTGGCTGGCATGTGGTAAGGTCTGCTTGGAGTTGACCAGCATGGATTGCCATAGCAGCCCAGAAGCAGTGGGTGAGGGCATGTGTTCTTGAGTTGGTGTTCCAGTCAGCTCCACCACTTTCTGGCTGTGTGACCTGAGACAAATTATGTAATCTTTTGGTGCCTAAATTTCTTTATTTTCAATATGGAAGTAATAATTACCTTGTTGAGTTTTTGTAAGGAATCATGAGGTAGTGTTTGTAAAGCTCCTAGAACAGTGTTCAGTGTGCTGTAAGAGCCCAGTGTTAGCAGTCATTACCAATATTACATGCTGGTGGCCTCACACCACACCTGTGGTGTGAGTATCAATCATCTTACCCATTTTGTGCTTGGTCCATTTGTTGCAACAGGACACTATGAATTGCTTTTTATGTTACTCATATTTATTTATATTTTTTCATAGCTTAACATTGATGCCAAAAAGAAAATTAAAACCAAACTCCCTGCAGGTTAATTTAAGTGATTATTTTGGCACGTAGTTGTGCTTTAAGTTAGAATTTGATGTCTTTATATCATACTTGGAATCAGTCCACATACTCTAATAGACTTGTAATTTATTCTCATCTAACTTTTGATGCAAGAGAGTTCACTTAAATCATGAAGCATAATTGTGTAAATTTGCAAAGATCTTGGGGGTGTTGTAGACAGGAAGGCCTCAAGACAGTGATGTTTTAAAATAAACTTTTGTCAGTGTTTACTGATGTATCTAGGATCGAGATTATCTTTCTGGAAATTTCATTTATGTATTTATAGTCTAGCATCCAATGGAGGGAAAACAATCATAACGGTCGTTATGAATTTCTGAACTCTGAAAGAATCTTCAGGGAGCATCTGATTTAACTCCATTGTGTAATTGAGAAAAATGAGGCCCAGAGAGTAACTGGCTAAAGTCACAGAGCTAGATATCTGGCAGAAGGCTGAGGATAGAACTTGGATCTCCTGCCTCCCTGTCCTGACTAGTCTAACACATGCTTATGGTACAATATGTACTCAAATAGAAATGGGTGTGTGGCCGGGCGCGGTGGCTCAAGCCTGTAATCCCAGCACTTTGGGAGGCCGAGACGGGCGGATCACGAGGTCAGGAGATCGAGACCATCCTGGCTAACACGGTGAAACCCCGTCTCTACTAAAAATACAAAAAACTAGCCGGGCGAGGTGGCGGGCGCCTGTAGTCCCAGCTACTCCGGAGGCTGAGGCAGGAGAATGGCGTAAACCCGGGAGGCGGAGCTTGCAGTGAGCTGAGATCTGGCCACTGCACTCCAGCCCGGGCTACAGAGCAAGACTCCGTCTCAAAAAAAAAAAAAAAAAGAAATGGGTGTGAAATCAAGAATGTAATATGAATTGGTTTTACTTTTTGATTTTCTCTTAATATAAAATAAATTCTATAAAGAGATAAATTTTAAATGTTTTTATTAATACTTCATTTTCACAAATGGCAAATGACTAGAGATCTAGTAGGAAATAGGATGAAAAAGACTCTTCTTTGGGTCTCTGTCTTTTTTAACAGTAAATACTTAAAGCTAAATTTTCATTTTCACTAAAAGGTAAGCAGTGGTACTTTTTGGTCAAGAAAGATGATGATTCATTAGTTCCCATTTTTATGTGTAGTTTAGGTCAATTAGGAACCTTTTGAAATAGGGTGTATTGAAGCTTTAATGTATGCATAAGTTGGTTGAGCAGTTTTAATTAAAACTTATCTCTATTTTGAAGTTAATTACTTTCAATACTCTGAGATTAATGAGGCATAGTTATGGCACCTCCCATGTTGTGGATACTCAATAAATATTAGTTTGGAAATTAGGACATACTTTGATGGTATTTTAGAATCTTACATATATTATAATGTCATAGATTCTTTCCCAAATCTGGGAAATACTCAACTATATCAAATTTTACTGGTTCAACTTAAAATTTTTTCTTCGCATGTAATTTTAAAAACTGTCTGTTTAAATAATTTCAAATTTATAAAAATAAAAATACCTTTATGTATGCATATATATGTATACACCTGCACACAATTTTTTTCTGAATAATTTGAGCCTAACTTACATATACTATGCCCTCTTTTCTAAATACTTCAATGTGTATTTCCTAAGGATAAAATATTCTCTTAAACACATTATAGTTATTAAATTCATAAATGTACACTGATACCTTATTTACTCTTTCATCTATATTCCCATTTTGTCAGATGACCTAATAAAGCCCTTTCTAGCCTTTTTCCCTCTAGCGCAGGGTCCAGGGTCAGCTACTGCATTTAGTTGTCATGTTTGTTAGCCTCCTTTTGAATCGAGAATATTTCCACAGCCTTTCTTTGTCTCTTATGACATTGATGTGTTTAAAGAATACAGTGTTCTTTGAGTTTGTCTGCTGTTTCCTTGTGATGAGGTTAAGGTTATGCATTCTCCGTCAGAATGCTGCGTCAGTGACACTGTCAAGAGGCACTTGATGGCCATCTGACACTACTGGGGATCTTAATTTTGATCACCGTGTCAGGGTGTTGCCCAGTTTCCCCACTGCAGAGTTGAGGGGTTTTTTCCTCCCTTGTAACTAATAAGCAATCTGTAGGAAGACAAAGGCAAAATTTTCCCTAGATTTAGCATATGTTAATGATTCTTGCCTGACCTTTACCACAGTGGTTGCAAAGAAAGGATGTTCCTCCCCCTCCACACTTAACAGTTAGTCTTTGGCTTTCTCCTGTGGGCAAGAGCTGGCCCTTCTGTTTTTTGTTTCGTTTTATCCATTTGAGCATTTCTTTACTTTCTGGTATAACAAAATATTTTGAGATCATCTTGTACCTTTCTTGTCCAAACTATAGCATTAAGCATTTCTTGAGGAATCTAGTTCCATTTAGGGGGAATGATAGTAGAGACCAAGATCTGGGCGCTGAGTGTGGTCATTGCTACTATGGTGTCTCCCTTTTGACCCTTTTGGCAGATAGAGCTAGGAAATGTATATGTACACATACACACACACACACACAGATACACATATTTTCGACATCACGAGTATACACCAGTGCCTTCCATTTCGGTCCATCTCCACACAGTTCTTTTTTGTCTTCCTCCATTCCATGTTTGTGTGTCTCTTCTTCCATAGTGAGACCCCAGTTCCCAGCAGCATCAACACATTTATTCATTTGCTCATTCCTCTAATACAGTTCAAAATAGTTTCGGAGTTGCTTCACCTCCATTAGTATGGTAAGCAAACCTTGTAAAAAGAGTTAGGAATTCGTTTGCAGTTCTCTCTTCCTGGCCTAAGACCATATATTATGGTCTTACGGACTTATGTAAGTCATATATTGTCTTCATAAGTTGTTGGGTTTTTTCTTTCTTCCTTTTCTTCGTTTCCCTTCAGTTTAGTTATGTTATTTATTTGAACTAAAATTACGCTCATTTGTTTTAATTTACCTTCAGTTACAGGTTTCTCCCCATTCCTATTCTTAGTATTTTAATTTTAATTTGTAAATATGTAGAATATTAACATGCTCTAAAAAATCAAAACTATAAAAAGATACCCTCTTTGGCCAGACACATTGGCTCACGCCTGTAATCCGCACACTTTGGGAGGCTGAGATGGGCAGATTGCTTGAGGTCAGGAGTTCAAGACCAGCCTGGCCAATATGGTGAAACCGTTTTCTAAAGAGAAAAAATTCTATCTTTACTAAAAATATAGAAATTAGCCAGGTATGGTGGCAGGCTCCTGTAATCCCAGCTACTTGGGAGGCTGAGGCAGGAGAATCTCTTGAATCCGGGAGGCAGAGGTTGCAGTGAGCCGAGATCACACCACTACATTCCAGCGTGGGTGACAGAGCAAGACTCCATCTCAAAAAATATATATACCCTCTTTAATGTTTTAATTTGATTCCCATCTTCCCTTTTATGAAGTAAGAGATCTATAACTAGCAAAAGGGCATTTATCGTAACTATATTCAATTTTATGGTTATTTAAAATAAACCCTATCTACTGAGATTGTAAGGTAACTAAATTTTCGGAAACATACTTCAGGCTCAGTGATTTGTAACTTTGATTCCTGGAGATAGTAGATCTCGATTGTTTTTTCATTCTTATAGTACACCAGAGAGTGACTTTCCAGTGTTTTCAGGAACTCTGCCTCCCGTGCTGCAGTGACCAGTGGAGGTCAGAGTACAGGAGGGATGCAGGTGTGCTCCCCAGCCCATTTTGAGAACTCCTGCTGTGGGATTAAGGAGAGCATTAGAACCTCCCAAATGTGCCTATACAAAAGACCAGTGGCTGTGTGATAAGACACAGCAATTATATCAAGTAAGCAAACACAAAAATTTTAGTTCCAGATATAATAGAAGCGAATATAAATACCACCTTAGTCCCATGGTTTGTGGCTTCCATTATTTGTGGTTCAGCAAAGATGCCTGTGTTGGAATTCTATAGTTTGATGATACTCTTGGCAGCATATCTGAAAAGCCACACAACTAGATGATTTATGTCCATCTTGTGTTCCCCATTTCTTTTTATTTATTTTCTTTTCTTTTCTTTTTTTTTTTTTTTTTTTTTTTTTTTTTTGAGACGGAGTCTTGCTCTGTCACCCAGGCTGGAGGGCAATGGCGCGATCTCGGCTCACTGCAACCTCCGCCTCCCAGGTTCAAGCGATTCTCCTGCCTCAGCCTCCCAAGTAGCTGGGATTACAGGCAACCGTCACCATGCCCGGCTAAATTTTTTTTTTTTTTTTGTATTTTTAGTAGAGACAGGGTCTCACCATGTTGGCCAGGCTGGTCTCAAACCCCTGACCTCAGGTGATTTGCCCGCCTCAGCCTCCCAAAGTGCTGGGATTACAGGTGTGAGCCACCGTGCCCAGCCTTGTGTTCCCCATTTCTAATATCATGTATACTAGATTTATAAATCTTTAATCTAGGGTGAAGCTGTAGCACACCAGCTGGTAAAGAGCTAAAGGTATCTAGGTGGGAAGTGTCATTATACAACTGTGTGTTTTCTCTTTGCCTCAGCCTTAATACAGATACTGGCAGCTGCTGCAGCTGAGCGAGATGTGGTTTATTTCACCTTTGGGGACTCAGAATTGATGAGAGACATTTACAGCATGCACATTTTCCTTACTGAAAGGAAACTCACTGTTGGTAAGTAGGAGATACTCTTGACACTTGGTATCTAGATGGATTATACACCATTCAGTGGAAACACTTGCTAAATCTGGATGAATCACAGTGGGTACGAAGAAACAAAAGCATGACTCTGAGCGGGAAGAACAAAGCTCTCAGAGGGGCAGCATGTGCAGAGTCTGTTTGTTCTGGCAAAGTTTCATCCACAGTCTTGATAGAGTACATCAGCTTACTAAAGGAAGGTCAAGAAGCTGGAGTTAGTGTTCATTTTTGCTTTTGTGTCTATAAAAATCTAAAATGGGAGAGATGAATGAAGGTAAGTTCAGATCTGAGAAGCACCACTGTCCTATTTCTCAGACCTGCCAGTGCTCATCCAGTGTGCTTCCTACCTCAGGAGCTAAGTATATAACGAGGGCTGCCGTGAACTCCCAGGAGGGTGCATGGACAGTGTACCTGTATAACCTGTTGTTATCATGAGCTAAGAAGTTGTTGCTTTAAAGAGTTTTTAAAATTTGTTTAATTTATGTTGGGAAAGCCTTTCAGGCATATGAAATTCATGCTGTATTTTCAAAAGCCAAATCTGAGCATATGCTATTTAGATTAAGATAAAACTGGAGTGTTCTTTCTAAGGTTTTTTTCAATTACATACTTTAATGTGCCTCTGGTCTGACCTTTGGCTCTCCAGGAGACGTGTATAAGCTGTTGCTACGATATTACAATGAAGAATGCAGAAACTGTTCCACCCCTGGACCAGACATCAAGCTTTATCCGTTCATATACCATGCCGCCGAGTCCTCTGCAGAGACTGTTGACCATTCAGGGCAAAGGACAGGGACCTGAGGAGCCGAACGGATAGCATCTTCTCCCACCTCCCACCAGAGACGTCCTTTTGAGCTGTCAGGTGTAATATATGAATTGACTTAAGTTAATATAAATGTGTATATAATCCACATTTGTAGTCAAGGATGCAATCTCTTCCACACATATGCAGTTGTCAGTTGATACATCTAAACCCCCTCCATCCTGACTCACGTGGACTTAGATATGTTTTGTTTCTATTTTCTTCTTTTTCAGTTTTCATTCTTTGATGTTTATTTCTTTTGTCCATCAGATCTCTTGTGAAATCCCATGGAAGGTTGTGCTCAGCCTGTCGGGTCTCTTTCTTCCTGCCCATATATTATACCAATTGCTTCTGCAGCCCACAGATGCCAGCAATGCCAGGAAACAAGTTGAAATCCAGGAATCTCTTTAACTGATTTTGCTAAAAATTTCCCTGTGAGCCTTCCACTCAACTCTTAATAGGCTTGCATTGTTAAAGTTTTTAAATTCTGAAAATTAATAATTAGGGTTTTTCTTCATATATGTTGCATAATGCAAACCTCCTAGATTAAAATAGTTTCTTTATTTAAGATAGAATAATTTCCAGAAATTGTCCTTTTGAGATAATCACTTTTATCTATAATGGTTTGTCTGTCTTTTTTCTTCTGATCAGTTTTTTTTATACCAGTTTTGAAAACTGAGATGAAAGGAAATGTGGAATAAAAGGGGGTTTTCCTGATGTGGTGTAAAGAAAACAGATTCAAGAGAATTGAAGATTTTTTTTGTTTCTTGGTACTTTTTTCTTTTTAAATTAGGACTAATGTTTCTTTTGTGGTGCTTGAGGCATATTCATATAACCAAAGTTTGGGAACTGGGAACTTCATGCTGATTTGTACATAATGAAGTTTCTCAGGTATTCAAAGGTTATATAGTGAATAAATTTTCATTAATAAATCACTTTGTCAGAAATTCCCATATCATCTATATTTTATATATGTATATATAAACATATGCTCTTTAAGTGTGTCTATATGTGAGCACATAAAATCTAAATAAAACTGGACTGGTGGGAAACAATTAGGTTTAGGCATTATCTGGGTTCTGTTTAACGTCCTTTATCACAATTGTCCATTTTTAAATCTGGCGACAAACATAAACAATAATGTCTTTCAGAGGTTAAAATGAAAGCCAAAGCCAATCCTATGTTAACTGAAAGTAGAGTTTCATCACAGAAGCACTACTCAGATTTCCAAAACAATCCTAAACCACCCTGTTGATGTTCTGGTTTACCATCAGCTGTCAGGAAATGCTAATGGCCGTCAAATCCTATTCATAAGGCACTTCAGTGAATGGCCTGACCTCCTGCTACTGGTGGGAAAATGGCAGGGCCTTGGCTGGTGGCCATAGCTCTTTTTGTTTATGTAGAGATTGAGAGGATAGTGCGATTTGGCACCTGAAGGCAGCCACTTGTCACTGAAGTTTTTTACCACAATAACTAAGATTTTTAGTCATCTCTCAAATTTGGAAGAATCTGTCTTTAGTTCTGTTGATACTAAAATCTTTCCCAGTCTGTGCTTTGGTTGCAGATTCATGGTTGTTTCATGTCTTCACTTTTTCTAGCCCCACACTCGTCCCCTCCCGTGCAGCCCAAGACTAAGTGACCAGTTCTTTAAAATATTTCATGAACAGGGTAGGTTGGTTCTTGTGGTAGAGAAATCATTAATCCAAGTAAGAAGTCACCCAGCTGGGTATTCTGGAACACAGAAGGTAAGACTCTTTTGTGGAGAGCTGTGTAAACAAATGCCTAACTCCTAACATAAATGTAAGATGGGCCAGCTAAATGCCCTTTGTTGACTTAATACAGGAGCTAAGAGCCAGTCAGTGACTGCCATCCCGATTCCACTGGGGCCTAAACTCCAGGAAAGTAGCACTAGAGGTTACAAAATTATATTCTAATGGAAATGTTGCATTTCCCTGTAGTGAATCCATACAAGTAGGGCAAAAAGTGAAGTGTCTTTTATTGTAGCTGGAATTATATTACCTCAATCCAAACAGTATAATTTATTCCATAAAAGACAAAATTAGCTTAACAAATGAACTTTACTTGGTTATCAAAGTATTTTAAAATATGGAGACCTTGGGGATAAATTAATACAGGAAGTTCTTGGTGGTAAAAGGTGGAGACCATCATTGTGGAATCTCGCATTTTCTATTAAGGTTTGTAATAGTCCTACAAACTTAGACATAAATTTTTAATATTTGATAAGGAACATTCACTGAAGAATTGATAATAGACTCAAAAATATAACTGTTATCGATTAATACATGATCTGTCCTTGAACACATATTCGCCATTATCTAAATCTCACATTATTTAGTTTATTTATTCCGCAGATACCAATAGACATGTTTTCACATTGTGGCATCTCCCAAATCAAAATACTTCTAAAAATTGGTAGTATGTCAGCTGGGCGCAGTGGCTCACACCTGAAATCCCCGCACTTCGGGAGGCCAAGGTGGGTGGATCACCTGACACCATGAGTTTGAGACCAGCCTGGCTAACATGGTGAAACCCTGTCTCTACTAAAAATACAAAAATTAGCTGGGCATGGTGGTAGGCGTCTGTAATCCAGCTACTTGGGAAGCTGAGGCAGGAGAATCGCTTGAACCCAGGAGGCGAAGTTTGCAGTGAGCCGAGATCATGCCATTGCATTTCAGCCTGGGTGACAAGAGCGAAACTCCATCTCAAAAATAGAAAACTGGTAGTATGTGTCACAGTTTGCAGAAATTTTTCCTACTGCTACATAAAATTAAGATATTTTACAATCTATGGCATCTTGTATTTGACGAAACATGGTGATTTGAGTAACAACTATATGCCAGTCACTTTGAAGCTTTGGAGCTTATAATTGTGACCAAGATAGACTGAGTCCCTGTTAACAAGTTTATACTGTAGCAGGGAACATAGACAGTAGCTATAGATAAATCTTGATTATTGTAAGATTCTGTAATATTAGAGTGGGGTAGTCAGGAAATTTTTTTTTAAGGAGCATTTCAGACATATACAAAAATAAAATAGGGTAATAAACCTCCATATACCCATCACTCATCTTCAGTATTTATCCGTTCATGGCTAATCTCACTTCCACCTATATTCCTACCCATTTACCCATGCCAAATTATTACGAAGTTCATTCCAGACATTATATTTTATCTGTAAATCAGTATATCTTAAAAAGATGACCACAGCATCATCACACGCACACATCAAAATAATCGGGAAAGGACTTCTGATTCCAAAAGATGGAGTAAACATACTTTTCTCTATTCTTCCTTCTAAGCTCATTTAAAAAGCCCTGAACATTATATGTAAAACAGACAAGAACACTTTGAAAGGTGGAAAAAAGAAGGCAGAATCGCTAGAGACCTTGGGAATCAAGGAATAAAATAGTGGTGAGTTCCCTGGATTTTCTTACTGCCTTGTGTATCCCATACTTACTACCGGTTACTGGAGAACCCAACAACCTGGAAAGGCTGCATACAGACAAAGGTTCGAGAACAGCCCGTTCGCTGTAGCTAAAGGACCAGGAAAGTGCAACCAAAAGCAATGACACATTGTCTACAAGACAAACACAAAAAAAGAAAACTAAGAGAATTAGTTGCCAGCAGATATGTCCTAATAAAATGGCTAAAGGAAGTTTTTTGTTTGTTTAACAGTCCAAAGGTCTTTTTGTTGTTGTGTTGAACATCTATTATGGTATGAATTAGTAGAGAATAGGTTCTGGCAACTCAGGCTCCTTGCCATTGGTTCTCAGAAAGTGTGCTTCTCTGGGCAGAACAGGCTGGCACCTCAGTTAAGCCCAGGTACCTTTCTCTTTGGCTTCCTTCTTTTTCTGGTCATTTTCCTTCACACTTCTCAGTATGCTATCTCACCCCTTAGAGTCCTTACTACACTCAATATGCACATTAATCTCTTGACAAGAGTGTTTCCCTTAATTTGTTTACATCAATGCCAACAGCATGGTGGGTAACATTGTGGACTCCCAGTTTTGCCATGGTAACATTTGTGGGACATTCCTTTTCAAACAGTTCCCATACTGATGTCTATGGTATGACTTTTCTTGTTAGATTCATGTGTATGTGGCCAAAGGAACAACTGCATGTTATAAAAGGCCCAGAGAACATATATCAGGTGCCTCTCCTCTTTCCTTTTCCGTTTGTCATTTTGGTGAATTATTGGAAAATGGTGGTTCTGGCTGCAATGCTAAAGCAGTTCTTGAAACAGAAAGGAAACCATCAAAGAAGGAATCTTGGAACATAAGGGAGGAATAGTAGAAAGAGTAAAAATATGGGTAAATACAGTACACCTTCATAGGTTTCTAAATTACATTTATTGAAGCAAAATTATAATTCTGTCTATTGGGGTTTTCACTGAATGTACAGGAAATAATTGTTATAAATGTGGGAAAGAAAAGGGGCATACAGGTAAGGTTTCGGTTCACACAAACAGGTAAAATGTTGATGCCAGTAGACTGTGAAAAGCTATACATAATACAATGTAGTAGCTAGAGCAACCACTAGAAAGGCAACGAAAAGACATATACTCAAAAACACTATAGATAAACCAAAATAGAATTCTAAAAAAAAAAAAGTCCATTAACCCACAGGAAGAAAAAAAGAAAAACCAGTGGGGGGAAAAAAAAAAAAGGCAGAAAAACCAAAAGCTGGTTCTTTGGGAAGATCAATAAAATAAATAAGTCTCTAACCAGACTAAGAAAAAAGTAAAGATACAAAATTACTAATATAAAAAATGGCTAGGCTCAGTGGCTCATGCCTGTAATCCGAGCACTTTGGGAGGCCAAGGCGAGCAGATCATGAGGTCAGGAGATCGAGACCATTGTGGCCAATATGGTGAAACCAAGTGTCTACTAAAAATACAAAAATTAGCTGGGTGTAGTGGCGCGTGCCTGTAGTCCCAGCTACTCAGGAGGCTGAGGCAGGAGAATCGCTTGAACCTGGGAGGTGGAGGTTGCAGTGAGCTGAGATCGCACCACTGCACTCCAGCCTGGTGACAGAGTAAGACTTCATCTCAAAAATAATAATAATAAATGAAAGAGAGGGCATCACTACATATCCCATGACATTAAAAGGATGATAAAGGAATATTATGAACAACTATGTTCACAAATTTAATAAGCTAGAAGAAATGGACCAATTCCTTGAAAAACACATCTGCTTTAAATCACATGAGAAGAAATAGAGAATTTGTTTTATGACTAGACTATGACTAGACCTATGATTCTTAAAGATAATGAATCAATAATTAATGACCTTCCAAACAAAGCATTTGACCCAGATTTCTGGTGAATCCTACCAAACATTTTTTTAATGTTAAAAAAAATAATAAATCTAGATACAGACCTTACACTCATCACAAAAATTCACTGAAAATGGATCATAGACCTAGATGTGCAATGCAAAACTATAAAACTCCTAGAAGACAACATAGGAGAAAATCTGGTTGACTTTTTAGATGCAACACCAAAGGCACACTACATAAAGGAAATAACTGATAAACTGGACTTCATTAAAATTCTGAACTTCTGCTCTCCAAAAGACACAGTTAAGGGAATGAAAAGACAAGTTTTATATTTGCAAAAGATCTGATAATGAACTGTTCTCCAAAATATACAAAGGACTCAAAGCTTAACAATAAGAGAAAGAACACCTAATTAAAAATGAACAAAAGGGCCAGGGGCGGTGGCTCATGCCTGTATCCCCGGCACTTTGGGAGACTGAGACAGGCGGGTCACAAGGTCAGGAGATCGAGACCATCCTGGCTAACACAGTGAAACCCCATCTCTACTAAAAATACAAAAATAGCCGGGCATGGTGGTGGGTGCCTGTAGTCCCAGCTACTCAGGAGGCTGAGGCAGGAGAATGGCGTGAACCTGGGAGGCAGAGCTTGCAGTGAGCCAAGATCACACCACTGCACTCCAGCTTGGGCGACAGAGGGAAACTGTCTCCAAAAAAAAGAACAAAAGACTGAACAGCCATCTCACCAAAAATGATACACAAATCACAAGTAAATGTATGAAAAGATACTCAATAATAACGTGTTATTAGGAAACTGCAAATTAAAACAATGAGATGCCACTACATACCTATTAGAACGGCCAAAACCAAAAGCACTGACAGCATTAAATGCTGGCAAGGGTGTGGAGTAACAAGAACTCTCATTTATTGCTGGTAAGAATGCAAAATTTTATAGCCACTTTGGAAAACAGTTTGACATTTTCTTACAAAACTAAACATACTCTTACCATATGATGCAGCACTCACACTCTTTAGTATTTATCCAAATGAATTGAAAACACAAAAACCTGTACATAGATGTTTATAGCCGCTTTATTAATCATTTTCAAAATGTGAAAGCAACCAACATGTTCTTCAGTAGATGAATGGATAAAGAAACTGTGGTACATCCTGGCCAGGCGCAGTGGCTCACGCCTATAATCCCAGCACTTGGGAGGCCGAGGTGGGTGGATCACCTGAGGTCGGGAGTTCAAGACCAGCCTGACCAACATGGAGAAACCCCGTCTCTACTAAAAATACAAAATTAGCTGGGCGTGGTGGAGCATGTCTATAATCCCAGCTACTTGGGAGGCTGAGGCAGGAGAATCACTTGAGCCCAGGAGGCAGAGGTTCTGGTGAGCTGAGATCACGTCACTGTACTCCAGCCTGAGCAACAAGCGAAACTCTGCCAAAAAAACAAAAACAACAACAGCTATGGTACATCCAAACAATGGAATATGATTCAATACTAAAAAGTGAGCTATCAAGCCATGAAAAGACATGAAGGAAATTTAAATGAATATAACTAAGTGATAGAAGTCAATCTGAAAAGGTTACATACTGTATAGTTAAACTATATGACAGAGTGGAAGAGACAAAATTTTGAAGACAGTAAAATATCAGTGGTTTCCAGTGCTTATGGGGAGGGAGAGATGAATAGGTGGAGCACAGAAGATTTTTAGGGCAATGAAACTGTTTTGTATGATACTACAATGGTGGGGATATATGTCATATTTATAAAAACCCATAGAATGTACAACACCAAAAGTGAACTCTAAACTATGAACTTTGGGTGATGACGTGTAAATGTAGGTTCATTGATTGTAAAAAAAAAAAAAAAAAAGGACCAATGCAGTACGGGGTATAGATAGGTTGCGTATGTGCAGGAACAAGCTATATGGAAACTGTAATTTCTGCTCACTTTTGCTGTAAACCTAAAACTATAAATGTGAAGTTTATTAATTTAAAAAGTGGCTGACTCTAAGCCCTAATACGTTAGTAGTTACATGAACTCTAAGGACATTAAATATAAAAGACAGATTGGCTGAGCTTATAAAAACAAATGCAATTATATGAACTATATGGTGTCTATAACAAACTTACTTCCAGTCTAGTAATATGGGTAGATTCAAAGTGAATGAGTGGAATAAAATGCATACCTTGCAAACATTAATCAAAAGAAAACAGCATTGGCTGTATAATATGAAGTAAAGCAGACCTTAGAGCAAAAAAAGTTGTCAGGGAATGAGATATGTTACATGATTAAAGGGTCAAGCCACTGAGAAGACAACAATTCTAAATGTTTATGCACAAAATAACAAGGTTGTAAAATATGTGAAGTAAAGGCCAATAGAAATAAAAGATGAAATAGACTCGTCTACAATTATAGTTGGTAATTTTAACACCCCTCTCTTAACAATTGACAAAACAACTTGACAGAAAATCAGCAAAAATACAGAGGAACACACCACCACCATAAATCAACAGGGTCTAAATGGCAGTTATGGAACACTCTATCCCAAAACAGCAGAATGCAAATCCTTTTCAAGTGCCCGTGGAACACATGCCAAGATAGACTGTATTCTGGGCCATGAAACAGATTTTTAAAATTTGGAATCATATAAATGTGTTCTCTGGCACAGTGGATCAACTAGAAATCAATAACAGAAAGATAAAAGAAAAATCTCTAAAGACTTGGAAACTAAACAGCACACTTTAATAAATGCATCAAAGAGGAAGTCTCAAGGGAAATTTCTGAAATATATGTTGAACTGAGTGAAAATGAAAACATCAAAATGTGTGGGATGCAGTTAAAGCAGTGCTGAATGGGAAAGTTATAGTAGTAAGTGCATACTTAAAGAGGAAAACTCACAAATCAACAACCTAAGCTCCCACCTGAAGATACTGGTAAAAAGTAAAAGAAGCCCAAAGTGAGCATAATTCAACAAAATAAAGAGCAGAAATCAATGAAAATGAAAAACAAAAATCAAGAGAGACTCAATGAAACAAAAAGCTAGTTCTTTGAAATAATCAACAAAATAAAAAAAATCTCTCACAAGACTGAAAGAAAAAATAAGATTCAAATTACTAGTATCAGGAATAAAACAAGGGCTATTATTACAGACCTTCCAAATCTCAAAAAGGATAATAAAGGAATGCTCAAACAACTCTATACATATTTTTTTACAACTTAGATGAAATGGACCAAAAACTCCAAAAGTACAAATTGCTACAACTGATTGAATACATTGCCCTAAAAATCCTCTGTGCTCCATCTGTTCATTCCTCCCTCCCCCCAAGCACTGGCAACGACTGATATTTTGTGTCTTCCACAATGTCATATGTTGGAATTACATAGTGTGTTAGTGTGTAGCCTTTTCAGACTGGCTTCCTTTTTTTTTTTTTTTGAGACTGAATCTTGCTCTGCTGCCCAGGCTGGAGTACAGTGGCGCCATCTTGGCTCACTGCAACCTCCGCCTCCCAGATTCAAATGATTCTCCTGCCTCAGCCTCCTGAGTATCTAGGATTACAGGCACACGCCACCATGCCCAGCTAATTTTTGTATTTTTGGTAGAGACGGGGTTTCACCATGTTGGCCAGGCTGGTCTTGAACTCCTGATCTCAAGTGATCTGCTCACCTCAGTCTCCCAAATTGCTGGGATTACAGGTGTGACTCATCGCCCCCGGCCCAGACTGGCTTCTTTCACGTAGTTAAATTCATTTAAATTTCCTCTATGTCTTTTCATGGCTTCATAGCTCACTTCTTTTTAGTACTGAATAATATTTGATTGTTTGATGTAACGCAGTTTCTTCATTCACCTACTGAAGAACATCTTGGTTGCTTCCAAATTTTGGCAATGACTAATAAAGCTGCTATAAACATCTACATGCAGATTTTTGTGTGAACGTAAGTTTTCGTTTGCATAAATACTAAGGAGTATGAGTGCTAGATCATATTGTAAGAGTATGTTTAATTTTGTAAATTTATCATTTGAATAACCATATAGCTAGTAAGGAAATTGAATTTCTAATTTTATAACTCACAATAGGCAATCTTCAGGCCCAGTCTGTTTCATTGGAGAATTCTAGCAAATATTTAAGGAATAATTATGCCATGTCTATACAATCTCTCTCAGAAAATAGAAGAGGAGAAAAAACTTCCCAATTCCTTTTAATACCAAAACCAAAGTAAATAAAAAAAAACTACAGACCAATATCCTGTGGGAATATGGATGCAAAACTACCTAAAAATATCTTAGCAAATAGCAAATAGAATTGAGCGATAAAGTGGGATTTATCCCAGGTATGCAAGGTTAATTCAATATTCGTTTTTGGTTTTTTGGGGTTTTTTTAAGACAGGGACTCACCCTATCATTCAGACTGGAGTGCAGTGGTGACAACACAAGTCACTGATCCTTTCACCTCAGCCTCCCAAGTAGCTGGGACCACAGGCATGTGCTGCCATGCCTGTGGGGAAAAGAAAGAGAGATCAGACTGTTACTGTGTCTATATAGAAAGAAGTAGACATAAGAGACTCCATTTTGTTCTGTGTTTGAGATGCTGTTAATCTGTGACCCTACCCCCAACCTTGTCTTTGCAAGAGACATGTGCTGTGGTGACTCAAGGTTTAACGGATTTTTGGCTGTGCAGGGTGTGCTTTGTTAAACAAGTGCCTGAAGGCAGTATGCTTGTGAAAAGTCATCACCATTCTCTTAATCTCAAGTACCCAGGGACACATACACTGCCAAAGGTCGTAGGGACCTCTGCCTAGGAAAGCTAGGTATTGTCCAAGGTTTCTCCCCATGTGATAGTCTGAAATATGGCCTCGTGGGAAGGGAAAGACCTGATTGTCCCCCAGCCTGACACCCATGAAGGGTCTGTGCTGAGGAGACTAGTATAAGAGGAAAGAAGACCTCTTGGCAGTTGAGATAGAGAAAAGCGTCTGTCTCCTGCTGCTCGTCCCTGGGCAATGGAACATCTCAGTGTAAAACCCGATTGTATGTTCTGTTTACCGAGAAAGGAGAAAACCGCCTTAGGGCGAAAGGTGGGACTTGCTAGCTCAATTCTGCTCTTTATGCACTAAAAACGTTTATGGAGATGTTTGTATATGCATATCAAGGCACAGCACTTTTCCTTAAACTTATTCATGTCACAGAGATCTTTATTCATATGTCTTACTGCTGACCTCACTACGTTGATCCCTTTTTCTAAGATGGTAAAGATAATGATCAATAAATACTGAGGGAACTCAGAGACCAGTGCCAGCGTGGGTCCTCTGTATGCTGAGTGCTGGTCCCCTGGGCCCACTTTTTCTTTCTCTATACTTTGTCTCTGTGTCTCATTTCTTTTCTCAAGTCTCTCGTTCCACCTAACGAGCCTCCCAAAGTACTGGATTACAGGTGTGAGCCACCATGCCCAGCTGGTTCAATATTTGAAAATGTAATCTATCACATCAAGAAGCCAAAGAAGAAAAGTCATATGATCAATCAAAAGATGTAGAAAAAAGCATCTGACAAAATTCAAGATTCATTCATGTTAATAGACTCTCAGTAACCTAGGAATGAGGAGGAACTTCCTCAACTTGATTTTTTTAAAAGAAGCTATAAAAATATATAGCTAACATCATACTCAATGTTGAAAAGTTAGATTTCTCACATTTAAGATCAAGAACGGGGCAAGGCTGTCTCTTGTCACCATTACTTTCCCACATTCTACTAGAAATCCTAGTGAAGGCAATAGGACAATAAAAGAAAATTTTAGAAAGCCATACAGACTGGGAAGGAAGAAATAAAACAGCTTTTATTCCCAATGGAATGATTATCTAGAAAATTCTAAAGAAATGACAAAGAAAACAAACTAATAAACTATTGTAGTAAGGTTTCAGGTTACAAGTTTAGTATACAAAAGTTAATTGCCTTGCTGTATGCTAGCAATGAACAATTAGAATTTCAAATTAAAAATATCATTTACATTAGTGCTAAAAAATGAAATACTTATGCATAAAGCTCACAAAATATGTACAAGATCTATATGAAGAAAACTACCAAACTCAGACGAAAGAAATAAAAAATACCTAAATAAATGGAGAGATACCAGCCCAGGCCCAGTGGCTCACGTGTATAATCCCAGCACTTTGGGAGGCCAAGGCGTGCGGATCACAAGGTCGGGAGATTGAGACGAGCCTGACAAACATGGTGAAACCCCATCTCTACTAAAAATACAAAAATTAGCCAGGCGTGGTGGTGCGCACCTGTAATCCCAGCTACTCAGGAGGCTGAGGCGGGAGAATCACTTGAACCAGGTTGGGAGGTTGCAGTGAGCCGAGATCACACCACTGCACTCCAGCCTGGGTGACAGAGTGAGACTCCATCATAAATAAATAATAAATAAATGGAGAGATATTTCATGTTCATGGATCAGAAGACTCAACATTGTTACCAAGGCTCAACCTGATCAATGTATTCAACATAATCTCAATCAAAATCTAGCAAGTTATTTTTGTATATTGACAAAGTGGTTCTAAAGTTTGTATGGAACAGTAAGACTCAAAACAGCCAACACAGTACTGAAAAAGAACATTGGTAGACTGACATGACCAGATTTCAAGTCATACTATATAGCTACAATAATCAAGACAGTTTGGGATTGGTAAAAGAATACAAATAGGTCAATGGAACAAAGTAGAGAGTGCAGAGATAGACCCAGTGTACCCACTAATCTTTGGCAAAGGAGCAAATGCAATTTGATGTAGAAATGATAGTGTGTGTGTTTTTGTTTTTTCGGTTTGTTTGTTTTGAGGGAGACTCTCACTCTGTTGCCCGGGCTGGAGTGTAGTGGCATGATCTCGGCTCACTGCAGCGCCGCCTCTGGGTTCAAGCAATTCTCCTGCCTCAGCTTCTTGAGTAACTGGGTTTACAGGTGCCCACCATCAGCTAATTTTTGTATTTTCGGTAGAGACAGTGTTTCACCATGTTGGCCAGGCTGGTCTCGAACTACTGACCTCAGGTGATCCACCTGCCTTGGCCTCCCAAAGTGCTGGGATTACAGGTGTGAGCCACTGCACCTGGCTGAAATGATATTGTTTTTAACCAACATCCAAACTGGACATTCATGTGCAAAAGGAATCTAGACACTGACCTTATACCTTTACAACAATTAAACTAAAAAACGGATCATGGACCTAAATACAAAACACAATACTATAAAATTTCTTGAAGATACTAAAGGCCAAAATCTAGGTGACCTAGGTTCGGTGATGAGTTTGTAGATATAACATCAAAAGCACAAACCATGCAAAAAAAAAAAAAAGACAATGCCAGGCGCAGTGGCTTACACTTGTAATCCCAGCACTTTGGGAGGCTGAGGCAGGCAGATCACTTGCACTCAGGAGTCCAAGACCAGCCTGAGCAACATGGTGATACCCCATCTGTACAAAAAATAGAAAGATGGACATGGTGGCACATGCCTGTAGTCCCAGCTACTCTGATAATATGTATCTAGCTGGGCACGGTGGCTCACCCCTGTAATCCTAGCACTTTGGGAGGTCGAGGCTGTGGATTGCCTGAGCTCAGGAGTTCAAGATCAGCCTGGACAACATGGCAAAACCCTGTCTCTATTAAATTACAAAAACTTGGCCAGGCATGGTGGCGCACACCTGTAGTCCCAGCTACTTTGCAGGCTGAGGCAGGAGAATTGGCTGAACCTGGGAGATGGAGGTTGCAGTGAGGAGATTGAGCCACTGTACTCTAGCCTGGGCGACAGAGAAGGATGTCTCAAAAAAAAGAAAAAGAATATGTATCTAAAGTGTACAAAAAACTCTTAAAACTCAACAGTAAGAAAGCAGCCCTACTAAAAAGTAGGCAGAGGCCGGGCACAGTGGCTTATGCCAATAGTCCCAGCACTTTGGGAGGCTGAGGCAGGTGGATCATGAGGGCAGAAGTTCGAGACCTGCCTGACCAACATGGTGAAACCCCATCTCTACTAAAAATATGAAAATTAGCTGGGCATGGTGGCAGGCACCTGTAATCCCAGCTACTCAGGAGGCTGAGGCAGGAGAATCGCTTGACCCGGGAGGCAGAGGTTGCAGTGAGCCGAGATCGCACCATTGCGCTCCAGCCTGGGCAAAAAAGTGAGACTGCGTCTCAAAAAAAAAAAAAAAGCTAGGCAGAAGATCTGAACAGATACCTCACCAAAGAAGATATATCGATGGCAAGTAAGCATATGAAAAGATGCCCAACATCCTAGGTCACTAGTGTACCGCAAAATAAAACAACAAAGAGATACCACTACAGAACTATTAGAATAGCTAAAACCTCAAACGCTGGCAATACTGAATGCTGGTCAGAAGTGGAGGTAGAGGAACTCTCATTTATTGCTGGTGGGAATGGAAAAGGTACAGCCACTTTTGAAGACAGCTTCTTACAAATGTAAACATAGTCTTACCATACGAACCAGCAGCCGACCTCCCAGGTGTTTACCCAAGTGAATTGAAAATATATCCAGAGAATATCCTCACATGAATGTTTACCACAGCTTTATTTCTCATTGCTGAAATATAGAAACAATGACGATGTTCTTCAGTAGGTGAATGCCCTATGAACCATTCCATGCAGACTATGGAATATTATTCAGTGCTAAACAGAAATGAGCTGTCAAAACACTAGAAAACATGGAATAACCTTAAATGCATATCGCCAAATGAAGGAAGCTGGTCTGAAAAAGCTACATACTGTATCATTCAAATTATATGACTTCTGGAAAAGGTGAAAATATAGAGATAGTAGAAATATCAGTGGTTTCCAGGGGTTCAAGGTGAGTGGAGAGGTGAGGGGAGGGGTGAAAAAGGGGGCACAGGATTTTTAGGACTATGAGACTATTCTCTATGATACTGTAATGGTGGATACATGACATATGCATTTGTCAAAACCCATAGAATTGTACAACACAAAGTGTGAACCCCCATGTAAATAATGGACTTGAGTTAATAATAATGTATCGATACAACCCCAGCAGTTACAACTGTATCACAGCAATGCAAGATAAAACAGGGGAAACTGGACTGACTTGTGGTAACTCAAGCCTGTAATCCCAGCACTTTGGGAGGCTGAGGTGGGAGGATTCCTTAAGGCCTGGATTTTGAGACCAGCCTGGGCAACACAGTAAAACCTTGTCTCTGCAAAAAATATTTTTTAAATAAGTAAAAGCTTAGCAGGGCATGGTGGCCCACACCCGGTAGTGCCAACTACTCAGGAGGCTTAGGTGGGAGGATTGTTTGGGCCCAGGAGTTGGAGGCTTAGGTGGGAGGATTGTTTGGGCCCAGGAGTTGGAGGCCCAGGAGTGAGCTATGATGGCGCCACTGCACTGCAGCCTAGATGAAAGAGCAAGACCTTATCTCTTCCTCTTTCTCTCTAAAACACACTAAGCCTAAATTCAACACACGTTTGCACCATATATCGAGGTTTTAGTTTACCAGGCCCTAGGGCTGTGAAAGGGCTCAAAAATTCTGCTTTTAAGCAGTAAAATGGAATAAATGCTAAACCAAAAACAAAAACCCAACTATATCCTGGATATAATACACTTTTATGGCTTTTCTTGGTGGGGGTTGCGAGGGGACAGAGTCTCACTCTGTTACCCAGGCTGGAGTGCAGTGGCCCAATCTTGGCTCACATCAACCTCTGCTTCCCAGGTTCTAGCAATTCTGCCTCAGCGTCCCGAGTAGCAGGGATTACAGGTGTGCGCCATCACACCCGGCTAATTTTTGTATTTTTAGTAGAGACAGGGTTTCACCATGTTGGCCAGGCTGGTCTCGAACTTCTGACCTCAAGTGATCCACCCGCCTCGGCTTCCCACAAGTGCTGAGATTACAGGCATGAGCCACCATGCCTGGCCCTTCATGGCTTTTTTGTTCTTGAAAAGTCTCACCTCCCTGATTTTCAAATCTGCTTTTAGTTCCTGCTATTCTGCAACTTAACTCTGATTTCCTTTGTATTGATTTTGCTTGATATATATTGTGGTTTCCTGCACCTACCTTTTGATTCATGTATTTATCAGGCCTAAAAATTATCTTCAAAGATTGTTTCTCCTTCGTTTTCTCTCCTATTTCCTGGGACTCTGATTGGATCTATTTTAGATCTCATTCTGCTCTCCACTTCAATTATCTTAATTATTTTCCATTTAAAATGTGTTTCCACTTGATTCGTAGCTTGGGAAAATGTCTGGGGAGTGTATCAGCCATCTGCCCTGGGGATGGGGACAGAAGTTCATGGACTCCCTGAGGTGAAGGGGCTGCAGCAGTGTTCCTCGTGGTCACTGAACTTGGGGGGGGTCCCTAATCACGCTTGAGAGTGACTCTTCCAAGGAAGTACTGCGTGAGCCCAACCTGTGGAGGTTGGTCAGGTGGAAGCTCATCTTCTCCATGACTTTCATCACCTACTTTAGGAAGTAGTTCTTCAGGAAGCCACAGAGATGTGGGCCGGTGCTGGCAGAGTCTGTGCAGATCCAATGGGGGCAGCTTCAGTGTCTTTTCTAGGACAAGGGAGATCCAAGGGCATCTAAGGTGTGACCTGACTCATCTTGAGATAGCTTCTGCATCCTCTAAGAAGGCACTAACACCACACTGGTTTTTTCATGGAGACACTTGGTGCCCTTGGGTTTCTGTCTTGACAAGTCACAGAAGAGGCACCCGCCCACTGGGGACACATTGTTGTAGTCAAAATAGTAACACAGAGAAATTTAGGTGCTGGAAGGCCACAAAGGCAGGTTGGCCAGGTAGGAGGTAGGGGCCTTGGCCTGAACAGAATAATTCTGAAGGATCTGGGAGCTTTTGTTGGAGACAAGATTCTGACCACAAAATATGGTGTTAGCTGGTCTTGGAGGCAGGGGGCTAGCTAAGAAGTGATCTGGAGGCTGAGGTTTGACTGGAGGTTAGAGGATAGTCAGTGTAATCCCTATCCGAATCCCAGCTGACTTTTTTTTTTTTTTTTTTTTTTTTTTTTTTGAGACGGAGTCTTGCTCTGTTACCCAGGCTCGGAGTACAGTGGCTCGGTCTCGGCTCACTGCAACCTCCACCTCCCGGGTTCAACCGATTCTCCCTGCCTCAGCCTCCTGAGTAGCTGGGGTTACAGGTGTGCACCAGCATGCCTGACTAATTTTTGTATATTTAGTAGAGACGGGGTTTCGCCGTGTTGACCAGGCTGGTCTCGAACTCCTGACCTCAGGTGATCCACCTGCCTCAGCCTTCCACAGTGTTGGGATTACAGGCATGAGCCAACTCGCCCGGCCCCAGCTGACTTCTTTATACAAATTGATGAACTGATTCTAAAATTCACATGGAATTTCAAGGGAGCCAGAAGAGTCAAAACAATCCTGAAAATAAAGAATAAAGTGGCCAGGCACGGTGGCTCACGCCTGTAATCCCAACACTTTGGGAGGCCGAGGCAGTTGGATCACCTGAGGTCAGGAGTTCAAGATCAACCTGATTCATATGGTGAAACCCCATCTCTACTAAAAATACAAAAATTAGCTGGGCATGGTGGCATGTGCCTGTAATCCCAGCTACTTGGGAGATTGAGACAGGAGAATTGCTTGTACCCATGAGGTAGAGCTTGCAGTGAGTCGAGATCGCGCCACTGCACTCCAGCCTGGGCAAGAGAGTGGGACTCTGCCTCAAAAAAAAAAAAAAAAAAGGAATAAACTAGAAAGACTCACATTTATTTATTGCAAAACTTGCTGGCACCAGGAGAGACATATGGATTATTGGGATAGGTTAAGTATCTGGAAATAAATGCATGATTATGCAAGGGTGTTAACATCATCCAATGAGGAAAGAATAATCTTTTCAACCATGATGATGAGTCAGCTGGATAGCCTCCATACAAAAGAGTTGAGTTGGAACCTTACCTCATACCACATGTAAACAAACTCAAAATGGGTCAAAGACCTAAATGTAACAGCAGAAGCTATAAAACTCACAGAAGAAAACATAGGTGTAAATCTTGATGGCCTTTCAGTTCCTCAAAAATTTAAACATTGAATTAATTTTTTTTTTTTTTTTTGAGACGGAATTTCACTCTGTTGTCCAGGCTGGAGTGCAATGGCTCAGTTTTGACCCACTGCATCCTCTGCCTCCCGGGTTGAAGTGATTCTCCAGCCTTAGCCTCCCAAGTAGCTGGGATCACAGGCGTGGGCCACCATGCCTGGCTAATTTTGTATTTTTAGTAGAGGTGGGGTTTTGCCATGTTGGCCAGGCTGGTCTTGAACTCCTGACCTCAGGTGATCCGCCCACCTTGGCCTTCCAAAATGCTGGGATTACAGGCATGAGCCACTGCACCCGGCCTGAATTAATTTTTTAATTAATTGGATTCAGCAATCCCACTTCTGAGTATATCCACAAAATAATTGAAAGCAGGGACTCAAACAGATATTTGTACACAATGTTCACTGCAGCATTATTCACAATAGGCAGAAATTGGAAGTTGGTGGAAAATGTCCACCAATAGATGAATAAACAAAATGTGATCTATGCATACAATGGATTATTACATAGCTTTAAAAAGGAAGGAAATTCTGACACATGCTACAACGTGGATAAAGTTTGAAGACATTATGCCAAGTGGAATATAAGCCAGATAAAAAATGGACAAATATTATATGATTCCACTTATATGAAGTACCTACAATAGTCAAACGCATAGAGACAGAGAGTAGAACACTGGTTACCAGGGACCAGGTGGAGGATGAGGGGGATATAGGGAGTTATTGTTTAATGGGTACAGAGTTTCAGTTTGGGAAGATGAAAAAGTTCTGGAAATGGATGGTGGTGATGGTTGCACAGAACGATGTGAATGCATTTAATGCCACTGAACCTAACTTGAAAATGTTAAAAAAGGTAAACAATATATATATTAAATATATATATTATATATATGTGGTTGATATATTTTACCACAATAAAAAATAAAATTAAAAAAAAACTCTGTGACCTTAAATGTGGCAAAATATTTTTAGATATGACACCAAAGGTACAAACAACAGAAGAAAAAATAGATAAGCTGACTTAATCAAGATTTAAAACTTTCATGTTTCAAAGGACTCCATCAAGAAAATGAGAAGATGATTCACATAATGGGAGAAAGCTTTTGCAAATCATATATCTAATATGGGCCTTGTATCTAGAATATATAAAGAACTCTTACAGTGCAATAAGAAGAAGAAAAATAAACCAATAAAAAAATGGGCAAAGAATCTGAATAGTAATTTCTCCAAAGAAGATACACAAATGGCAAATAGCACTTGAAACAATGCTCAAAATCATTAGCCATCAGGAAAATGCACATCAAGACCACAATTAGATGCCACTTCACACCCACTAGAATGGCTAGAATCAAAAAGATAATGACAGTTGCTGGTAAGAATGTGGAGAAATGGGAACCCCCAACACTGCTGGTGGGAACATGAAAATAGGCCAGTCACTCTGGAAAACAGTCTGGCAGTTACTCCAGGGAAATTTACCACGTGACCCAGCAATTCTACTCTAGCTACATAGACAATAGAAAGAAAAGCCCATGCCCACACAGAAGCTTGCACATGAATGTTTATAGGAGCATTATTCACAATAATTGAAAGACAGAAACAACCCAAATGTATCAGCAGGTGAATGAGCCAATAAAATGTGGGATATTTATACAATAAAATGGTATTCTGCCATAAAGAGGAATGAAGTTCTGATACTTGCTGTTATACAGATGAACCTTGTAAACATGATAATAAGCGAAAGAAGTTAAAATTAGCAGGGCATGGTGGTGCACATCTGTAGTCCCAGCTACTCGGGAGGCTGAGGTGGGGGGATTGCTTGAACCAGGGAGGTTGAGCTGCAGTGAGCTGGGATCACAGCCTGGGCGACAGAGCAAGCCCCTGTCTAAGAAAAAAAAAAAAAAAAGAAACAAACTAACAAAAAAAGTCAAACACCGAAGACCACATCTTGTATGATTCCATTCATGGGAAAGTTCAGAACTGGCATATCCATAGAGAAAGAAAATAGAATTGTTGCTTAGGGTTGGGGGCAGGGATGAAGGGAAAACAGGGTGATAGCCAAAGGATACGTATGGTGTTCTTCTTGCAGTGACAAAAACGTCCTAAAATGGACCGTGGTGATGGTTGCACTTATCAACAGACTGACAACCAATGAATTGTACACTTTGTGTACGTGAACTAAATTTTGCAAAACAGTAAATCAGAACACTAAAGGGATGGGCCTTGAAAGTTTATGGGTTGAGAAACTGATGCTCTTTTGGGGGAAAAAAAAAGTTTATGGGACTCATGGTGGCAGCCTTGAAAAGCATGGCTTCTTGGAAAGGAGGATTTTTTTTTTTTTTTTAGGAAGGAAATTAAATATTCTTTCCTGATAAAAACTCTGAGCAAGCTAGGGAAGGAAGCCCTTAGACTGATAAAGTGCATCTCTGAATAATGAGCAGCTTTTTCCTGATAGCGTCAAACTGGAAACAACCCAAATGTCCAACAGGAGAATAAATAAGCAATTTGTGGTATATTCAAACTACTCAGAACTAAAAAAGAATGAATTACTGATAAAATTACTAATAAAAACAATATGGATGAATCTCAAAAACATGCCAAGTGAAATAAGGTTATGCAAAAGAGTACACACCACATAGTTGCAGTTCATATGAAATTCTAGAACAGGCAGAAAAAAAAAACCCATGATGACATCAGAACGATGTTGTCTGTGAGTATGGGGTGGAAGATTTACTGAGAAACATAAGAAAACTATCTGGAGTTGATGATGATATCCTATATCTTGATAGGAGTTTGAGTTAAACAGAACTATGCAATTGTCAAAATTTAGCAGTACATACTGGATATCTGTGAATTTCATTGTATATACATTTTGCATTTAAAAACTGTAAAGAAATATTAAGCTCTATTTAATGATACATATGATAAAGTATCTAAGGGGAAATGGACAGATGTGTACAATTTGCTTTGAAATGTATCAACATAGTATGGATTAGTGCAGGGAGAGAGAGATAGTTTCAGCAACATGTGGGAAAGCAGTAATTATAAAATGCCAATTGTAGAATCTAAGTGATGAGTATATGAGTGTTTGCTGGAAAATTATTTTCTGTATATTTGAGCATCCTCACAAAAATGCTAGAAAAGGGCGGATGCAGTAACTCATGCTGTAATCCCAGCACTTTGGGAGGCCAAGGCAGGCGGATCATGAGGTCAGGAGTTCGAGACCAGCCTGACCAACATGGTGAAACCCTGTCTCTACAAAAATTACAAAAATTAGCCAGGCATGGTGGCCTGTAATTCCAGCTACTCAGGAGGCTGAGGCAGGAGAATCACTGAACCCAGGAGGTGGAGGTTGCTGTCAGCCGAGATTGTGCCACTGCACTCCAGCCTCGGCTACGGAGTGAGACTCTGTCTCAAAAAAAAAAAAAAAAAAAAAAAGCTAGAAAAAGGAGAAAGAATGGCTCTTGAAACCTGGGTAGTGAAAGAGAAAGAACAAGAGAGGGAAATAGAATATTGGAAGACAGAAGAGAGCCAAAAAGTTGAAGGATACATGAAATACTCGTCATACACACACTCTTCCCCCAAGCCATCTATTAGGGAAAATGCAAGGACAGTCCAGCAGTGACAGAAGAGGGAGGAGGGATTTTGTAAACCACCCAGACTCCCAATCCCATTCATGGAATGCATGCACATGGGCAGTGTTTTTTTTTTGTTTTTTTGTTTTTTTTTTGAGACGGAGTCTCGCTCTGTAGCCCAGGCTAGAGTGCAGTGGCCGGATCTCAGCTCACTGCAAGCTCCGCCTCCCGGGTTCACGCCATTCTCCGGCCTCAGCCTCCCGAGTAGCTGGGACTACAGGTGCCCGCCACCTCGCCCGGCTAGTTTTTTGTATTTCTTAGTAGAGACGGGGTTTCACCGTGTTAGCCAGGATGGTCTCGATCTCCTGACCTCGTGATCCACCCGTCTCGGCCTCCCAAAGTGCTGGGATTACAGGCTTGAGCCACCGCGCCCGGCCACATGGGCAGTTTTTATCCACACAAAGCCACAAGAAGAAAACAAAAAGAATCTGAATATTTCAGCCCATGACTCTCTCCCTAAAACTATGGAGCAGAAGAAAACTGTAACACAGCATTTCAATTTGTACCGTAACCATAACAGGTTCGATGCCCAAAGTTCTGCCTTGCCGCTTGAAGTCAATCCCCTCCTATGGTCTAGCCCCTCTATCAAATATTGATCTGAGTTCTGTTCCTATCATTTTGCTTTTTTCAGAATGTGATGGAATCATTCATTCATCTTGAATGAATCATTTATCTTTTTATCTAACTTATTTCACTTAGCACACATTTTTGAGATTGATCTATGTTGTAGCATATCCGTTATCAGTAACTCATTCCTGTTATTGAGCAGTATTCCGTTGTATAGAGGTACCATAATTTGTTTATTCATTCACCAGTAGATGGACACTGGATTGTTTCCAGGATTTTGTGATTATGAGTAAAGCCCCTAGAAACATTTGGGCTTTGTGTGGGTATGTATTTTCACTTCTCTTAGGTAAAACCCCAAAAGTCAGATGGCTGGGTTGTATAGTCAACTTTAAAAGAAACTGCCAAAGTGCTTTCCAACGTGGCTGCACTATTTTGCCTTTTCACCAGCAATATATGAGAATGGCATTTGCCCTGCATACTCACCCACACTTGGTATCCTTGGGTTTCTTAATTTAATTTAATTAATTTATTTATTTATTTTTGAGACAAAGTCTAGCTCCATTGCCCGGGCTGGAGTACAGTGGAGCGATCTCAGTTCACTGTGATCTCTGCCTCCCAGGCTCAAGTGATCCTCCTGCCTCAGCCTCCTAAGTTGCTGAGACTACAGGAGTGTGCCTCCATGCATGGCTAACTTGAGTATGTTTTATAGAGATGGGATTTCACCATGTTGCCCAGGCTGGTCTCGAACTCCTGAGCTCAAGCATTCTGCCTATCTTGGCCTCCCAAAGTGCTGGGATTACAAGTATGAGCCACCACGCCTAACCAGGTTTCTTAATTTTAGCCAAACTCACTGGAATTATTATTAATTTTTAAATATTCTTTATGTTTTCTGGATATAAGTCCTTTATCAGATATGTGTTTGGCAAATATTTTATTCCAGTCTGTGTCTTGTTTTTTCATTTTCTCGATGGTGTCTTTCAATGGGCTTTTTTAAAGTAAGATAAAGTAAAATTTGTTTAAAAAATGTAATGGCCTGTGCTACCTGTGTCCTATCTAATACATTTTTGCCTGACCGAAGTTCACAGAGATTTTCCTCCTATATTTTCTTCTAAAAGTTTTGGAGTTAGGTTTTAAACTTAAGTCTAAGATACATTTCAAGTTAATTTTCGTATATGTGATAAAGTAGGGGTCAAGGTTCTTTTTTTCGCATAAATGTTCATTTATTTCAGCATCACTTGTTGAAAAGACTTGTCTTTCCTCATTGAATTGCCTTGGGAACTTCATCAAAAATTAATGAAGGTATGTGACTCTATCTCCAGACTCCATAAACCAAAAATGAAATTCTTGACCCCCCAACCATCTTAATGGACCCCTCTTCCAGGTCAAGGGTGTTCCAAAGTTAACCTGAAAAACTGCTTCAGGCTGGGGGTGGTTCTTCACACCTGTAATCCAGCATTTTTGGAGGCTGAGGCAGGTGGATCGCTTGAGCTCAGTTCAAGACCAGCCTGGGCAACATGGTAAAACCCCGTCTCCACCAAAAATACAAAAAATTAGCTGGGCATGATGGCTCATGCCTATGGTCCCAACTACTCGGGAGCCTGAGTTGGGAGAATTGCTTGAGCCTGGGAGGTGGAGGTTCCTGTGAGCCAAGATTGTGCCACTGTACTCCAGCCTGGGCAACAGATGAGACCTTGTCTCAAAAAGACAAAACAAAACCAAAAAATCCCAGTTCAGGCCATGATGGGAGGGGTAGCCAGACATGCTTCGTTTATACCCCCTCCCTTTTGGAATTACTGATAAAACTCTTTAAGTCCGATAAGAAACATTTACAATCTGTTCTCTCTGAACTCTGCAACCTGGAGACTTCATCTGCATGATAAAACCTTGGTCTCTACAATCCTTTATCATAACTCAAACTTTCCCTTCCATTGATAATAACTCAACCGATTGCCAATCAGAAACATTTTTATTTTATTTTATTTTATTTATTTTTGAGATGGAGTCTTGCTTTGTTGCCCAGACTGGAGTGCAGTGGCATGATCTCCACACAGTAGCACAGTGGTTGCTCAATGCAATCTCTGCCTCCTGGGTTCAAGCGATTCTCCTGCCTCAGCCTCCTGAGTAGTGGGGATTACAGGTGCGCACCACCCTGCCCAGCTAATTTTTGTATTTTTAGTAGAGATGAGGTTTCACCATGTTGACCAGGCTGGTCTTGAACTCCTGACCTCAAGTGATCTTCCTGCCTCAGCCTCCCAAAGTGCTGGTATTACAGGCATGAGCTATGGCACCTGGGTGCCAATCAGAAAAGTTTTAAATCCACCTATGACCTGGAAGTCTCACCACCACAATGTAGATTGAACCAATGTAAATCTTACATGTATTTGATGTCTCATGTCTCCCTAAAATGTATAAAACTAGGCTGCACCATGACCACCTTGGGCACGTGTTCTCAGGATCTCCTGGGGCTGTCACGGGCCATGTTCACTCATATTTGGCTCAGAACAAATCTCTTCAAATATTTTACAGAGTTTGACTCTTTTTGTCAATAATAATTTGGTGCCCCAAAATGTGGGGCCTCAGAGAAGATTCATGACCCAGAAGGAGTTGCCTGTTCTTGGAGCTAAGGTACCATCAGGGGCCCATTGAAACCTTCCTGACTTCGAGCTTCTCCTCCGGTGGAACTGGGAAGTCTTCATTAGCCCTGGACCTCCGTTTGGTTGATGATCCTTGATTTATTTTGAGCTGTTTTTTTTTTTTTTTTTTTTCTCCTGGGAAGTTGTTTATGATCCTAATTTGAGTTCTGAGGTGCATTCTAAAGGGTCTTCTCCACTGCTTTTTCTCCCAAAATTAAGTTCAATTTGCTTGTCTGTGCATTTGCACAAGCAACTGAACTGTCCTTTTCATAGATAGATGAGAAACTGAGCTCCTTAGCTGTGTAGAGAGAAGGGATTTTGCTCCTCTCAGCCTAAAGGTGCCCCAGATGACAAGGGGCCAGAGTGGGAGCATCTAAGGGATTGACCCCTTGTGATATGCAGTGGCCCTACAGGGAATCCTTCAACTAAATTAGTTTTAAAAGTACACCCAGGAAATGCATATAAGAGCTGATAACTGTGTTTCATGCCCTCTTGAAAGTGACAGACTTCCAGAGAGGGAAACTGACACACATCAGAGGGCAGAAAGGACTCAGTAGTGACACACTGGAGTCCTGCCCACAAGCAGCACACTTTGTGCCACCACAGTAAACCCTAGGCCACAGCTCAGTTCCTCCTTTTAAAAAAAAAAAAGTGGGACACAATCTAAGAATGAGGGGGAAAAAAAAAAAAAGAACAACTGCCTTTTGGGCAGCCCATTGGTTTTATGGCAGCTCTACTTGCAAGTGTTTGTACGAAATTAAAAAGTCTGGCTGGGTACAGTGGCTCACGCCTGTAATCCCAACACTTTGGGAGGCTGGGGTGGGAGGATTGATTGATCTCAGCAGTTTGAGCTCAAGGCAACATGGCAAGACCTGGTCTCTACCAAAAAATACAAAAATTAGCCAGGCATGATGGCAGGTGCTGCAATCCCAGCTACTCAGGAGGCTGAGGCAGGAGAATCACTTGAACCTGGGAGGTGGAGACTGCAGTGATCATGCCACTGCACTTCAGTCTGGACAACAGAGAGAGTCCCTGCCTTTAAAAAAAAAAAAAAGAAGAAGGAAGGAAGGAAGCAAAAAAGAAAAGAGAAGGAAAAGTCCAAAGGCATGTCAGGTTTTCTAGTAGTCGAGCTGATTACATATTATGGTCTGTTGTGCACACTTTGAACTGATGGGCAAATTACATCAAGGAAAAATTCAGAGCCCAATGGTCCACCTGCCGAGACCAGGTCGGTCAGGGAGACCCTAATCCAGCAGCGCTACAGGAATTAAAGACACACACACACAGAAATATAGAGGTGTGAAGTGGGAAATCAGGGGTCTCACAGCCTTCAGAGCTGAGAGCCCCAAACAGAGACTCACATATTTATTTACAGCAAACCAGTCATTAGCATTGTTTCTATAGATATTAAATTAACTAAAAGTATCCCTTATGGGAAACGAAGGGATAGGCCGAATTAAAGGAATAGGTTGGGCTAGTTAACTGCGGCAGGAACACGCCCTTAAGGCACAGATTGCTCATGCTATTGTTTGTGGCTTAAGAATGCCTTTAAGCAGTTTTCCACCCTGGGCGGGCCAGGTGTTCCTTGCCCTCATTCCTGTAAACCCACAACCTTCCAGCATGGGTGTTAGGGCCATTATGAACATGTTACAGTGTGCAGAGATTTTGTTTATGGCCAGTCATGGGGCCAGTTTACTGCCAGATTTTGGGGGGCTTGCTCCCAACATGTCCCCCTTCTCTGGTCTGCAAAGAGATAAAAGCAAGGGCAACTTTTTCACAGTAAGCTACTTCTCACAGGAGGCGGGATCTGCATCTGCAGACTATACAAAGACAAACAACTTAGATTAAAAGCACAGTCATCATTGAAATCACAGAGCTTCCAAGTGTTTTTATCCGTTTTAATGGGTTACTAGCTGCTAATTTGTCTGCAGCTCCTTTAAGAGCTCCAGTTCCTGGCATTAAGGTCAGGTGTGCCTGGGATGCTTTAAATATTTGTTCTTTTAATTTTGCTATATCCAAAAACAAGTTTGTAGAGTGTCCTTCTAGATGCTTCTTTATTCTTTCCCAAATTTTGATCTTATTAAGAGCATTTAATAGTTTCCACAAATCCTTATGTTAAGCTCCTAGAGCGGGCTACATCATTTGAGGTTGAGGTGACACTATACTGACATGGTTCCAGATAACAGGAACTTTTGCCATACTTATTATATCTACCATCTGTCTGTTTTGTTCAGATCAGCTGAACATAGTGTGACTGTGGCACGCAGACTGAGAGGTGCAATTCAAGCTAAACATCCCCTTAGGGGACCAATTAATAATGATTCCATAGGAATTGTTGTGCAGCACCTCTGTCTGTTCTGCAAAGCAATCTTCCCAAACAAGTATGTTCATTTTTTCTAACCAGGTCCAATCCTGTTTACAAATAGGTTTTTGAGGGTGGTATGCCTCAATTATAGGAGCAGATTTATTATGGTAAATACGGAGATCAGAAAGCATTTGTAACTGTGTCATAGAGTGATTGCATCCAGGCAATATTACCAGCCCTTATTGAAGGAATACTCATGGCAGTGGTGATAATAGCTATCATAGATACCATTAAGTTATTCATTGTGACTGGTTGTCCTGCTTTCTTCAGGTTTTCTTCCACCATCTGTGACAGCTTCTTGATCTGTCCTCAGGTGGGTGGCTGTGTTCGATGGGTGTTCCTTGTGACAGTTGGGGTCCTCCTCAGCATCAGTCTTGACATGGCTGTGAAAGGAATGAGACACATCCCCCATATATCTCCCAACTTCCTGAGCCCAGCACAAACACATTCCTCCATATTTCTTTCAAACTTCAGAAAAACACCACCTGGGAAATCTGCGATAAGGGCGCAGTGGGAACCAATAAAAAATGCTAAATGTATAATATTAACCAATTGTAATGCTGTAACCGAGAGAATTACCTTGTTCCCCTGTAACTTTACATATCCTGTTTACGTCGGGCTATAAAAAGCAAGCACTCGCATTGTTCGAGGCCCTCTTGTATGCTGTGGAATGGAGGGACCAAGTTTGAACTTGTAGTAAAGATCCTTGCCACTTGGCTTTGAATCTGGACTCTGGTGGTCTTCTTTGGGGAACAAATGGTCTGGGCATAACAGCTGCAACCAGGGGGTCCTCGGGATCCTCCCAGAGTCTCTTCCTTGGCATCTGGCTCATGATAAGGTTTCAGGTGTCTTGATGGTATCCAAATAGGCTGTTCATTTTGGCCTGCAGAAATACAAGCATAACCTCTACCCCAAGTTACTATTTTACCTATTTCCCAACTTTTTGTTATTGAATCTCTCCACCAAATCAGTTTTTCTGTTTCTGTCTTTGCAGCTGGTTTCTATAGATGCTGTTCAGCTGCTGATAATATCTGGCCTTTGGGCAGGCTCAAAAAATTTAAAGTTCATAATGCTAGGTTCAGTTGCATCTGTGGGGTTCCATATTCTCTGTCTCCCTTCTGCTTTTGCAACTGCTGTTTTAGGGAGAGATTCATTCTTTCCACTATGGCTTGTCCTTGAGAATTGTATGGGATTCCAGTAATGTGTTTAATATTCCACATAGAGAAAAATGTAGCTAGAGCTTGGCTAGTATAGCCTGGGGCATTATCTGTTTTAATAGAACTGGAAGGCCCATCACCACAAAACACTGCAAAAGTTGATGTTTAACACAGGCAGAAGACTGTCCTGATTGGCATGTAGCCCAGACAAAGTGAGAAAAGGTGTCCACACATACATGTACATAAGCTAGTCTCCCAAACAAGGGAACATGTGTGACATCCATTTGCCAAATAGAGTTAGGTTCCAGTCTTCGAGGATTAACTCCTATAAAAGATGAGGAATGTCCATTTGGCAAGTTGGGCATCCCTGGATAATAACTTTAGCTTCTTTCCAGGTAATACTGTATCTGCGTTTGAGACCAGAGGCATTAACATGGGTTAAATTGTGTCTAGCATTAGATATTGCAGTAGCAACTAGGCGATCAGCCATTTGATTCCCTTCAGTCAAAGGTCCTGGAAGAGGTGTATGAGCTCTAACGTGAGTGATGTAAAAAGGATACATTCTACTCCTAACTGCTGTTTGCAGTTGGGTAAATAAAGTCATCAGTTGTTCATCTGTATGAAATCATAACTGAGCATTTTCAATTAACTGTGCTATGTGGAATGAAACACGTATGAAGAATCAGAAATCACATTAATAGAGTATGAAAAGCAGTCAATACCTCAATTACAGCTACAAGCTCTGCTTTTTGAGCTGAAGTATAGGACATCTGGAAAACTTTACTTTTTGAGCCAAAATAAGAAGCTTTGCCATTACTAGACCCATCTGTAAAAACATTCTCAGCACCTTCAGTTGGTTTAAATTTAGTTATTTTAGGGAGAATCCAATTAGTTAATTTAAAAAACTGAAACAGTTTGGTTTTAGGAAAATGATTATCAAGAATAACCACAAAGTCAGCTAAATGGGTTTGCCAAGGAAGCCTGTTTATAAAAGCTTGCTGTATTTGTGCCTTCGTGAGAGGTACAATAATTTTTCCAGGATCATATCCATGTAATTTAACAATCCAAGTTCTCCCATTTCCTATCATAGTAGCGATTTGATCTAAATAAGGAGTTAGAGTCCGTGAATTAGTATGTGGAAGAAAAAGCCACTTTACTAAGTAAGTCCTGTTCTTTGACAATAACACCAGTAGGTGAATGCTGAGTTGAAAAAATTAGCAAATCTAGAGTCTTCTCTGGATCTATTCTATTTATCTGAGCTTAATGGACTTGTTTTTCAGTCAACTGTAACTCAACCTCAGCCTCCTTTGTTAATTGCCACGGGCTAGTGAGACTAGGATTTCCTCTATGGATAGAAAACAGATTACTCATGGCATAGGTAGGAATACCTAGAGCAGGTTGTATCCAATTAATATCCCCTAGTAATTTTTGAAAGTCATTTAATGTTTTTAGTTGATCCCTACGTATGGTTACTTTCTGTGGCACAATGGTAGTGTCATTTACTAAGGTCCCCAAGTAGCAGTAAGGAGTAGTAGTCTGAATTTTGTCAGGAGCTATAATTAAATCAGCACAAGAAATCGAATTTTGCAAGTGATCATAATATTGGAGTAATATTTCTCGAGTGGGAGCAGCACAAATTATATCATCCATATAGTGAATAATGTAACACTGTGAAAATTTTTCGTAGGTTCAATTGCTTGCCCCACATACGTCTGGCAAATTGTTGGGCTGTTTGACATGCCCTGTGGCAACGCTTTCGAATGATAACGCTTAGCAGGCTGCAGGTTGTTTACTGCAGGAATTGTAAATGCAAACCATTCACAGTCTTGCTCAGCTAAAGGGATAGTAAAGAAACATTGTTTTATTTTTTTTTTTTATTTTTTTTTTTTATTTTTTTTTTTTGAGACGGAGTCTAGCTCTGTTGCCCAGGCTGGAGTGCAGTGGCCGGATCTCAGCTCACTGCAAGCCCCGCCTCCCGGGTTCACGCCATTCTCCTGCCTCAGCCTCCCGAGTAGCTGGGACTACAGGCGCCGCCACCTCGCCCGGCTAGTTTTTTTTGTATTTTTAGTAGAGACAGGGTTTCACCGTGTTAGCCAGGATGGTCTCGATCTCCTGACCTCGTGATCCGCCCGTCTCGGCCTCCCAAAGTGCTGGGATTACAGGCTTGAGCCACCGCGCCCGGCCAGAAACATTGTTTTAAATCTATGATTATTAAAGGCCAATTTTTTGGAATCGTAGCAGGAGAAGGCAATCCTGGCTGTAATGCTCCCATAGGTTGTATAACTGAATTGATGGCTCCTAAGTCAGTTAACATTCTCCATTTACCTGATTTTTTCTTAATTACAAAAACTGGAGAATTCCAAGGGGAAAATGTTGGAGCTATGTGCCCATTTTCTAATTGTTCAGTAACTAATTTCTCTAAAGCCTCCAGTTTTTCTTTACTTAGTGGCCATTGTTCTATCCAAATTGGCTTATCTGTTAACCATTTTAAAGGTAGAGGTTCTGGAGGCTTAACAATGGCTGCCATCAAAAATTATTTCCTAATCTGTGGAGGAAACTTTGTTTTTCTGCTTGAAGTGGTTCTTTCAAACTCTGCAAATTTTTTTCTAGTCCCATTACGGGGACATACCCCATTTCATGCACTGTATGTTGACTTTGAGGGCTATATAATTGTTCTGGAATTAGAATTTGTCCTCCCCATTGTTGCAATAAATCTCTTCCCCATAAGTTTATAGGTACAGAAGTTATAATTGGTTGAATAGTCCCAGGTTGTCCATTGGGCCCCTCACAATGCAAAATATAACTACTTTGATATACTTCAGCAGTTTTACCAACTCCAACTATGTTAAATTGAGCAGGCTGAATTGGCCACACGGACGGCCAGTGCTGTAGAGAAATGATTGAAATGTCTGCTCCTGTACCTACCAAACCTTTAAATTTCTTTCCTTGAATAGTTATTTCACAGGTAGGACATTTATCAGTAGTTTGATTTACCCAATAAGCTGCTTTGCCTTGTTTATTTGTGCTTCCAAATCATCCTGTTCCTTTAATTTCACTTTGTCTCATTCCCACATACGGTACAATCAGGAGCTATGCTATGCAATCTCCTGACTCTGCTTTCCAGGGAACAGAAGTAGATATAACAATTTGAATTTCCCCAAGGTAATCTGAATCAAAGACTCCTGTATGTATTTGTATGCCTTTTAACTAGGCCTTCCTAAAAGTAATCCTATTATCCTTGCTGGCAAGGGTCCACAGACTCCTGTTGGGAACTTTTGCGGGGGTTCCCCAGGCAGAAGGCTCACAGCTTTTGTGCAGCATAAATCTACTGCGGCACTACCGGCTGTGGCGGGGGACAGACATTGTACAGGGGTGAGGGAATGGCCTGAGCTGGAAATGCCTCAGTTAAGAATGGGGCGCAGGATAGGCCCTTCATGGCATTTCCCAAAATTGGGTTCCCATCTTATAAACTTAGAGTGACACTGATTAGCCCAGTGCTTTCCTTTTTCACATTTTGGACATATTTCAGGATCAGCAGTTTTCTTCTTTCCCCTCTCTGGCGGCCTGACTCGCTGATTTTTTTCTACATTCTTTTTTAGTGTGACCATGCTTCCCACAGTTAAAACAAGCTCCAGGAAACAGAGTATTTCCTTTATCCACTCTCAGTCCTGCCATTACCTGTGCCAGCAAGGTAGCTTTATGCAGATTACCTCCAACACCATCACAGGCCTTGATATAATCAACTAAATGTGCTTTCCCTCTAATAGGTCGCAGAGCAAAGCTTAGCATTGTTGAAAGCCAATAATTGCAGCACTACATCCTGAGCAGCCGAATCTGCAATAATCTTTTTAAGAGATTCCTGCAACCAAGCCATAAAATCAACATATGGTTCTCTGGGTCCCTGTTTTATAGCACTAAAGGAAGAGTATTGTTCTCCACCTGAAGTGATTTTTTCCCAAGCTCTAACGCACACTCCTCTAAGCTGTTCTATGGCATCATCCTGCATGACCAGTTGTGCATCTAAACCAGTCCAGCCGCCAACCCCAAAAGTTGGTCTGCAGTTATATTAATTTGAGGTTGGGCCTGGGCATTGCAAGCAGCCTGAATGGAAGCTTCATCTGCTCATCAAGTTTTAAATTGTAAGAACCCTGAGCAGGAGTTAGACAAGCTCGAGTAAGAGCGTCCCAGTCAGTAGGAATCATCTGACTGGAAACAGCAAACATTCTTTAACAGTCCCATTACAAAAGGAGAACCTGGTCCATACTCATTTATAGCTTGTTTTAACTCTTTGAGTAACTTAAAAGGAAAAGGCTCAAATGTAGCTGTAATATTTCCCTGTTGATCTGGGGGGTATATTCTAACAGGGAACTGCCAAGCCTCTGAATCACCCTCTCGCCTAGCTTGCTGAATTCCTGCCTGAATCTAAGAGCCGTCGTTCAAGGCACTGCTCAAACAGTCTCTGTGACAACTACTTTTCACCCAGTGTCCTCCGGAAAAGAAAGATCTGGGGGGTCAGTTTCTTCAAAATAGTAAGGATGGAGTGCAGAAGGGTAGGGATGAATCTCTCCTTCCTTTGCCGCTTTAGCTTTAGCTGGTAAATAAACATGCTCTGTAACCTCTTCTGTTACTTCGCTATACTCTTGTTCCTCCTCATTATCAGTGTGAAAAAGTTCCAGGGTGAAACGAACCAGACCCCATACCTGTCCCATTGTTACCCTGACGCTTCCGAACTCCCCTTCTTACTCACCACGGAGATTGCTTTAAGAGTACTCGGGTGTCCTCCAGCTAGTTTTCTGTTCCAACCGTTGCTCTGGCGACCCTTCGACCTGGATTCGAGCCCCTACAATGGATGCCACTTGCTGAGACCAGCTCGGTTGGGGAGACCCTATATAGAGGTGTGAAGTGGGAAATCAGGGGTCTCACAGCCTTCAGAACTGAGAGCCCCAAACAGAGATTTACCCACATATTTATTAACAGCAAACCAGTCATTAGCATTGTTTCTACAGATATTAAATTAACTAAAAGTATCCCTTATGGGAAATGAAAGAATGGGCCAAATTAAAGGAATAGGTTGGGCTAGTTAACTGCAGCAGAAACGTGCCCTTAAGGCACAGATCACTCATGCTGTTGTTTGTGGCATTCACTGCAGCAGAAACGTGCCCTTAAGGCACAGATCACTCATGCTGTTGTTTGTGGCTTAAGAATGCCTTTAAGCGGTTTTCCGCACTGGGCAGGCCTCCTTGCCCTCATTCCCGTAAACCCACAACCTTCCAGCTTGGGCGTTAGGGCCATTATGAACATGTTACAGTACTGCACAGATTTTGTTTATGGCCAGTCTTGGGGCCAGTTTATGGCCAGATTTTGGGGGGCTTGCTCCCAACATCCACCTGCAACTATGGAGTTCTTAAGTTCTCTATTTCTCTGTTTTATTTTCTGCTGCTTAAAATCTGTCGTTACTGTAAAGGTAAACTGAGGCTGGAGCCGAACCGGGAAAGAAGACACAAGGCAAATGGCAGTGAAAATAGCCTTTTATTAGGGCTTGTGGGCGAGGTTCCTCAGAGGTTCCTCAGTCCAAAGGCGTGGGCCGAGGAAGTCACACTAAGGGAGGAGGGTAGGGGCTTTTTATAGCCTGAGAGGTAGGGAAGCTGGTTGTGCAAACAGGGCCTGGGGGGTCTTGAAACTACTAGGGCAGGAGTTGAGTAAGGGTCATGAGGAAGGGGTCTTTGGAAACTGTTAACCGAAACTGCTGTTTACAAACTTGTGGAATGCAGGTGAGCTGCAGGTCATGGGGGAGTGTGGTTGCCCAGCCGGAACTCTGACGCATGTAAGTCTGCGGGTGTGTACAAAGGTGAAGGGAGTCTTTAACAGAAGGCCTGCTATATCGGGTAATGCCGCCATGTTGGGTCTAGATTCCTGCCTAACAGTTACTATTCTGCTGAGATTTAAAAAAAAAAAAATCACTGTTTGGATTCAACCATTTTATTTGGCTTTTTTTTTTTTTTTTTTTTTTTTGAGACAGTGTCTGGCTTTATTGCCCAGGCTGGAGTGCAGTGGCATGATTTCAGCTTACTGCAACCTCTGCCTCCCTGGTTCAAGTGGTCCTCCCAACTCAGCCTCCTGAATAGCTGGGACCACAGGTGCCCACCACCATAGCTGGCTAATTTTTTTTTTTTTTTTTTTGTAGAGACAGGGTTTCACTGTGTTGTCCAGGCTGGTCTGGAACTCCTGGCCTCAAGCGATCTGCCCACCTTGGCCTACCAAAGTGTTAGGATCATAGGCATAAGCCACTGTGCCACTCCATTTGTTTGTTTTTGTAAACTGGTGAGTTTGTATTAATATTTCATGTCTAGAATTCTAAGTAAAAGCAACAGGATCTTGGTCTGAAGACTGTGCATGTTTATATATACATACATGTACTTTATGTGTTGTGGCCACAATATAACAAATTGGCTTGAAGAGTACTCAAATAATAAACCCAAATGTTTTTCAAGTTCATGTGACATAAGTAAAATCTTTAATAAATAAGCCAGCTTTAAAATTATTGGTAAATATTAGACATGTCTTAAGAAGTGTCAACATTTTTGTTTCCATTGATTGATGGAAGCAGTTTCAAACTTATGCCTGCCAAATACTATAAGATGTCAAAATTTGACATAAGAGTTGTAAAACTGTAAACCCAGCCCAAAACAAAATGATCTTTACTTGTGTAATTTTTGTTGTTGCTGTTTTTTGGGGGACAGACCCTTGTCACCCAAACTGGAGTGCAATGGCACGATTTTGGCTCACTGCAACCTCCACTTGCTGGGTTCAAGAGATCTTTCCACCTCAGCCTCCTGAATAGCTTGGATTACAAGTGTGCACCACATACCTGGCTAATTTTTGAATTTTTGGTAGAGACGAGGGTTTTACCATCATAGCCAGTCTGGTCTCGAATTCCTGGCCTCAAGTGATCTGCTTACCTTGGACTCCCAAAGTGCTGGGATTATAGGCGTAAGCTACCATGCCCAGCCTTCTTGTGTAATTTTTGATAAATAAGACATTTACTATTGTTAGTTTAATGAAAACAGCTAAATTCTGAGTTATTGGTAAAATACTGGTATTTAACCTTAAGTTTCTTACCTAAGTAAGAAACTATAAAAAAGGTTAACAGGAAATAGCTTTAAATGATGACTATCACAGTTTTCATAAATAACCTAAGTAAACTATCAAAATTAAATTAATCAGGTAAATGTAATGGAATAAATGCTTATAAACAAAGCATTGATATATAATTTAGAATATATATTGATATATAATTGATATATAATTTAGAATCTAAAGTTACATTAAATAATATAATTCATTAAATGTCTGGGTAGTTTCTAATTTTAAAAATTATAGAAAAACATTTTTCTAAAAAATGTGTTATTAAAAGGTAAATAGCTGGGTGTGGTGGCTCATGTCTATAATCCCAGCACTTTGGGAGGCCATGGCGGGCAGATCACCTGAGGTCATGAGTTCGAGACCAGCCTGGCCAACATGATGAAACCCTATTTCTACTAAAAATACAAAAAATTAGCCAGGTGTAGTGGCACATGCCTGTAATCCCAGCTACTTGGGAGGCTGAGGCAGGAGAATCGCTTGAACCTGGGAGGCAGAGGTTGTAGTGAGCCAAGACCACGCCATTGCACCCTAGCCTGGACAACAAGAGCGAAACTGAGTCTCAAAAAAAAAAAAAAAAAAAACACAGCCAGCCGAGTGTGGTGGCTCACGCCTGTAATCCCAGCACTTTGGGAGGCTGAGGCAGGTGGATCATGAGGTCAAGAGACCGAGAGCATCCTGGCCAACATGGTAAAACTCTGTCTCTACTAAAAATACAAAAATTGCTGGGCATGGTGGCACACACATGTAATCCCAGCACTTTGTGAGGCTGAGGGAGGTGGATCACCTGAGGTCAGGAGATCGAAGCCAGCCTGACCAACATGGTGAAACCCCATCTCTACCAAATACAAAAAATTAGCCAAGTGTGGTGGCACACGCCTGTAATCCCAGCTATTTGGGAGGCTGAGGCAGGAGAATCACTTGAACCCGGGAGGCGGAGGTTGCAGTGAGCCAAGATGGCACCACTGCACTCCAGACTGGGTGACAGAGTGAGACTCCATCTCAAAAAAAACCAAACCAAAACAAAACAAAAAGCTGGGTGGGAGACAGAGGTTGCAGTGAGCCAACACCGTGCCGTTGCACTCCAGCCTGGGCAACAAGAACAAAACTCCATCTCAAAAAAAAAAAAAAAGAAAGAAAGAAAAATCTTATAGGATCTGTTTTTGTCTGTATATCTGTTATATCTACATGTGTTATGTGGAAGTGATATTTAAGTGTCAAACTATATGAAGCAGCTCTCATCAATTGGCTTAAAGTAAGTTCTTACCAGACTAACGAAAGCTAGCTCTGATGCCTTTTAGTTCACATGACTATAGTAATATTTGGTAAGATTAATTTGGCAAATTTAATCTCAAAATTCTCTCTAGTAGTTTAGAATCTTAAGGTCATGTTATGTTAAATTAAGTAACCTTGGGTTTTTCACTTGGAATTTGGGTTACTAAGAGTTAAAATAGCAAAAGAGTAAAAAAATGTTTTGGTGAAATTTGTAAAAACACAAGGATGTTTGCTGAAGAAAATGTATTTTTTTTTCTAGTTTAAAGGCTATTTGAGTTGCTTTAAAATAAAGGAAAAATTATATAGCTAAATCTAAATGGATAAAGAGAAAGGTAAAAAGGTGGGAAATGGAAAACCTTAGACTTCTGGGTGGCCATGTGGTTACCCATCTTAAGGAGCTGCAGTGGATTGCATTCAGTCACTAAAGGTAACAGTTTCCAGTGGAATTTAGAGCTGGGCCATACTCATACTCCCAGGGAGTTGGTTCATTGAATGCATAAGAAAATACAAACTAATGAGAAAAAGATAAAATATTAAATTCCTTGCTCATTATTATCTGTAATAGGTAAAAGGAAAGTAAAAGAGTGCTGGGTTGGGCCTTAAGACTGGACCAAGCTCAGATATGGGTCTATCTCAGCTCAGGCCACCAGCCTTAAAGCTACTTACAAAAGGAAAAATTAAGCCAGGGCAACAAAAGTTACCTCTGAGACCCGTGGTTGCCAAGAAGATGGTCAAGGGAAAGGCAAAACCAAGTAACTATTAAAACCAGAGGGGATAATGTAAAGGAATGGCTCTGTTTTGTAAATTGGTATCATCAGCTTCCTGAGAAACCTTTACTGTAATGGATTGTAAAACAACTACTTTAAGGACAGTATCTGTATTAGTCTGTTGTCACACTGTTATAAAGAACTACCTGAGACTGGGTAACTTATGAAGAAAAGAGGATTAATTGACTCATAGTTCTGCAGGCTTAACAGGAAACGACTGGGAGGCCTCAGGAAACTTACAATCATGGTGAAAGGCGAAGGGGAAGCAAGGATCTTCTTCACAAGGTGGCAGGAGAGAGAGCAAGTGAAGAAAACCATGCATTTTTAAATCATCAGATCTCATGAGGTCACTCACTATCACGAGAACAGCAAGGGGAAATCCACACCCATGACCCAATCACCTATCACCAGGCCCCTTCCCTGACACATGGAAATTACAATTTGACATGAGATGTGGATGGGGACACAAACCATATCAGTATATTTAATTAATTTAATTTAATTTAATTATTTTTATTTATTTATTTATTTTGAGACGTAGTCTTGCTCTGTTGCCTAGCCTGGAATGCAGTGGCACGATCTTGGTTCACTGCAACCCCTGTCTCCCGAGTTCAGGCAATTCTCCTGTCTCAGCCTCCCGAGTAGCTGGGATTACAGGTGCATGCCACCACACCTGGCTGATTTTTGTGTTTTTAGTAGAGATGGGGTTGCATCATGTTGGCCAGGCTAGTCTTGAACTCGTGACCTCAGGTGATCCACCTACCTCGGCCTCCCAAAGTGCTGGGATTATAGGTATGAGTGACTGCACCAGACCAGTATCTTTAATTTTCAATGCCAGAGAATGAAAGGGCATGTTTGGGTTCATGCAGGACCCACAGCTCACTATTAAACAATCGCTGATGAATATATCTGATCAGGACACACAGGAAGTTATTCCTGAGGGAACAGTCAGCCTGGTGAACCAGATAAACGCCACTGCCAGGTGTGTTTACCCTGAGAAGGGGACAGGGCTGTGTCGTGGGCCATTGGTCACTCATAGCTGGCTCAGAATAAATCTCTTCAAATATTTTAGAGTTTGTCTCTTTTCATCAACAATTCTGTCCTTATAAACATTATGTTGAGTGAAAGAAACCAGACAGAAAACTATGCACAATGTATGAATATCTGTACCTGTGTATCTATTTCAAAAACAAGTAAAATTAATATTAAATGTCTAGAGATGCATACTTAGTAGTATAACTGGTAAAACTGTATAGAAAAGTGAGAAAGTGGCTACCTTAAAAGCTAGGATAATTGGTATTTAGAGGAGGGGGAAGTTGCAATTGAGAAGTGATGCTGTATACGCAGGACAGGCCTCTGGCAAGCTAGAGACATTCCGTTTATTGACTTAAGTAGTGGCGACCTGAGTGTTTGCTCAACATTTATGTTTTAAATGCTCACCTGTGGTTAAAAGTTGGGGAAAAGAGTAAGAGAAAAAAAAAAAAGAAGAAAGGACAGGAGAACAGAAGACAAGAAGGACAGGAAAGGAGAAAAGGAGGAAGCAAGAAAGGAATGAAGGAAGAGTTTTTAAAAATCAGCTTTATTGAGATACAATTTATATACCACAAAACTCACACTTCGATGATCTTCAGTATATTTACAGAGTTGTGCCACTCTCTAATCTTAGAATATTTCCCTCATCCCAAAAAGAAACTTCATGCTCACTTACACCCCATTCTCACCTACAGCCCTCTGTCTGAATATGTGCCTTGTTTGCACTTTTCCTAGAAATGGAATCTTAGGCCGGGCGTGGTGGCTCAAGCCTGTAATCCCAGCACTTTGGGAGGCCGAGACGGGTGAATCACGAGGTCAGGAGATCGAGACCATCCTGGCAAACATGGTGAAACCCCGTCTCTACTAAAAAATACAAAAAACTAGCCGGGCGAGGTGGCGGCGCCTGTAGTCCCAGCTACTCGGGAGGCTGAGGCAGGAGAATGGCGTGAACCCGGGAGGCAGAGCTTGCAGTGAGCTGAGATCCGGCCACTGCACTCCAGCCGGGGAGACAGAGCGAGACTCCGTCTCAAAAAAAAAAAAAAAAAAAAAAAAAAAGAAATGGAATCTTATAGTATGTGGTTGTGAACCCTCAATACCTGAGACCAGTCTCAGTCAATTTAGGAAGTTTATTTTGTCAAAGTTAAGGACCTGTGCCCGTGACACAGCCTCAGGAGGTCCTGACGACACGTGCGCAAGGTGGTTGGGGCACAGTTTGGTTTTACAGATTTTAGGGATACACGAAATGTCAATTACCTAAGATGTACACTGGTTCCATCTGGAAAGTCTGGACAACTCGAATTGGGGAGGGGGCTTCCAGGTCATAGGTAAGAGACAAAGGATTGCATTCTTTTGAGTTGCTGATTAGCTTTTTCAAAGGAAGCAATCAGATATGCATCTATCTCAGGGAGCTGAGGGATGACTTTGAGCTCTGTCTGTCCTTTATCCACAAGGAAATTCCTCGTGAGGGAGGTATCTTTTTTAGGAATAGAATGGGAGGCAGGTGCGCCCTTAGCAGTGCCCAGCTTTTGTGATTTGGGGGTCCCAAGATTCATTTTCCTTCCACGTGGTCTTTGTGTCTGGCTTCTTTCATTGTGCATAATACTTTTGAGGTTCATCCATGTTGTAGCATGTGTAAGTACTCAGTTCTCTTTCATGGCTAAATAGTATTCCATCATATGGATAGACCACATTTTGTTTTTCCATTCTTCAGTTGATGGACACTTGGGTTGTTTCCACAGTCAAATAGCTGTCGTGAATAATGCTTCTATGACTATACATGTTCAAATCTTAGTATGAATGTCATTTTATTTCTTTCTCTATTTATTTATTTATTGAGATGGAGTCTTGCTTTGTCGTCCAGGCTGGAGTGCAGAGGTGCAGTCTCGGCTCACTGCAAGCTCGGCCTCCCGGGTTCACGCCATTCTCCTGCCTCAGCCTCCAGAGTAGCTGGGACTACAGGGGCCCTCCACCACACCCAGCTAATTTTTTGTATTTTTAGTAGAGATGGGGTTTCACCATGTTAGCCAGGATGGTCTCAATCTCCTGACCTCATGATCCGCCCGCCTCGGCCTCCCAAAGTGCTGGGTTTATAGTCGTGAGCCACCACACCTGGCTTATTTATTTATTTTTGAGACGATGTCCTACTCTGTTGCCCAGGCTGGAGTGCAATGGCATGATCTCGGCTCACTGCAACTTCTGCCTCCTGGGTTCAAGTGATTCTCCTGTCTCAGCCTCCCGAGTAGCTGGGATTACAGGCATACACCACCATGCCCGGCTAATTTTTTGTATTTTTAGTAGAGACAGGGTTTCACCATGTTGGCCAGGCCGGTCTCGAACTCCTGACCTCAAGTGATCCACCCCCCTCAGCCTCCCAAAGTGTTGGGATTACAGGCGTGAGGCACCGTGCTGGGGTTTTATTTCTCTTAAAGAATTTCTCTGAGAGGACTTGCTCAGTCACATGGTAACTATGTTTAACATTTTTGAGGAATTGCCAAATTGTTTTCCACAGCAGCTGTACCATTTTTCATCCTACCAGCAGTGTGTGAGGATTCTACTTTCTCCACATCCTTAACAGCATTTGTTATTGTCTGCTTTTTATTATAGCCACCCTAGTGGATAAGAAGTGGTGTCTCACTGTGTTTTTGATTTGCGGTTCTCTAATGACTAATGATGTTGAGCATCTTTTCATGTGTTTATTGCACACACTACACTTTCTTTTCTTTTCTTTTTTTTTTTTTGAGATGGAGTTTTGATCTTGTTGCCCAGACTGGAGTGCAATGGCGTGATCTCCACTCACAGCAACCTCTGCCTCCCAGGTTCAACCTATTCTCTCGCCTCAGCCTCCCCAGTAGCTGGGATTACAGGCATGCACTACCACGCCCGGCTTTAGGATGCCAAGGTAAGAGGAGAAAAATTGGCAATTTTTTGGGCATTTTTAGTAGAGATGGGGTTTCTCCATGTTGGTCAGGCTGGTCTTGAACTCCTGACCTCAGGTGATCCGCCCGCCTTGGCCTCCCAAAGTGCTGGGATTGCAGGCATGGGCCTCCCCTGCCCCCCGCCTCCGGCTACACTTTCTTTAGAGAAATGTCTGTTCAAATCTTATGCCCATTGAACATTTTTTTTTATTACTGAGTTGTAAGTTATTTTCTTAATTCTACATATGTCTCTTATTGGATATACGATATGCAAATATTTTCTCCCAGTCTATAACGTGTCTTTTCCATTTTCTTTTCTTCTTTCTTTTTTCTTTTTTAGAGACAGGGTCTTGCTCTGTCGCCCAGGCTACAGTGTAGTGCTGTGATCATAGCTCACTGCAGCCTTTACCTCCTGGGCTCACGTGATCCTGCCACCTCAGCTTCTCGAGTAGCTGGAACTACAGGTGTACACCGCCAGGCCCAGCTAATTTTTAAAATATTTTTGTAGAGATGGAGTTTTATAATATTACCCAGGCTGGCCTGAAACTCCTGGTCTCAAGCAATCCTTTTTTTTTTTTTTTTTTTTTTTTTTTTTTGAGACGAGGTTTTTTGCCCTTGTCGCCCAGGCTGGAGTGCAACGGCGCGTTGTCAGCTCACCACAACCTCCGTCTTCCAGATTCAAGCAATTCTCCTGCTTCAGCCTCCCGAGTAGCTGGGATTACATGCATGCGCCACCACACCCAGCTAATTTTGTATTTTTAGTAGAGACAGGGTTTCTCCATGTTGTTCAGGCTGGTCTCGAACTCCCCACCTCAGGTGGTCCGCCCACCTCAGCCTCTCAAAGTGCTGGGATTATAGGTGCGAGCCACCACATCTGGCCAAGCAATCCTTTTACCTTGGCATCCTAAAGTGTTGGGATTACAGGCGTGAGCCGCTGCACCTGGCCTCCTTTCTATTTCTTGATGGTGTTGTTCGAAATGCAGTTTTAAAATGTTTATTAAATTCAACATCAATTTTTCTTCAATAATTTGTGCTTTCAGTGTTGTACCTAAGAAATAATTGCTTAATTCAAGATCACAAAGCTTTACTTCTGTGTTTTCTTCTAAGAGTTGTATATTTTAGCTCTTACATATACATCTGTGATCTATTTTGAGTTGATTTTTTTTTTCTTTTTTGGAGATAGCATCTCACTTTGTTGCCTAGGCTGGAGTGCAGTGGTGCGATCTTGGCTCACAGCAACCTCTGCTTCCCAGGTTCAAGCAGTCCTACCACTTGAGCCTCCACGTAGCTGGGACTGCAGGAACAGGCCACCACACCTGGCTGCTTCTTTGTGTGTGTGCGTGTGTGTGTTTTTGGTAGACACAGGGTTTCACCATGTTGCCCAGGCTGGTCTTGCACTCCTGAGCTCAGGGTGATCCACCCACTTCAGCCTCCCAAAGCATTGGGATTACAGGCACAAGCCACCATGCCCAGCCTTATTTTGAGTTGATTTTTGGATGTGGTGTGAGATAGGGGATCTAACTTCTTTTTTTTTTTTTTTTTTTTTTTGCATGTGCATGTCCAGTTCTCCCAGCTCCGTTTATTGAAAAGGAAGAAAGTACTTTAAGCAGATCAAAAACCTTCCATGGCTGCCACACCAAAGAGAGCTGTCCCAATTGCTGCATGAGTCTTTCAAGACTTTCTTGATGGTATGGCTCCAACCTGCCTTTTCGGGCTTAACACTCTTTAGTCCATTTGCAAATGTTTCTTCAAATTCAAATTAGTCTGGATGCTCTTCCCTAAGTACATCTTCCTGTGTACTTTTGTTGGGCTCTGATAAATACATTTTCTTTCTGCCTTTCAGCATCTTATCTCTTTCTAAATCCAGCAACAAGTCTTGGCTTTGTACAGCTTTCCTTCCTGAACCTGATCTCATTTCTCCTTTCTGATGCCTACAGTAAGTGTCATCTGAATATTACTTAGGCCAGGAAAACCTTTCTCTCTCTAATTTTTTGTCACTAACATTAAAAGCAACAGCGACAACAGCAACACACCTCTTTTACTTAATTTTCTACTTGTTTGATTCATCTTCCCTGCTGGAGAGAGACGTCTTTAGAGATGAACCTGTATCTCCTTCGCCATCATTTCTCCTCCAGGATTTAACACAGCATCTTTAAAGGAGTAGTGATAGATAAATGCTCATTGATTTGCTCATACCAGTGTCTTAAGGAATCAAATGGATCCATAGATTTGGGCTTATGTGAAATCCTCTTCATCTGCGAAATATGGAAATGAAAACTATTCTGGAAAAACTACAAACTAAATACCTGTGAACAGATAACTTTAAGTAATTTAGAAGCTGGATACATAAAACATATGTTGAAGTCTTTTGTAAAATGAAGTTTTTTCAATAAAAAGTTATTTATGGCCGGGCGCGGTGGCTCAAGCCTGTAATCCCAGCACTTTGGGAGGCCGAGACGGGCGGATCACGAGGTCAGGAGATCGAAACCATCCTGGCTAACACGGTGAAACCCCGTCTCTATTAAGAAATACAAAAAACTAGCCGGGCGAGGTGGCGGGCGCCTGTAGTCCCAGCTACTCAGGAGGCTGAGGCCGGAGAATGGCGTGAACCCGGGAGGCGGAGCTTGCAGTGAGCTGAGATCCGGCCACTGCACTCCAGCCTGGGCGACAGAGCGAAACTCCGTCTCAAAAAAAAAAAAAAAAAAAAAAAAAGTTATTTATGATTATATACAATTTACAAATTTTGTTATTTAATAATTAATATTTAATTCATGTTTTACCTATGTGGATTTTGTCTGTTTTCTGCCTTTTCTGTGTTTTTATCTTTTGTGTGAATTTTCTGAAGCCTAGACAAACTCTCAGCAAACTCGCAGCATCTTAGAGACTTCTGAACGGCAGGATAGTGCACTCCAGGAAGTCAGAGTGGTAAGCTGTGGTCCACAACAGGCTGACCTAGACCTGAGCACCAGCTCTGCACAGCTTAGCTGTGGTGCCCTGACAACCACCCTCACCGGACCCCAGGTTACTCATTTGAAAATGGGGCTAATGACAGCTCTCTTAGGTTGTGGAATGAATTAGAGATGAGTGCTAGAAAGCATTCATTATAGGGTCAGCATTTAATGAGTGCTAATACCAGAAGCTCCCACGTTTTTTTTTTTCCTTCTACACATTGCAGCATGGTTTAGTCCTGGTTGCTAATGGTCTCCTTTTACTTCTCACAATCCACAGTCCCAATGGCCCAAGGACTTTTGCTACAATAGAACACCTTCACATGCCAAGACATCTCCTAACGCGGGAGCTGTCTGAATTATCTGTGCTAGATTGGATGTGCTATATTATTCCAGACACACAAGACCACTATAGCAATCAATAATCATGATAATAACAGAGCATGACAAATGTCCTCTGGCATTTTTAAAAGCGCATGGCTTCCTCTGACTGGTCATTGAGAGGATCTGGCCAGTTGGGAGCTGGAGGGCCTGCATGGGGAAAGCAATCGCTCCCAGAACTAGGGTCCTGGGCAGTGTGGACTCCATCTGCCACGGGACTGGTGTGTCTGTGGACCATCCTTGGACAACACCAGGCTTCTGAGTCCTGAGTTACAAGATGAAGCAGGCTCTCTCTCTCTGCCTTGGCCTTCCATGAGGCTGTTTGAAAGATTAAACCGTTGCTACTTTGCCTCCAAGAAAAATTACTTTGCAGTCCTTTGGCACCATGTTTTGGCTTCCTACCATTTAGAGTAATTGATAATTTCCTTGCTTTTATCACCTTCAGGGGAAAAAAAAAAAAAGTCCTTAGATGGAAACATTTTTTCTGTTTCCCTTTAAATGCAGGACCCTCCCACCCTCTGTGGGCAGACCTGAAGGGCACTAGTCTTACTCACTATTTTCCCTGAGAGCAAATCTCCGCTGTGAACAAGGTCATCAGCCTCTCTAATGTGCACTGAACACCCTGCACTGATTAAACCTCAGCATGGTGCCTGGAGAATGTTCTCCCTCCTTACTTGATTCTCATCCTCAGGAGACAAACAGAACATAAATTCCTTAATATGGTAGATGAGTACAGGTGTCTTCAAAATCAGATTCTAACCCGTTTCCAGCTCAGCATCATCTCTCTGAAGTCTGTCACCATCTCATCCTACCCCTTCCTCTGCTTGGAATTTCCTCCCTCCCTTCTCAAATTAAGTTCCTACTCATCTTTGAAGAGCTAGCCCAAATGTGACTTCCTGGGGGAGATCTTCCATGACCCTCTTAGACAGAATCAGCCCTTCTCCTCCCACTGCAAGCTCCCCAGGGCCCCTTACCCCACGCAGCCACGCTTCTAAAACCCTGGAGTTCCTGCTACAATGCAGATTCTGGTTCTGGAGCCTAAGATTCATTTCTAACAAACCTCTGGGTGGTGCCGCCGCTGCAGGTCCATGCAATGCTTCCAGTGGAATAACGCAGCCTTCTCAGCACAGGGTTTTGTTCTCATTTGTGTGTGTGTGTCTTATCATTCTGCTTTAGCAGGACACCAACTGGCTGTCTCATCCCTGAGTTCCCAGCCCTGAGCACAGAGCAAACCGCAAAAGTCAATGTGTTGAATGAGGACACCTCCTTTGTCAACGCTTGCATGAGCTTTCCCTCAGGTTTCTTTCTTCTCCCCTCCCCTCTCCTCTCCTTTTCTCCCCTCCTATCCCCTTCCCTTCCCCTCCCCTCCCCTTCAGTTCCTCCTTCTCTCCCTCCCTCCCTTCTTTCTTTGTTTTCTTTTCTTCTCTTTCTTTTTTCTTTTTTTTTAAGACAGGATCTTGGTCTGTCACCCAGGCTGGAGTGCAGTGGTGCAATCATAGCTCACTGTAGCCTCGACCTTCCAGGCTCAAGAGATCCTCTTGCCTCAAGCTTCCAAGTAGCTGGGACTACGAGTGCACACCACTGTGCCCGGCTACATTTTTAAATTTTTGTGAAGACGGGGTCTTGTTGTGTTGCCCAGGCTGGTGTCAAACTCCTGGCCTGAAGCAATCCTCCCACCTCAGCCTCCTGAAGCACTGGGATTACGGGCATGAGCCACTGAACTGGGCTAGGCCTCTCCTTTTTGGTGTTCACTTTATTTTAAGGCAAACCCAGACTGTTTGTATTTTAATTAAGTAAACAGATATTTACAGACAAGATACAAAGCACAGCCAGGCTTTCTCAAGACGAAAGAGCTGGTAGCTTCTGTTGCTCAGTGCCTTCCTGACTTCAACCCCCTGTTCACATGCCCATTTCTCACACTGTGTGCGTTCTGCCTGTTCTCATGCTTAGTGAGTGTGGCTGAAATCCATGGAGGTGGGACTTGGATTTCATTCCCATCCAATTCCAGTTAACTGATGAGTATCCTAGTTTTAGACATGGTACTCTGAGGATGGTGGAGGGAAGGTGAAGTTTGCGGAGGAGGAGTGGCTCTCATCCATTCGTCTATCCCTGGATGGTCTCCGGTTCACTTTGCATCATGAGCACTCAAGAGTTAAAAGGGTCTCATTTCTTCGCCGCAGATCACGTCCTCAAGCCACTGTCTTTTTTTCTGTTCTCTCTGGCTTGCCTTTTTTTTTTTTTTTTTTTTTTGCATGTAGTTTGATATGTACAATGAGTTCACCAGCAAAATTAAATTATATCATGAAGTGATAAAATGCATACAGTGGAGATGACTTGCAGTGAGCATTTGAGATGATGCCATTCTGTCCTGTTTAAAAATATTAAGCAGCCATAGCATGTCCTATCTGGAAAGAAGCTTGCAGAGATCCTCTGGTCTATACCTATTCCCAGGTAGGGAAACTGAGCCCAGAGAAACTGCCTGGCCTCCCAGGACCCCACAAACAGAGTACATCCAAGCTAGGATCAGAAACCAGGACCCCCGGCAACTGCTTCCTTACATGTGCAACCCCTTGCTCTTGAACCTGATGGTTAGAACTAGTCTCCCTGTAATATATTTCCTGTGTCTCGGAGACTCCAAGGCCTCTTTTGGCCTCTGAAAGCTAACTTTTTAAAAATTTCAGGTGCATTGCTGTTTGCTCAAATATTCTATTGCTCTTGTTTTTCACTCACATTGTGACATCTTTAATTCTTCAAGACTTTAAAATCCGCCCTTCTTAGGCCCTGGGCCATGCAGTTTCTGTAAGACATGACCTGTCATGCCGGGTCATAATTTCCTGTTTACTTATCTGTTTCCCCTGTGTGGACTGTGAGACTCCTGAGGGCAGGGATCATATCCCTAGCACATAGTAGAAGTCAGTAAGGTAAGAATCTACTTGCTAGGAAAAGGGGAGTCTCATGCATCCGCTAATCCTGATTCAGGTGACACTCACATTTTGCATCCAGATCTCCTTAATAGTCACTGACAGTCGCTGGCTGCAGGCTTAGCTCATCCCTTTGGAGAAGGATGCTGTTAGGTTGTGACCCAGAGGCTAGTTTATTAGGCCCTGCTTTTTTCCCTTGGGTCTCGTCCATGATGACTCATGCGTCTTGTAATTTGATGTCAGTGTTCAGACACAGCTAAGCTATAATGTTCTCAGAAGTGGCAAAGAAAACATAATTCATCAAAGGAAAAGCCACCATGTATCTGCCACCCATGCATAGCAGAAGCGATCAGACCTTAATGACTAAAAATAGTTCGTTTTCTTGTTTTTGAGAGAGTCTTGCTCTGTCGCCCAGGCTGGAGTGCACTGGTGTGATCTCAGCTCACTGCAAACTCCGTCTCCTGGGTTCAAGCAATTCTCCTGCCTCAGCCTCCCGAGTAGCTGGGATTACAGGCGCCTGCCACCATACCTGGTTAATTTTTGTATTTTTAGTGGAGATGAGGTTTCACCATGTTGGCCAGGCTAATCTTAAACTCATGTCCTCAGGTGATCCACCTGCCTTGGCCTCCCAAAGTGCTGGAATTACAGGCATGAGCCACCGTGCCTGGCCTAAAAATAATTCTTTAGAAGACTTTTGGACACCTTTATATCATGCCCTAGGCACACCAAATACTTCACATAAGATTGATTCACCCCACAATTTACAAGCTTGAGATCCAGGGTGACTCAGCAATGGTTCTGGGGTTTAGTGTTAAGTCCTCGATCACTTCTTGTGTCATGGCTTGTCTCCTATGATACTGCCATACCAAATGGAAAAACCATTTGGCAGTATCTACCATACCCCGAGACTCAGCAATTCTACTTTAGGAAATGTATCTAATAGAAATGAGGGCTTAGGTCCACTAAAAGACACATACTAGAATATTCATAGGACCATTATTTACAGTAGAAAAAATTCTAAAGTCCAACAGGGAGAATGGGTGAATGAATTGCTGTATATTCATACAACGGAATACTACACAGCAATGAAAAGGACTACTGAGACATCCAATAAGGATGAATGTTACAGGCATAATGTTGATTAAAAGAAATCAGATACAAGAGATTTATACTGCACTATTTCGTTTATATAAAGTTCAAAACCAGCCTAAGTTAATCTATGGTGATAGAGATCAGAATGGTGGCTGCCTCTAGGAAGCATTGATTGGGAGGCAGTCTCTGGGAGCCTTCTGGGATGCTGGAAGCTATCTTTGTGCTTATCTGGATCACAGTTACGTGGGTGTATACCATGTAAAAATTAAGCCGTGCACCTAAGACTTATGTACTTGACTGTATGTAATGACAAAAACAGCAATTACTTTTGCACCAACCTAACATATAAGTTACAGCTCAAGAAAAAAAGTTTTTAAAAAGGAGGACTTTAAAAATTTATCCTTCTATGTATATATATGTAGGTGAGTTTCTATTGTACAAACAAGTTTGAATTTTTTCTACCCCTTATGGCATTAGACCTTGAGCTGTTCTAATCTCTCCATGTTTTAATTTCCTCAAAAAGGGAATAATAGTAACAATATTTTCCTCATAGACTTGTTGCGAGAATTAAATAAGTTAAATTCAAAATTTTAAAGCACTTAATATAATAGCTAGCACACAGTAAGTGCTTTATAAGTGCTTGTTGACTATAATAGCATTCTATCAGAAGCGTTTTTCTTTTTTTTATTATTATATTTTAAGTTCTAGGGTACATGTGCACAAGGTACAGGTTTGTTACATATGTATACAAGTGCCATGTTGGTGTGCTGCACCCATTAACTCGTCATTTACATTAGGTATATCTCCTAATGCTATCCCTTCCCCTTCTCCCCACCCCATGACAGGCCGCTGTGTGTGATGTTCCCCTTCCTATGTCCAAGTGTTCTCATTGTTCAATTCCCACCTATGAGTGAGAACATGCGGTATTTGGTTTTTTGGCCTTGCGATAATTTGCTGAGAATGATGGTTTCCAGCTTCATCCATGTCCCTACAAAGGACACAAACCCATCCTTTTTTATGGCTGCATAGTATTCCATGGTGTATATGTGCCACATTTTCTTAATCCAGTCTATCATTGCCATCAATGGACATTTGGGTTGGTTCCATGTCTTTGCTATTGTGAATAGTGCCTCAATAAGCATATGTGTGCATGTGTCTTTATAGCAGCATAATTTATAATCCTTTGGGTATATACCCAGTAATGGGATGACTGGGTCAAATGGTATTTCTAGTTCTAGACCTTTGAGGAATTGCCACACTGTCTTCCACAATGGTTGAACTAGTTTACAGTCCCACCAACAGTGTAAAAGTGTTCCTATTTCTCTACATCCTCTCCAGCACCTGCTGTTTCCTGACTTTTTAATGATCACCATTCTAACTGGCGTGAGATGGTATCTCATGTGGTTTTCATTTGCATTTCTCTGATGGCCAGTGATGATGAGCATTTTTTCATGTGTCTGTTGGCTACATAAATGTCTTCTTTTGAGAAGTGTCTGTTCACATCCTTCACCTACTTTTTGATGGGGTTGTTTGTTTTTTACTTGTAAATTTGTGTGAGTTCTTTGTAGATTCTGAATATTAGCCCTTTGTCACATAAGTAGATTGCAAAATTTTTCTCCCATTCTGTAGGTTGCTTGTTCACTCTGATGGTAGTTTCCTTTGCTGTGCAGAAACTCTTTAGTTTAATTAGATTCCATTGGTCAATTTTGGCTTTTGTTGCCGTTGCTTTTGGTGTTTTAGACATGAAGTCCTTGCCCATGCCTATGTCCTGAATGGTATTGCCTAGGTTTTCTTCTAGGGTTTCTAACATTTAAGTTTTTAATCCATCTTGAATTAATTTTTGTATAAGGTGTAAGGAAGGGATCTAGTTTCAGCTTTCTATACACAGTTAGCCAGTTTTCCAAGCACCATTTATTAAATAGGGAATCCTTTCCCCATTTCTTGTTTTTGTCAGGTTTGTCAAAGATCAGATGGTTGTAGAGGTGTGGTGGTATTTTTGAGGGCTCTCTTCTGTTCTATTCATCTATATCTCTGTTTTGGTACCAGTACCAAGCTGTTTTGTTTACTGTAGCCTTGTAGTATAGTTTGAAGTCAGGTAGCTTGATGCCTCCAGCTTTGTTCTTTTGGCTTAGGCTTGTCTTGGCAATGTGGGCTCTTTTTTGGTTCCATATGTACTTTAAAGTAGTTTTTTCCAATTCTGTTAAGAATGTCATTGGTAGCTTGAGGGGGATGGCATTGAATCTATAAATTATCTTGGAAAGTATGGCCATTTTCACAATATTGATTCTTCCTATCCATGAGCATGGAATGTTCTTCCATTTGTTTGTGTCCTTTTTTATTTCGCTGAACAGTGGTTTCTAGTTCTCCTTGAAGAGGTCCTTCACATCCCTTGTAAGTTGGATTCCTAGGTATTTTTTTCTCTTTGAAGCAATTGTGAATGGGAGTTCACTCATGATTTGGCTCTCTGTTTGTCTGTTCTTGGTGTACAGGAATGCTTGTGATTTTTACACATTGATTTTGTATCCTGAGACTTTGCTGAAGTTGCTTATCAGCTTAAGGAGATTTTGGGCTGAGATGATGGGGTTTTCTAAATTTACAATCATGTCATCTGCAAACAGGGACAATTTGACTTCCTCTTTTCCTAATTGAATACCCTTTATTTCTTTCTCCTGCCTGATTGCCCTGGCCAGAACTTCCAACACTATGTTGAATAGGAGTGGTGAGAGAGGGCATCCCTGTCTTGTGCCAGTTTTCAAAGGGAATGCTTCCAATTTTTGCCCATTCAGTATGACATTGGCTGTGGGTTTGTCATAAATAGCTCTTATTATTTTGAGATACGTTCCATCAATACCGAATTTATTGAGAGTTTTTAGCATGAAGGCTGTTGAATTTTGTCAAAGGCCTTTTCTGCATCTATTGAGATAATCATTTGGTTTTTGTCTTTGGTTCTGTTTATATGCTGGATTATGTTTATTGATTTGTGTTGAACCGGGGGGATAAAGGGGTTCAAGGAATTTATCCATTTCTTCTAGGTTTTCTAGTTTATTTGCATAGTGATGTTTATAGTATTCTCTGATGGTAGTTTGTATTTCTGTGGGATTGATGGTGGTATCCCCTTTATCATGTTGAACCAGCCTTGCATCCCAGAGATGAAGCCTGCTTGATCATGGTGGATAAGCTTTTTGATGTGCTGCTGGATTCGGTTTGCCAGTATGTTATTGAGGATTTTTGCATCAATGTTCCTTGTGATATTGGTCTAAAATTCTGTTTTTTTGTTGTGTCTCTGCCAGGCTTTGGTATCAGGATGATGTTGGCCTCATAAAAGCCGTTAGGGAGGATTCCCTCTTTTTCTATTGATTGGAATAGTTTCAGAAGGAATGGTACCAGCTCCTCCTTGTACCTCTGAAAGAATTCAGCTGTGAATCCGTCTGGTCCTGGACTTTTTTTGGTTGGTAGGCTATTAATTATTGCCTCAATTTCAGTGCCTGTTATTGGTCTATTCAGGGATTCAACTTCTTCCTGCTTTAGTCTTGAGAGGGTGAATGTGTCCAGGAATTTATCCATTTCTTCTAGGTTTTCTAGTTTATTTGCATAGTGATGTTTATAGTATTCTCTGATGGTAGTTTGTATTTCTGTGGGATTGATGGTGGTATCCCCTTTATCATTTTTTATTGCGTCTATTTGATTCTTCTCTCTTTTCTTCTTTATTAGTCTTGCTAGTGGTCTATCAATTTTGATGATCTTTTCAAAAAAGTAGTTCCTGGATTCATTGAGTTTTTGAAGGGTTTTCTGTGTCTCTATCTCCTTCAGTTCTGCTCTGATCTTAGTTATTTCCTGCCTTCTGCTAGCTTTTGAATGTGTTTGCTCTTGCTTCTCTAGTTCTTTTAATTGTGATGTTAGGGTGTCAATTTTAGATCTTTCCTGCTTTCTCTTGTGGCCATTTAGTGCTATAAATTTCTCTCTACACACTGCTTTAAATGTGTCCCAGAGATTCTGGTACGTTGTGTCTTTGTTCTCATTGGTTTCAAAGAACATCTTTATTTCTGCCTTCATTTCTTTATGTTCCCAGTAGTCATTCAGGAGCAGGTTGTCCAGTTTCCATGTAGTTGAGCAGTTTTGAGTGAGTTTCTTAATCCTGAGTTCTAGTTTGTTTGCACTGTGGTCCAGGAGACAGTTCGTTATAATTTCTGTTCTTTTACATTTGCTGAGGAGTGCTTTACTTCCAACTATGTGGTCAATTTTGGAATAAGTGCAATGTGGTGCTGAGAAGAATGTATATTCTGTTGATTTGGGGTGGAGAGTTCTGTAGATGTTTATTAGGTCTGCTTGGTGCAGAGCTGAGTTAAATTCCTGGATATCCTTGTTAATTTTCTGTCTTGATGATCTGTCTAAGGTTGACAGTGGGGTGTTAAAGTCTCCCATTATTATTGAGTGGGAGTCTAAGTCTCTTTGTAGGTCTCTAAGGACTTGTTTTATGAATCTGGATACTCCTGTATTGGGTGCATATATATTTAGGATAGTTAGCTCTTCTTGTCGAATTGATCCCTTTACCATTATGTAATGGCTTTCTTTAAAGTCTGTTTTATCATAGACTAGGACTGCAACCCCTGCCTTTTTTTGTTTTCCATTTGCTTGACAGATCTTCCTCCATCCCTTTATTTTGAGTGTATGTGTGTCTCTGCACGTGAGATGGGTCTCCTGAATACAGCACACTAATGGGTCTTAACTCTTTATCCAATTTGCCAGTCTATGTCTTTTAATTGGAGCATTTAGCCCATTTACATGTAAGGTTAATATTATTATGTGTGAATTTGATCCTGTCATTATGATGTTCGCCGGTTATTTTGCTCGTTAGTTGATGCAGTTTCTTCCTAGAAACGTAAATTGTAAATGGTCTTTACAATTTGGCATGTTTTTGCAGTGGCTTATACCGGTTGTTCCTTTCCATGTTTAGTGCTTCCTTCAGGAGCTCTTGTAAGGCAGACCTGGTGGTGACAAAATCTCTCGGCATTTGCTTGTTTGTAAAGGATTTTATTTCTCCTTCACTTATGAAGCTTAGTTTGGCTGGACATGAATTTCTGGGTTGAAAATTCTTTTCTTTAAGAATGTTGAATGTTGGCCCCCACTCTCTTCTGACTTAGAGAGTTTCTGCTGAGAGATCCACTGTTAGTCTGATGGGCTTCCCTTTGTGGGTAACTCAACCTTTCTGTCTGACTGCCCTTAACATTTTTTCCTTCATTTCAACTTTGGTGAATCTGACAATTATGTGTCTTGGAGTTGTTCTTCTCGAGGAGTATCTTTGTGGCATTCTCTGTATTTCCTGAATTTGAATGTTGGCATGCCTTGCTAGATTGGGGAAGTTTTCCTGGATAATATCCTGCAGAGTGTTTTCCAACTTGGTTCCATTTTCCCCATCACTTTCAGGTACACCAATCAAACATAGATTTGGTCTTTTCATATAGTCCCATATTCTTGGAGGCTTTGTTCATTTCTTTTTACTCTTGTTTCTCTAAGCTTCTCTTCTCACTTCATTTCATTCATTTGATCTTCAATCATTGATACCCTTTCTTTCAGTTGATCAAATCGGCTACTGTAGCTTGTGCATTTGTCACATAGTTCTTGTGCCATAGTTTTCAGCTCCATCAGGTCATTTAAGGACTTCTCTACACTGGTTATTCTAGTTAGCCATTTGTCTAATCTTTTTTCAAGGTTTTTAGCTCCTTTGTGATGGGTTCAAACTTCCTTCTTTAGCTCAGAGAAGTTTGATCGTCTGAAGCCTTCTCTCAACTCGTCAAGTCATTCTCCAGCTTTGTTCTATTGCTGGTGAGGAGTTGCATTCCTTTGGAAGGGGAGAAGCACTCTGATTTTTAGAATTTTCAGCTTTTCTGCTCTGTTGTTTCCCCATCTTTGTGGTTTTATCTGCCTTTGGCTTTTGATGATGGTGATGTACAGATGGGGTTTTGGTGTGGATATCCTTTCTGTTTGTTAGTTTTCCTTCTAACATTCAGGACCCTCAGCTGCAGGTCTCTTGGAATTCACTGGAGGTCCACTCCAGACACTGTTTGCCTGAGTATCAGCAGCGGAGGCTGCAGAGCAAATGTTGCTGCCTGATCTTTCCTCTGGAAGTTTTGTCTCAGAGGGGTACCCGGCCATGTGAGGTGTCAGTCTGCCCTTACTAGGGGGTGCCTCCCAGTTAGGCTACTCGGGGGTCAGGGACCCACTTGAGGAGGCAGTCTGTCTGTTCTCAGATCTCAAACTCCATGCTGGGAGAACCACTATTCTCTTCAAAGCTGTCAGACAGGGACATTTAAGTCTGCAGAGGTTTCTGCTGTCTTTTGTTCAGCTATGCCCTGCCCCCAGAAGTGGAGTCTATAGAGGCAGGCAGGCCTCCTTGAGCTGCGGTGGTCTCCACCCAGTTCGAGCTTCCTGGCAGCTTTGTTTACCTACTCAAGCCTCAGCAATGATAGGCACCCCTCCTCCAGCCTTGCTACCGCTTTGCAGTTTGATCTCAGACTGCTGTATTAGCAATGAGCTAGGCTCCGTGGGCATGGGATCCTCCAAGCCAGGCATGGGATACAATCTCCTGGTGTGCTGTTTGCTAAGACTATTGGAAAAGCGCAGTATTAGGGTGGGAGTGACCCGATTTTCCAGGTGCTGTGTGTCACGGTTTCCCTTGGCTAGGAAAGGGAATTCCCTGACCCCTTGTGCTTCCTGGGTGAGGCAATGCCTCACCCTGCTTTGGCTCACACTCAGTGGGCTGCACCCATTGTCCTGCACCCACTGTGTGACAAGCCCCAGTGAGATGAACCCAGTACCTCAGTTGGAAATGCAGAAATCACCCATCTTCTGTGTCACTCATGCTGGGAGCTGTAGACTGGAGCTGTTCCTAGTCGGCCATCTTGGAACCACCTATCAGCAGCATTTTTCAACATAGCACTCTTCATGAACACATTTCTTAAAGATTAGAAATTAAGCCATCATATAGCCATATATTAATTTATTTAGTCATTTCCCTACACTTAGACTTTCAGGTTGTTTCTAACTTAGAGCTATTCTAAATAATGCTGCAAGAAACCTCTATGTGTGTAACTTTGCTATTTTTAAACTTGCTTCTTTGGGATAGATTTGCCAACAGAGCATTCCACAGTGGACATTTTGAGGTTTCTGATACGTAGTTACAACTGGCTGTATTAATACTCCTATAATCTGATGCCCTGAGATGCCGCAGAGTCTTTACCAGGTCACCCAGTAATTGACCCCCTCAGAACCCATAGCTCTGGGCAGAGGAGGAGGAAAGAGATGCTGGCAGAGATGTATAGGAAGGTGGAAGGCTTGGCAAAAAAGAGTACTGCCATGTTGGTCTTGGTTGAGCCACCATGGTTAAATACCATCTTGTCACTTTCAATACTTTGGGCTCAGTAGCATAAGATCATTTATTTGGCTTTTATAACATTCTACTCCCCTGACTGTAAAGTGCTACACATTAGGGTTTTTTTTTTTGTTTTTGTTTTTTTGATGAATTAATTCTGAAGGCTAGAGACATTTGAGATTCTGTGGCTCCCTGAGATGCTGTAAATCCAGAGCTGGGAATTGTGTCTGCAGTGGCAGAAGCTGCCAGGTCACCAGATGGCAACAGAGCGGAGGTCCAGGCGCTGCCTTTGGTCCTGAAAGTTCAGATGTTTTCTGGCTGCCCACCGTTCCACACTTGGTGGGACAAGAGCATTAACCTTTCTTCCGTGATGCAGCCAGATCTCATTTCCTTTAGTAATTATGCTAAAATCTCTAGCTTTAGGAATTAAGACAACAATTAGCCAACCTCCCAGAGATTTATTTCTTTGGCCCTGTCTTAAAATAAGGGATTGCGCAACTGTAACCTCAGCCGGGCCCTTTCTCTGAGTCAGGGTCTGGTCCGTGATATGACCATGGAAGGATGAGAAACGAAAGAGAAGAATAGAGCCAGACATAAATTATTAACAATAATAAAAACTTTAAAAATACGCTATTTTAAAGTGTATATATTAATGCAATGCAAGCCTTCCTAAAAAGAAATGTCTGTTTGTGAATCACACACAAGCAAGGCCTTCCCGTTTCATATTTCTGTGGTCTTCCATAAAAGTCATAGTAGGAAACACTCCCTAGTGGCACTTGGAAGAGAAATCACTGCCTCCGAGGAAGTGGAAAAAGGAAAAATGTTTCCAAATATTGGAACTCTTGAACATACAGATAGTCAAGATGGAGTTCTTGTTTTTTGATTTTTTTTAGAAATGAGCTATCGTTATGTTATCCATGCTGAGCATGAACCCCTGGGCTGAAGAGATTCTTTTGCTTCAGCCTCCCAAATAGCTGAGAATAGAGGTACATCACCACACCCGGACAACATGGAGTCTTTTTTTTTTTTTAGTTGTTTTTCTTTTTCAACTTTTATTTTAGATTCAGAGGGTACATGTGCAGGTTTGTTTTGTGGGTATATTTTGTGACGCTGAGGTTTGGGATACAAATGGTCCCATCATCCAGGTACTGACCAGGTGCTGACTTCCTCATTTCCTCTCTCCCCAAGCTCTCCATTCTCTACTGGCTCAGTTTCTAGCATTTCAGTATCTTCTTTCCTGCTGAAGAACTTGTCCAAGTAACGACTGTAAGTGTTTTCCTTCTCAACTTGTTCATCCTTCCTTACCTCACAAAACTGACTGACCTCAGAAAACTGACTGACCATGTTAGTTTTTCAATCTTGGCCTTCCCCCAGTAATCCCCAGTGTCTATGGTTGCCGTCTTTATATCCATGTGTACCTGATGTTTAGCTCCCACTTATAAGTGAGTATATGCGGTATCTGGTTTTTCTATTCCTGCTTTAATTCATTTAGGATAATGGCCTCCATCTGCAACCATGTTGCAGCAAAGGACATGATTTTATTATTTTTTTCTTTTTTGGCTGTGTAGGATTCTGTGATGTATATGTACCACATTTTCTTTATCAAATCCACTGTTGATGGGCACCCAGGTTGATTCCATGACTTTGCTATTGTGAATGGTACTGTAATGAACCTGCATGTGCATGTGTCTTTTGGTAGGACAATTTGTTTTCTTTTGAACATATACCCACTAATGGGATTGCTGGGCTGAATGGCAGTTCTAAGTTCCTTGAGAAATCCCAAACTGCTCTTCATAGTGATGGAACTAATTTACATCCCCATAAGTGGTGTGTAAGCGTTCCCTTTTCTCTGCAGTCTTGCCAACATCTATTGTTTTTTTTTTTTTTTTTTTTTTTTTTTTTTTGAGACGGAGTCTCGCTGTGTCTCCCAGGCTGGAGTGCAGTGGCGTGATCTCGGCTCACTGCAAACTCCGCCTCCCAGGTTCACGCCATTCTCCCGCCTCAGCCTCCCAAGTAGCTGAGACTACAGGCGCCCGCCACCACGCCCGGCTAGTTTTTTTTGTATTTTTAGTAGAGACGGGGTTTCACCATGTTAGCCAGGATAGTCTCGATCTCCTGACCTCGTGATCCACCCGCCTCGGCCTCCCAAAGTGCTGGGATTACAGGCTTGAGCCACCGCGCCCGGCCTAACATCTATTGTTTTTTGACTTTTTAATAATGGTCATTCTGACTGTGTGAGATGGTATCTCATTGTGGTTTTGATTTGTATTTCTCTGATAATTAGTGGTGATGAGCAATTTTTCATGTTTTTTGGCTGCTTGTATGTCTTTTTTTGAGAAGTACCTGTCCATGCCTTTTGCCCCATTTTAATGGGGCTATTTGTTTTCTGCTTGTTCAACTGTTTAAGTAAAGATGGAGTTTTTATTTAACATATTTAAAGATGAACTCACTGAAAATTAAGCCACATAGTTGGTCCTCTTTATGCATCTGTTTTGTTGACAGCCTTACCTAGAGCATACTTTTCTCTAAAGGGCTGAAGCATTCTTGATATTACACAGAGCAGTGCCTATAAAATTTAATGTGCACGTCACTTGGGAATATTGTTTAAATATGGATTCTGATTCAGTGGGTCTTGGGTGGGGCCTAGGATTCTGCATTGCTAACAAACTCCTAGATGATGCTGATGCTTCTGGTTTGTGGATCAAAGCCTGAATAGCAAAGACATAGGCAATGATGAAGTCCAGTTTCTAGAAGACGTTGAACACTCTGCTACTGATTCTCTGAGCTCAAAACATTAAGGCCTGTTTCCTGGAGCTTCCTGAGTGATCAAGAGAGATCCTCTTTCTAGCTGTGATTCATGGTGTAAATAAGGGCAAATATCTCCTTTCCCCTCCTAGGTCAACCACTGAGAACATGTTGCAAACTCTCTCGGTGGAGTTTAAATAATGAAGTGATGTCTTGATCTGCCGATGTTTCAATAGCTGAGTACTTCCTTATGAAATCAATCTGAACCCAACCAACAATGGCATTGATTATTCCCTAAGGCCGTCATCTCTAGCCCACACACTTCATATAATATAGGAGGCTCTCCCAATCTTATTAACTAACCTCAGCCCGTACTTCCTCCCTGCTTCCACTGGAAGTAATTATCCTGCTGGGATTTCTAAGTCACCGTGTTTATCATTGCCTAAAGATTTTTCAGAAAAGAATAGGATTAATAAGTGTCAGAGCCAGCTTTCTTAATTTTTATTATAGTGCAAAAGGAAAAGAAACCAGGTGGCATTTGCATTCATATTTGTAGACTCACTGGAATTTGGGGTTCATGAATGAAGCTAAATCTGGCAGATCAGGACTGAGTGACCTGCTCAATATTGTAATTACCTGCGAGTTTATCATATGATGGAAAAATGCTCCTGAGATAATTTTTTTGTTTGTTCGTTTAACCTAATTTTATTCATGCTTGCCTTGGCATGGGGGAATAGATCATTCAGTAAAAACATACAGTGAAAACAAAATGTCTTATCATGTGCAACTTTTTTTTTTTTTTTTTTTTTTTTCCGCTCTGCCGCCCAGGCTGGAGTGCAGTGGCCGGATCTCAGCTCACTGCAAGCTCCGCCTCCCGGGTTCACGCCATTCTCCTGCCTCAGCCTCCCGAGTAGTTGGGACTACAGGCGCCCGCCACCGCCCCCGGCTAGTTTTTTGTATTTTTTAGTAGAGACGGGGTTTCACCGTGTTAGCCAGGATGGTCTCCATCTCCTGACCTCGTGATCCGCCCGTCTCGGCCTCCCAAAGTGCTGGGATTACAGGCTTGAGCCACCGCGCCCGGCCTCATGTGCAACTTTTAAACTACAATAATGATGTACCTTAATTACTTTCATGCACACAAGTCTAACATTCTTTTTTTTTTTTTAATAAACACAATTAAGACTTCTAGGAGCATTTTATAATAAAGTAATTCCTAATTAATTTTTCTTTGTAGATAGATCAAGTACCTCCAAAATACAAATTCCTATACACAGTGAGCATGTTACTTAAAATGAACACTTAAATTAAGTACGTGGACAGTCTTAAGATAAGCTTACATTATAGATTCAGCTAGGAAGGCAACAGACCATAGTGCCAAATGGAAAAAGTGTATTTGCAAATAAATTTTAAAAACTAAGTTAATTTTTATAATTAAATACAGAAAATATACTGATTTACTAAAATAAGTAAGATGCGATGTATTAACACTTCACTATAAAGAATGCACACCAGAACATTTATAAACAGTGAATGAGTCTTATTAAGAATAGTTTACTACAATAAACCCTGGCTAAATAGAAGTGCATATTGTGAAGCACTATGGTGGTATATGTTTTGCCACATACTCTTGTTACCTTGAGGTAGATAACACATGTGTACCAAATTTGGCATTCATTTTCAGTTGCTGCTGGTATTATGTGTTTTAAGAAATGTGTACACTATGAAAAACTTGAAAATACTCATGAATGAAAAATGTCTTAGAAAAAAATAGCTATTTTCATGCAATTATGTACAGTCTCACTGTGTAAATTTCAAGGCAAGGTTTGTTTCCTGTAAAACAGATCACTGTTCTATGAGAGAATGTTCTTTACTTGTCTTAGTTCATTTCTTTTCTCCTCCTGCGTTGCATTATTTTGCTCTAGTCTTTATTTTTGTGTGCAAATGACATGCCAGTTAAAATAAAAACTATCTCACATGTAGAAAAAGAAAGTCTGGATTTTAAAAACCGAGAACTAATAAAATCCTTACTAAATGACACCATCTGATTCAAGTAAAAAATGATTTAAACATAGTAATAAAAAAAGACAAAACACATTTCATGAAGAACACAAAGATAAATGTCTGCTGAGTGTTTTGGTTCAGATGTTTCAGAATGCTGCTGTATGTTTTATGAGGAATTTGAGGGGAATATTTCATAGCAGAAGGTGTTAATGTGGCCTGTATTGACTTAAGTGGTGACCTAACTGGACTGCGAAACTGTGGGATGTCTATGGACTCCAGCTGCTTGTTAAAGAGGAACTTCCCACTGTTGTTCAGAAATCCTTCCTCATTTCCTCTCTCCCCAAGCTCTCCATTCTCTACTGGCTCAGTTTCTAGCATTTCAGTATCTTCCTTCCTGCTAAAGAACTTGTCCAAGTAACGAGTGTAAGTGTTTTCCTTCTCAACTTGTTCATCCTTCCTTACCTCACACAACTAATTGATGAGATAACAGTCCTCCCCACCACTCACAAACTGGCTGTCCCAAGAAGACTGGTACAAGGTTTCTAATTGAGCCAGATTTGCCATTCCTTTTTCCTGTTTTTCTTGGCTTACTGACTTTGATATCAAACTTTTCAATTCTAGTTGGGACACTGAGCTATTCAAGTCATTTAATTTATCAACAACATCAGTAGGCTCATGTTGGGAACTAAGTTGAATAGTTCCTGCAATAAAGGAATCAAAATCAAATCCCTGATTCTTTTCTCTGTCTTTTCCAGCCACTTGCTGCAATGCTTCCTCTAGTGCTATCTGGGCTTTAACCAATCCATTCCTTTCACGTTTTGATTTGCCTTATCAGATTTTTCTTTGCTTGTTCTTTCCAATTGGAAAGATGTATAATAAGGTTGGGTTCACAGTAATGGTTCACTCTGTGTCTCCAAACTAAGTTATCTAAATATGATGATGACCTCGTTTTGTAGTTACAAGTATGGCTACACTCCAGATCACAATATTTGTTTTCATGATCATCTGGGTACTGCCAACAAGGCTCAGTAGAGTAATTGGTACAAAAGCAGGATCCTCCAGATACTTTTCCTGATCTCCATCCAAATATTTTCAGGGGTCGACCTGTACTTCTTCATCAGTGGCATCAGACAGAGCTCTTGGATCAAGCTGAACTTCATCAATGTCAAAGTTGTTATGTATAGGCCAATCATTGCCAATCATATTGCCTTTTCCTTTAGAATTATTGAACTTGTGTAAACAAGGAAGAAAACTGGCATCAAAAGGAAAGATCTTTCAAAAAGAGAGAAGAAAAATAATTATGCTTTCACAGCATGATAGTTTCTTGATGTTCATTGCATATGCCAAACAGACCTGTTGAGTTCCCCTTAGATTTGAAGCTCAAATAGTTCTACTCATATTGAGAATTAAAAAGATTGCAGTACTCATAGTTCAAGAAAGGGGCAGCAACTCTGCAGATATTTAAATAAAACACTCAAGAAACTCAAACGGAATGAGATGATACACTATGCACTCAGATTACTGTGCTAAACGATTTAACAAATATGTGAATAAATGTGCACACAACAGGCTTCTGTGAACATTCTCCTCACAGTGCATATACATTCAGTGTTGGACTCATCCTGAGTAGCATCGTTCTAAGGTGCTGGTAAGCACTATTTCTGTTTTGCTTCTTTTCTTCCTTTGTTGCTGTATATTTCTTTTTCTTTCTTTCTTTTTTTTTTTTTTGAGACGGAGTCTTGCTCTGTCTCCCACGCTGGAGTGCAGTGGCCGGATCTCAGCTCACTGCAAGCTCCTCCTGCCGGGTTCACGCCATTCTCCTGCCTCAGCCTCCCGCGTAGCTGGGACTACAGGCACCCGCCACCTCGCCCGGCTAGTTTTTTTTTTTTTTTTTTTTTTTTTTTTTTTTTTGAGACGGAGTCTCGCTCTGTCCCCGGGCTGGAGTGCAGTGGCCGGATCTCAGCTCATTGCAAGCTCCGCCTCTTGGGTTTACGCCATTCTCCTGCCTCAGTCTCCCGAGTAGCTGGGACTACAGGCGCCCGCCACGTCGCCCGGCTAGCTTTTTGTATTTTTTAGTAGAGACGGGGTTTCACCCTGTTAGCCAGGATGGTCTCGATCTCCTGACCTAGTGATCCGCCCGTCTCGGCCTCCCAAAGTGCTGGGATTACAGGCTTGAGCCACCGCGCCCGGCCCCGGCTAGTTTTTTTGTATTTTTTAGTAGAGACGGTGTTTCACCGTGTTAGCCAGGATGGTCTCGATCTCCTGACCTCGTGATCCACCCGTCTCGGCCTCCCAAAGTGCTGGGATTACAGGCGTGAGCCACCGCGCCCGGCCTGTTGCTGTGTATTTCAACAGGAAGCCCTGGCGGCTGTTGATTAACAGAAGGTGTCTTGTGTTAGTGTTCAGGTGGTTCCAGCTCACCACAATCACAATCAAAGCTACCATTCATCTTACCCTGATTCAATGGGACTTCTCCGACTCATCCAGAGAGTGCAGGGACCGGACAGCCCCCAGCGTCGGCTCGGGTCTCCAGCTGCGCTGGCGGCAGTGGCGTCTCCAAGGCTCTTGCTCTCGCTTTGCCGCAGTCGCCGCCATGTAACCGTGTCCTGCGAGAGAGCGCTTCTGAGGTAATCTTAAGTGAAAAGGGACTCTGCAAATTGTGAAGACAGTATTGTCTTCTGCAAATTGTGAAAACCACAACTTTGGTAAAAGTTTGAATGCCATGTAAGGGAAGAAAAACTGGAAGGAAAACACTAAATGATAAACTCAACTAAACTGGTTGAGTTTAAACAGGAAAATATGAATATGCTTTCCTTTTACAATTTTTTGTGCTTTTTACGGTTTTTATAATGAGCAAGTATTGACATTGCAATTGAAAAGGAAATCTGGACTCTAAAAAACACTCAGTTAATGGGCCAGGTGCAGTGGCTCACACTTGTAATCTCAGCGCTTTGGGAGATGGATCGCTTGAGCTCAGGAGTTTGAGACCAGCCAGGGCAACATGGTGAAACCCGTCTCTACAAAACATACAGAAATAAGCCGGGCCGGTGCCTGTAGTTCCAGCTACTTGGGATGCTTAGGTGGAAGCACCACTTGAGCCCAGGAGGTGGAAGCTGCAGTGAGCCGTGATCGTGCCACTGCACTCCGGCCTGCGTGACAGAGTGAGACCGTCTCAACAACAACAAAAAGACAACAAAAAGACACTCAGTTAAGAGACCTTAACTTCTGTCTGATTTGTTAACCATGTCAGTGTTCTTTCTTTTGTTTTATTCTTTGGTCTGTCTTCTCTGCCTATTCAGAGCTGAGGGTTCTCCCTGCACCTGTAGGAAGTCATCTGTACTCTGAAACCACTGTGAAGGCAGGGACTGCTTACGTCTCTCTCCAGCAAGATCAGGTTAGTTCTCTAAGGGTAGTGAGGAAACAATTCTCTTGACCTCAAATAAATATTAAGGCCCAGCCCTGCATAAGGTGAGGCCGCCTACGAGGTGGTAACTGTGCCCCACAGAGGCAGGGGGCCTGGGGCACACCTTCAGGGGCCCATAAGACACCCTTGACTCTTCTTCCCTTACTACCCAAAGCCAATCTGTCCCAGCCCAACTGACCCTGCCTGTGTAATGCTCTGCGTGGGTCCCTCCTTCCTAGGCCTCACTGGTAAAACCTCCATTCACTGGGGTGCTTATGGGAGCTCACCAGTTCCCCAACCAGCCTCCACAATGACCTTTCTTTTCCTTCCTTTCTCCTTTCCTTTCCTTTTTTTTCTTTTCTCCTTTCTCTTTTCCCTCCCTTCCTCCCTCTGTCTCCCTTTCTGTCTCCCCTCCTTTTTTCCCCCCTTTTCTCCCTTTCTTTCTTTCCCAGGCTGCAGTGCAGTGCCAAGATTTAGGCTCACTGCAACCTCCACCTCCCAGATTCAAGCAATTCTCCTGCCCTGGCCTCCAGAATAGCTGGGATTACAGGCACTCACCACCACGCCTGGCATTTTTTTTTTTTTTTTTTGAGACGGAGTCTCGCTCTATTGTCCAGGCTGGAGTGCAGTGGCATGATCTCAGCTCACTGCAACCTCTGCCTTCCAGGTTCAAGCAATTCTCCTGCCTCAGCCTCCTGAGTAGCTGGGATTACAGGGGCAAGCCACCATGCCCGGCTAATATTTTATTTTAGTAGAGACGAGATTTCACTCTATTGGCCAGGCTAGTTTCAAATTCACCCGCCTCAGCCTCTCAAAGTGCTAGGATTACAGGTGTGACCACTGCCTAGCCAGAATGACTTTTCTACAAAATCTGACTGCGTTCCCTGCTGAAACCCTGAAGAGGCCCTACAGCGGTTTGAGGACTGAAATGTCAGGTAGAACGTTTGAGACCCTTGGCTGGACCTGGCTATCTCCAAGCCCTGCCTTGGAGCACTTGATGCCGGCCACAGAGAACCCCCTTCCCTCCACCCAGTCTCGCCAGACACCGCAGACCCTTGCTTGCCCCCCAGGCCTTGGTCCACAACACTCCCCTCACTCCATTATCCTTTCCCTCTCGCCCAGAGAGGGCGAGAAGATCCAGGAAAGCCTCCCTGATGCATCTGCCTCAGAAGCGCAGGCGCGGGGGTCTCCACGCTTCAGGGACCGCTGGCATTTTTCCGGGGCTTCCCGGGGAAGATTTCCTGCGGTGGGCGCGGGCCTGGCCTACAGGCTCAGCGTCAAGAACCGTTCGCGTCCGCCTGGTCTCGCACCTTCCCCAGCGGGGCGCGGCCGTGGCAGGAGGTTGAGGAGCGGAGCCCAGGGCGGCCGCGCGGCTCTGGCCTCCTGGAGGGACGCGGACCAGGCGGGGAGCGAACCGGGAGGTCCCGCGCGTCTGGCCCCCTGCCAAGGTGGCTGCCCCTAGCCCGCACGCAGCCCAGGCCACTCCACACCCGCTCTCGCAGCCCCTCCCCGCCGCCCCGGGACACGACCCCGCGTCCCCTCGCGCGGCTTCTGTCTGCGCTCGGACACACACAGCCGGGAAAACTTGTTCAGCCCCCGGGAATCTCCGCCCCTCCGAGGGCCTCCCAGCGCCGGGTTTCAGAGACCGATGTCGGCTCCTCCCAGCTCCCAGTCCAGTGCGCAGGCGGCGGCGTGCGCTCGCCCTGGGTCGAGAGGGGGTGACCTGAGGTGCCTGGCCACGCGGGGTCCAAACCCGGAGTGGCGACGAAGGAGACGCAGAAAGAGGAAGTGTCCTGAGAGCCGGGCTAGACAGGCGTGGGCTCCCCGCCCCTTGGGGACTCCGCAGGAGGGCACCGCCCCGGCCAGGCCTGCTCAGAGAGGGGCTTCCCGCCGGGGCCAGGAGGGCTGGGGCGAGGTCCGGAGCAGGCAGCCGCCTGTGAGGGGACGGGCAGGGATGCGTGGCCCTCAGCCCGAGGGCAAGCGATGGCCTGGATGCTGTTTTCTGAAGTCCAAAATCTTGGCTGTGCTCCCCGGGGAGGTTCGCTCCAGGAGGTGGGCGGCCTCAGTTGCTGCAGGGGAGGCGACAGCAGAGGTTTAAGGGGCTGAATTTGCTTTTGAATCCTGCCGCTTCCAAACGGAAACTCGAGTCCCTGCTGTCTCCATGTCCTGTCCCACCTGGACTGGGGCTGGTGGAAAGGCCCGCTGCAATGGAGCTGGAGGACAGGATCAGATGGTTGCCTTAGGGGCTCCATCTTCCGGGGAGGAAAACCACGGGTCTTCTGGAGGTTGGGGCCCAAAGGCCAAGGCTGGGAGCAGAAGAGGCCTGTGGGAGGCAGTGGTGGAGGCTCAGAGCTTGTCAGAGGGCCTCGGCAGTCTCGTGGAGAAGCTGACCATCGGGGCCTAGGATCAAAACATGCTGTGTCAGAGGAGGCGCCTTCTGCACTTTGGGGCACCCACAGATGATTTTTAATATGTTGCAGGTCTTGGTCAACTTGATATTCTTAAGGTGGTAAAATTCCCCTTTCAAAGGTTTCTTTGTCAAATAATGAAATGTTCTAAAATTGCATGGTCGGTTGCACAACTCTATGGATATGCTTAAAAAAGAATTGAATGATACATTTTATATGGGTGAATTGTATGGTATGTGAATTATATCTCCATAAAGCTGAACCCAGTAACAGACCCACACAAATGTGCTCAACTGATTTTTTGACAAAAGTGCAAAAGCAATTCAATAGGGGAAGAACAGCCTTTCAACAAATGGTATTGGGGCAATGGGCTGTCCATAGGTGAAAAAAAGAATTTCAGCCTAAGTTTCACACTTTATACAAAAATTAAAGGATAATATACTAAAATGCAAAATGTAAAACAATAAAACTTTTAGAAAAATGGGAGAAAATCTTCAGGATCTAGGGTGAGGTGAAAAAATCTCAGACTAAACACCAAAAACATGAGCCATAAAATGAAAAATTGATATACTGGATTTCATCAGAACTGAAAATTTTTGCTCAATGCACAACCGTACTAAAAGGATGAACAGAGAAGCTACAGGCCGAGAGAAAATATTTGCAAATCACATATCTGACAGTCTAGCATCTAGAATATGCAAAGAGCTCTCAGACTCAACAGTAAGAAAAGAAAAACAGCGATCCAATTAGAAAAGGGCTAAAAGACATAAAGAGACATTTTTCCAAAGAGGATATACAGATTACAAACACACACGTGAGAAGATGTTCATTAGCCATCAGGGAAATGCAAATTAAAACCACAATGCGATATCATGACATACCTGTCAGGATGGGTAACACACAACACCAAATGCTGGTGAGGATGCAGAGAAACTGTATCACCTACACTTTGTTGATGGGACTGTGAAATGGCACACCTACTCTGGAAAAGAGCAGAAGATTTTTTAAAAAATGAAACATGCAACTACCATATGACCCAGCAATTGCACTCCAAGGCATTTACCCCAGAGAAATGAAGACTTACATTCACACAAAAAATCTGAACATAACATAGCAGGTTTATTTGTAATAGCCAAAATCTGAACACAATCCAGATGCCCTTTATGAGTGAATGGTTAAACAAACTGTGGTACCTCCATACCATGGAATACTACTCAGCAATAAAAAGAGACAAATGACTGATTCACACAACAACCTGCATGAATCTCCAAAGAAGTATAGTGAGTGAAAAAAAGCTAATCCAAAAAGGCTACCTACTCTATAATGCCACTTACATATAACATTACTGAATCCAAAATTATAGAGATGGAGAACTGATTAATGGTTTGGAGGGGTTAAAGAGGAGGTGAGGTGGGAGGGAAATAGGTGTGGCTATAGAAGGGCATTTGGAGGGATCCTTGTGGTGATAGAAATGTTTCATACAGTAGTTTGTCCTTATCCTGAGGGGATACGTTCCAAGGCCCCCATGGATGCCCAAATCCTCATATAGTATCAAACCCTATATATACCCTATTTTTTCCTATACATACCTATGATAATTTTTTTTTTTTTTTGAGCTGGAGTCTCACTCTGTTGCCCAGGCTGAAGTGCAGTGGCACTGCTCACTGCAACCTCCACCTCCCAGGTTAAAGTGATTCTCTTGCCTCAGCCTCCCAAGTAACTGGGATTACAGGCACCTGCCACCACGCCCAGCTAATTTTTTGTATATTTAGTAGAGATGGGATTTCACTGTGTTGGCCAGGCTGGTCTCAAACTCCTGACCTCAGGTGATCCACTTGCTTTGGCCTCCCAAAGTGCTGGGATTACAGGTGTGAGCCACCGTGCCCAGCCCATACCAATGATAAAGTTTAATTTATAAATTAGGCACAGTAAGAGATTAACAACAATAAGTAAGAATATAAAAGAACAATTATAATAATATACTATAATCAAAGCTATGAGAATGTGGCCAAAGCATTTATAAACAAAGTTAAGACAAGTGACAGACTGGGAGAAATGTTTGCAACATTTACAACCTACAAAATATTCTTATTCAGAATAGGTATAGAGTTTATGTGAATTCAAGCAAAATATAAACAACCTGATAGAAAAATGGGCAAAGTCTATCAATAGGCATTTATAGAAAAAGAATACACAATAAGAAACATATAAAAAGATTTTCAGTTCATGCCTGTAATCCCAGCACTTTGAGAGGCCAAGGCGGGCAGATCACTTGAGGTCAGGAGTTCAAGACCAGCCTAGCCAACATGGTGAAACCCCGTCTTTACTAAAAATACAAAAAGTAGCCAGGCGTGGTGGTGTGTGCCTGTAATCCCAGCTACTCAGGAAGCTGAGGCAGGAGAATCGCTTGAATCCAGGAGGCAGAGTTTGCAGTGAGCCAAGATCACACCATTGCATTCCAGCCTGGGTGACAGAGCGAGACTCCATCTCAAAAAAAAAAAAAAAAAAAAAAAAAAAAAAAAAGATTTTAAAATTCACTTATCAGTTTTATGCAAACTAAAACAAAATGTGATTTTTCACCTATCAGATTGGCATAAATTAAAGAAAACTGATAATAAATCTTGGCAAGAATGTAAGGGAGTAGGAACTCAAAAACACTAATGAGGAAGTATTCAGTGGAATGGTCTTAGCAGATATTTATTATACATATTACATTCTAAAGCATATATATCTTTTGACTCATTGTTAAACTTAATTTAGAAATCAGGCTGGGTGTGGTGGCTCACGCCTATAGTCCCAGCACTTTGGGAGGCCAAGGCGGGGAGATCACGAGGTCAGGAGTTCGAGACCAGCCTGGGAACATGGTGAAACTCCATCTCCACTAAAAGTATAAAAATTAGCCAGGCATGGTGGTGGGAGCCTGTAATCCCAGCTACTCAGGAGGCTGAGGCAGAGGAATTGCTTGAACCTGGGAGCTGGAGGTTGCAGTGAGCCGAGATCCAGCCACTGCACTCTAGCCTTGGTGACAGAGCAAGACTCCGTCTTGGAAAAAAAAAAAAAAAGAAATCAATGTTACCATAGTAGTTTCGCATGTACTAAAGGGAATATAGAGGAGGACTATTTTCTCCTTTTTTTTTCTGTAAATGTCAAAAGAAGTGGAAATGTTCATTCAGTGGGAGAGAAGTGACATACAGTCACCATACATCCCTACAATGAATACAACATACCCATGAAAAAGAATGAGGTGGTCCTACACATACTGAGTTTAAAATAAAAATCTTCAAGACAAGGGAAAAAAAGAAACAAGTTGTGGAACTGTATTCTAGTGTGATCTATTTCATGTTGTTATGTGTATGTTTGTGCAAGCAATATGGATATAAATACATAAACAGTTTTGTAAACATGTTTGCCAAACTGGCCAGTAGTTATCTCTGGAGGGAAAAAAAGAGGCGAGGTTGGGGCAGGTGGAAGGGGGCTTTTCACATTTTGTTCTGTATCCTTCTGTATCATTTAAGTTATGTACAGCTAGAATAAATAGAAACTTGCATGTTCATACACACACACAAATACACACACACGCCACAGACATAGGAAAAAAAGGAAGGTGTCTGTTTCTGAAGATCTCTGCAAAGCCTATAACCACTGCCGCTAATCCTCTCAGGCTTCTGAGAATGACAGCCACCCTCATGGGAGCGTTGATTGCCCCAAATGTTTGCTTTAATCAATGCAATTAGCAGAACATCAATTAGGCTGGAAGGCTGAAAGGCTCTGAAGCCTTTTGATTTGCAAGAGCCTTGTTCCTGCCTGCTGCTCTGTGTCAGGCTTTCCATCTTTCTTAATTGGTGACTCTGACTTGTAAACTTTTCCACTATTCCCCCAAACTGCATCGTCTCCTTTTCCCTAGCTCTCTGAAAAGTTTCACTGAAAAGTTTCACTGTGTCACTAAAGCCAGACCACCTGTGAGTTATCCATGTCTCCACCCTCATATCTGGTCAACCACTAAACCCTCTGGAACTGATCCCCAGAAGTCTCTCAAATCTGGCTACCTTACTCCATCTCTACTGTAAGCACATTACTGCCTCTTACCTGGAATTTGAATTTTGAACATCAGAGCCTTGAAGAGACAGTTCCTCTATGGCTCAGCACTGCTTCCTGAAGTAAATTTTTCAGCTTTCCTCTGATTCTGTGAGTTGCCTTGTATACCCCCAGCCCATCGCGCGCGTACTTCATATCAACTCGTTTTTGACTGAAGCTAGCCAAGTCATTTTTGGTGCTTGTGTCCAAAGAATTCCCAATGAACCCTGCCCTTCTGCACCAGATAAAATTTTACTCATCCTTCAGGATCCAAGTCAAGTGTCCGTTTACTCACTCATTCATTCACTCAACAAATATTTACTGAAAAATACCATGAGCTAGTGCTGTGCTAAGTGCTGAAGATTCTTGACCACATGAATCCCTAACTATCTCCAAATGAAGAACTTCTGGGAGATTTCAGGTGCCGAAGTTAGTTGTATTCCTTTCTTCGTGCCAGCGTTGATCTGGGTAATTGATTAATTACCTCATATCCACATTCCCCATCCTCCTCCCCCGACAAGCAACCATATTAATTGGTTTGATATGTATTTGAATGTATTATTGTGAAATGCATACTGTAATTTTGAGATTAAAATTCAGGAGTGCAATAATCCAGGAGAGAGTTGATGGCAACTTGAACCACAGGTGTGTTAGCTTCCTATACAAGAAATCCCTGCATTTAAATGAGAACAAAACCCAACAGAAAGCTGAAAAAAATACAACAGAAAACCCCAAACTAACAAACAACGTAAGATGCAAATCGCTAATAACGAGAGAAATGCAGATTAAAACAATAATAGCACATTGCATCTGCTATTTTGATGAAAATTAGAAAGCTGATCTCTATCCCAGAGAAAGTTCCACGCAGGATCCTAAGGGAGTGTGTATGAGGAAGTTCATTGCAGCCTTGTTTGTGGCCACGGGGTGGTCAGGACAGCCTGGGTCACCATCACTGGGAGGATGAATGGGTAAAATGTGTATCAGATTTGGGTTAAGCACTTTTCACGCATTATCTCATCTTTCTTTCAAAACATCCCTAAGATAGTGGAACTTTTCACAGCATTCCCATTTTACAGACGACAAAACAAAACCTATCCTCTCCTACACACAAAGGCTGCTTGTCCTCTGGTACATTCGTCCTAGTTTTAGAACGAACACACGGGGTTCAGGGCCTCAGCCCCATCCTGCGGTCTCAGAAAGGCGTCCCCCTTTCGGCCGTGGGCGACCTCGGGCCTGGGCCGCCAGCACCGCGGACAGCGCCAGGCGCGGGGCGGGGCGACCATGGAGACGTCACGACGCGCGGAGTCTGAGGGGCGCGCGCCCGTGGGCGGCTGCGTCACGTGATCCAGGTAATTGGCACGGTGCGCGCGCACCCCTTCCGCGCAGCCCCCTGACCTGCAGCCTCCGGACCTCGCTGCAGCGTGGACCCCGCCCGCCCGCCCGGTGAGCGCGGCGGCCCGCCCCTTCCCGATCCCAGCGCCGCTTCTTCTCCTGCCGTTCTGGGGACCGGCGCCGCAGCTCCCCTCTCCCGGGTCCTGGGGCGCCGCTGCCCGCAGTCCTGAGCCTGGCCCGGCCGGGGGGAGGGGGAGGAGGAACAGACCGTGACCTTGGCTTCGCCCTTGACTGGCCGCGGCCTCCCCCGGGACCCCCAACCCATCGCGCGCGTACCACCCGGCTAGTCCAGGGTCCTGCGCAGAGGAGCGGGCGCTCGCGGTGGGTTTCTTCAGCCCAAGGACTGCCGACTGCCCCGCGCCTTCCGTGGCCAGGGGAGGGCCCAGGGCTGCGGGAGCTGTGCCGGGGATGGGGAGGGTCAGCGCTGTGCGCCTGGCGGGACCCGTAGGCAGCTTCGGACGTCCAAGGACCCTAATAGACTATTTAAACCGCGGTCTCCAATCACAGATGAGAAAACTGAGTCCCGAGAGAGGGCGGCGTGGCCTGAGGTCGCTGCTAGCATGGAAAGTGCTTCTTCCGCCCCTAGGGAGATGTGGAAGGGTGACCGGGTAATCCCGAGGCCACAGCAGGCTGCCGTACGCATTCGCCGAACCGGCGAGACCCCTTTGACGCCCCTGGGCCGCCTGGCTCAAGCAGGCGCTAGCATCCCCTCCCCAGTGTCTTGGAACAGGCCCCATCTAATTAGAGTTGCGGTTTGTTGCTGAGCAAAGCTCATCCGCTTCTCAGAAAGTGGGGTCAGAGTAGACCTGCTGCTGAGAGAATCCAGGCTCTGCTGCTGCCCAGCTTGGAGGGCCCTCTGGGGAGAACCCTTCCCGGCCTCTGTTTACTGATCTCTGCAATGGGTGCATTAGGGAGCAGTCCTCACTAGGGCACCCCAGACAGGGTCATGTGTAGGGGAGTCTTAGTGGGCATGGTGTCGGCAGTTTTCTGGGGTTGGGTTGAGGTTCTGAGATTGGGTTGGGGATGCTGTGTGACCGTGTCTTCAGGAGAAGAGACCCCCAAGAGATACCCAGGGCGACTCTGCTGGAGTCTGGACTCGGCAGGGGGTTGCACAGGGTACCTGACTCTCCTTGCTGCTGTCTTTGACTGTATGGGCAGGAACTAGCAGGGCTGGCTTGGGCTCTGGCTCTAGATACTGAGCCCTCATGCCCTGCTGGGATGCAGGTGGGGGTGAGTGGCAGTCTGCCCTCCTGCCAGGCTGGGTCAAGGCCACAGCAGTGTCCAGTGGCCAACCCAGACTGCTTAGTGTTTATAAAACACAGTGTTCCTGCACCGGGCCATTCTGGACACAGCCAGACTTTGTCCCTATCTGGCCCAAACTGCCCCATTCCCCTGTGGGGGTGGGAGTGGGGCCGGCAGAGGGAGCAGCTCTGACTCAGCTGATGGAAATTGCATCGCTAAGAGAAATCTGGCTTACATCTTGACTGCAGTGATCAGGGCACAGTCCCTGGAACCACAAACAACCCTGTCACTCTCCAGCTTAGCCTCTTGCACCTCAGTTTCTCTGTTTATAAAGTGAAACTGATGTGAGTGCTCACCCCATAGGATGTTGAGAAGAATTAAATGAGCACAGTATCTGTCCCAGAATCAGTGCTCCTGATGGTGCCTATTATGTTTATTCCCATGACGATGGTCTTAATATCTAGTTTCCTTGCCATAGACTGGGGATGATAGAGCGTCCTGGGTTGTTGGATTCTTTTTGATGCTCCAGAAGACTCTCCCTGATGCTTCAGGAGCTCCTGGGCCCAGTGGCCGGCTGGGCCTGGCACAGACTTCTGTTTGCCCAGTCCTCTGGGATGGTCAGAGGCGGAACAGGAGTTGGGACCCTGGCTGCCTGACCCCAGAGCTCATGCCTGGCGCTTGGAGAGGTCCTGCTTCCAGAGGAGCCGGCCCTGAGTGCCCTGCACTCTAGGGCTTGGCATCACTGGCTGGTGGGCTGGGCCACATGGCCTGAAGCCTGAGGGGCTGAGCATGTGGGAGGGAAACTTAGGGCACTCAGAGGCTCCCAAGCTCACCTCCCTCCTCCCTGCAGTGGAATCTTTTTTGTTTTGAAATTTTTCTCTGTTCAGGCTTGCTGCTGGTTGCCCCAGGAGCCTGTCCTCCCTCCATCAAGGTGACATTACCCCTTTCCTCTGGCTTACGTGAGTTAGAGGGAGGGCTGTGCCCAGCCCTCTGATGAGGCCTGACCTTTTGTGCAAAGTCCAGCCAGTGAGTTCCTGGTGACGTGGTTGAGCTGATGGCAGGGGTGAGGCAGAAGGGTGCAACAGGTGGCCTGTTGGCTGAGCACACCTGACCAGGAGCATTGGCTCAGGGCCCGGCCTGGGCAGTACTTGGGAGCTAGTTATACCCCAGAATGCACATTTTCTGGGGCCTGAGCTGTCCAGGGGTAGGGGACTCCTCCTGTGTGGGCGACCCCTGGTGGGGTGGTTCTTGCACCCAGCTTACAAGCTGGGCAGTCTGGGCAGGAGGGCATTAGCTGGTGTTGACGGGGAGCTGCTCTGTCCAGGCAGTGGCTGTGCTGGAGCAGAGGAGGGGGTTCTGCTTACAGTTGTAGGGTGGGGAACAGAGATCCCACTTTACGCATCATGTGTAGGATGAAGTGGCAGGGGTATGGGGTGATCTGGGACCTCAGCGGGCCCTATCAACCCCTAACCTGCTTGGATAGGGAGAGTTGGGGGTTCTTCAGGATTGGCAGAGGCTCTTAGAACTCTTACCCTCTGAGGAATGGAGGAAGCCCCCATCACTGAAAGCCCATCACTGAAAATACCAAGATTAGGTATTTTCCCTGGGAAGGCACAGGTAACAGAGTGAGGTGAGATGAGCTGCAGGGCCTGGTTCCCCCGGCCTGGGTGGGTTTCCAGTCTGTAGCTGCCTGGGCTGTTAGCTGTCTTGAGTGGCACTGGTCCTGGGTGTAAGCTCTCAGGGTGTCCAGAGTATGGGAGCCAGGGAGGGCAGTTCCAGTCCAAGGGCTGTGCTGGGCCTGGGGCTGCCTTCCATTCTGCTCTTCATGCCCCTCCAGACCTTAGCCCTTCCTGCAGTGAAGTGGGGTCATTGTTGGGCCTAGTGTCACCATCCTTCTGGCTGGGCCTAGGAGAGAGGGCACTCTGGGCCAGGATCGCAGTCACAGGTAGTCACTGGTCACTTTTGGTTGCAATGACTAGAGCCACAGACCTCTTGAGATGCTGTGTCTCTATCATCCCCTGACACCTGTGCTCACTGGATGTTTTTGTCCCTGCTTTTCCCTGACCATGCACGACACACCTGGCCCCTGGAGGACTCCCTGTCCTGGTTCTAGGGTGGTGGGCCTGTGACCCACTCCTTCTTGGTGGTACTCCCTGCACCTGCCCTGTGGCTCTCTGAGTGGGCTCCAGGACCTAGGTTGAGTGCTCCCTGAGGCAGGGCCTGGGTTCATGTCTCTGCCCAGGCTTTGGGGGCTATCAGGGAAGGAGTGTGGTCTGGGATGTGTGGGGCACAGCAGTGCTGGGGCTCAGGGCTGTTCGATGTCTATTGGAGTTTACTGAGCTGGGAGCTCCCACCAGACAGTAAGCCCAGGGAGCTGGGAGAGTGTCACATTCCCAGTCTCATCACTGCCTAGCCTGGCACCATCTGCCCAGTGGGATTGACAAGTGCTGATGAGCGGACAGTGGCTTGGTAGAGCCTCTTCCTGTCTTAGTCCTGTCGTTTATGCCTCTCCTTCATTGCCTGTGTCCAGAATGAATCAGCTGAGGCTGTTGCCATCCCGTGTTGGGGCACAGGCTGTGAGGCTTCTGGCCGCACATGAAGTCCCAGTGTTTGGCTGGCGCAGCAGGTCCTCCGGGCCACCGGCCACCCTCCCAAGCAGCAAAGATGGAGGCAGCTCCAGTTACATGGAGGAGATGTACTTCGCCTGGTTGGAAAACCCCCGGAGTGTCCACAAGGTCAGCACCCCCACCCTGCCCTGGGCCACTGCAAGGGAGGGAAGTCCCCAGGGGCCAGGCTGTGGCAGGGCAGTGGGGAGAAGCAGCTTGCTTGCTGTGTGATCCTGGGCAGGTTTCTTTGCCTGTTAGGTCCTCAGTCATCAAAGCCTGTTGCTTTCCAGTTGCTGGATCAGGCAGTGGGCGGTAGTTTTGATGGAGAGGCCCTGGCCATGCCCTGCTCTGCCACACCTGAGCCCTGCCGTGCCCCTTTGTCATGCTCTGCTGTCTCCATATGCCCCCTTGTATGTAATTAGGGACATACATGTTTGTGTATGTATTGATCTGATAGAATAAACGCTTGCTGATGGTAAAGAAAAAAATTAAATCAGATGGGAGGATGAAAAGTGAAGTTGCTCTCTGACACCTTCACCTGTAGTGGAAAGCAGTGCAGTCATATGATCCAAAGCCAGAAGGTATAAGAAGTTACACAGTCGGCCGGGCGCGGTGGCTCAAGCCTGTAATCCCAGCACTTTGGGAGGCCGAGACGGGCGGATCACGAGGTCAGGAGTTCGAGACCATCCTGGCTAACACGGTGAAACCCCGTCTCTACTAAAAAATACAAAAAACTAGCCGGGCGAGGTGGCGGGTGCCTGTAGTCCTGGCTACTCGGGAGGCTGAGGCAGGAGAATGGCATAAAAACCCGGGAGGCAGAGCTTGCAGTGAGCTGAGATCCGGCCACTGCACTCCAGCCTGGGCGACACAGCGAGACTCCGTCTCAAAAAAAAAAAAAAAAAAAAAAAAAAAAGAAGTTACACAGTCAGAAAGCTCCCTCCTAATCTAGCCTCGTCTGCTCAGTTCCTGCTGTCCTTTAACTTAGTGTCCTCTATATCCTTTCAAAGACTTGCATTAGGTAAACTTACTGCAAATGTTAACTCTGGATTTGTTTCCCTTTATGCAAAAGTAACCTGTAACACATACTATTTTGCTCCCTGCTGTTTCACTTGGTGATGTATCTCCAAGATCTTTCCACATCAGTACATAAAGAGCCTCATTGTTTACTCTGTCCAGCTGTGTAATATTCCATTGCATGTATGTTCCACCCCTATTCCTGCTGACAGACATCTGGTTCATTTCTAGTCTCTGGCTGTGGCAAACAGTGCTGCAGCGCGTCATCTTACACCTTCATCATCTTGCACCTGCACAGCCATCTGTAGGATAAATTCCCCAAAGTGGAATAGTTAGGTCCAGGAGTTGCTGTGTGTGTAATTTTTTGTTTTTCTTTTTTTTTTTTTTTTTTTTAAATTTTTTTTGAGACAGAGTCTCGCTCTGTCGCCCAGGCTGGAGTGCAGTGGCCAGATCTCAGCTCACTGCAAGCTCCGCCTCCCGGGTTCATGCCATTCTCCTGCCTCAGCCTCCCAAGTAGCTGGAACTACAGGCGCCCGCCACCTCGCCCAGCTAGTTTTTTGTACTTTTTAGTAGAGACGGGGTTTCACCGTATTAACCAGGATGGTCTCGATCTCCTGACCTCGTGATCCGCCCGTCTCGGCCTCCCAAAGTGCTGGGATTACAGGCTTGAGCCACCGCGCCCGGCCCTCTTTTTTTTTTTTTTTGAGATGGAATCTCGCTCTGTCGCCCAGGCTGGAGTGCAATGGCCGGATCTCAGCTTACTGCAAGCTCCGCCTCCCGGGTTCACGCCATTCTCCTGCCTCAGCCTCCCGAGTAGCTGGGACTATAGGCACCCGCCACCGTGCCTGGCTAATTTTTTGTATTTTTAGTAGAGATAGGATTTCACCGTGTTAACCAGGATGGTCTCGATCTCCTGACCTCGTGATCCGTCCGTCTCGGCCTCCCAGAGTGCTGAGATTATAGGCGTGAGCCACCGCGTCCGGCCTGTGTGTGTAATTTTAATGGGTATTGCCAAGTTGCTTTCCATGGGGATTGTACCAACTGAGCCTCCCACCAGTGCCGTATGGGAGTGCATGGAAGACAGCGCTTTTATATTGTTCTTCGGGAAAACACATGCAAATGCCTGTATGTGTTCACATCTGCTTTTTGCTTCTACACAGAGAGTAGCAGCCATACGTCCTCTTCTGCTTCGTTCACTTTAAAACATATCTTGGCAATGTTCCATATCCACAATACCGAATGTACCTTTTTAAAAAGACTATGTAGTCTTCCACATTCTAAATGTAAAATCATTGTTTAGCCAGTTTTCTATGGATAGCCATGTAGGTTGTTTTCCCATTGTCATTTTTATAAACAGTTCTGCAGGGAGCATCCTTGTATGTACATGTAGGCACCCTGGGAAGACCCTGAGAGCTGTGGTCCTCAAGGAAGACCTTACACTCCCTGGGGCCCCAGCCTGGTCCACCCCTGGCTCTTCCCAGGCCCTGACCTGGCTGCGTTCTTGCTTCTGCCCTGCCTAGTCCTGGGACAACTTCTTCCGGAAAGCCAGTGAGGAAGCCTCTTCTGGCTCTGCTCAGCCACGGCCCCCTTCTGTTGTCCGTGACAGCAGGTCTGCAGTCTCAAGCCGGACCAAGACCAGCAAGTTAGTGGAGGACCACCTGGCTGTGCAGTCCCTGATCCGGGCCTACCAGGTGAGGGGCAACTGAGGCACAGCCTGGGAGGCTGCACTGGCTCCTGGGGTGTGGCCAGGCACTGAGGGGAAGGGATCTCAGCTCCAACATCGTCTCCCCAGAGAGCCCTTCTCCTTGTCCTCTACTGAGCAGCACCCACTTCTCTAGCCAGTCTTTGCCACATCACCATTCAGAGCACTTACCACCTGCTTGAATTTTTTTTGTGCATACTGACGTGTGTTTGTGGTCTGTCCCTTGCACACACCATGCCCCAAGTACGTGGAGGAGCACTTAGTAAGGGATCAGTTCCTGTTGAATGAGGGGTGAGTAGATTAACCCTTGTTAATTCTGTTTTCTCCTCTAGAATGGGCATCCCAAGAGCACAGAGACTGATAGAGCAGGTGCCTAATTCATGTTTATGGAATGAATGGTTCAGTAAACAATTCTCCCCCACCAGTTGCTCCTCCTGGAGGCTTAGGCTCTCTCAGGCTGGGCCTCTGCTCTGTCAGAGTCCCAGTGATGGTCTGTGTTTTTGGTCTTCATCGGACAGGACTAATTGGAGGACTGCTATGGTGTTCAGGCCATAACAAGCATAATCATTTGGAATATCTCTGGGAACTGCTGGCAGGAGGTATTCCGTCAGGGAAATGTGAGGCAGAAGCAAGCCACTGCAAGGCTAGGGTACAGGGGGGCATTAGCAAATGGAAATGATGCTTTGCTTCTGAATGAGGTGCCCAGTGTGTGGGATGGAATGGAGTTCCTCATACACCACCCACCTGGGGATGGAAGAGGGAAGGTGTGCAGGGTTGGGCTCCCTTGCTGGCCTGAGGACCCATCAACTGTGGGCCACCTGGGAGCAAACCGCAGCTAGTTGTATTGTGTCTTTCCTGGCTGGCTGAAAGAAGCAGTGATCTAACCCTTGACTTCAAATATGAAGAGCAAGGACGTAAAACTGTATATTAAATACAGGGAAATGTTCAGGGTGCTGCCCGAGAGCCTTATCTTCTAAGCACAGGTCTCAGCCCTTCAGTAGCTCTTTGTTCTTTGATTAACCAAGACGAGGCATTAGTTTTCCTGGCAGGGTGGCCTCTGGATTCAGGTGTGTTACTCTCTTGTGCCTGGTGTGGATGAGCTCCCACCAGAAGGGCTGCAGCCCCTTACAGGCCAGTAGCAGGCACAGCTCTGGTTAGAATCACCTGCACACTGTACTGAAAAAACCACTGTATTGTTACAGGCATTTTTAAACATATAAAAGGCAGAAGGATAGTGTGGTGAACTCACCACCCATCAATCATGATCAGCCTCGTTTCATCCGTTTCTCCCTTAGCCCCCGCTCACTGCTGGATTATTTTGAGGCAGATCCCAGATACAGCATTTCATTCATTGAACATTTCAGTATGTATGTCTAGAGAAAAGGACTCCTTAAAAAATGTGCCGTAATACCATTATCACATCTAAACATAATAATGCTTAATATGAAATATGCATTTGATATTTGTGTTTGCTTTTTGTCCTGTGCTTTCTTTTTTTCTTTCTTTTTTTTTTTTTAGACGGAGTTTTACTCTGTCACCCAGGCTGGGGTGCAGTGGTGCTATCCTGACTCACTGCAATCTCTGCCCCATGCATTCAAGTGATTCTCCTGCCTCAGCCTCCTGAGTAGCTAGGGTTACAGGTGCTTGCCACCACGCCTGGCTAATTTTTGTGTTTTTAGTGGAGATGGGGTTTCACTATGTTGGCCAGGCTAGTCTTGAATTCGTGACCTCAAGTGATCTGCCCGCCTCGGCCTCCCAAAGTGCTGAAATTATAGGCGTGAGCCATTGCGCCCAGCCTGTGCTTTCTTTTTACTGCTTGTTTGAAGCAGGATCCAGCTAAATCCACAGGTTGCAGTAGGCTGATGTGGCTCGTACGTCTCTTGTACTTTGCAGGTTCCTCTCTTTTTATGATGTGGAAAAACCAGGTGGTTTGTCCTGTAGGGTTTTCCCGAGTCTGGATTTTGCTGATGGCTTCCTCATGATGTCATTTCATCCATCCCATTGTCCCGTGTAATTTCTGTACTTTGACAATTAGATCTAGAGGCTCGATCCCATAGACATTTGATTTTTTTTTTTTTTTTTGAAAATCAACTTCCTAGTGGTGATGGTGATGGCAGTTAGCAGCTGTGGATAGTGATTTCCTAGAACCATTAACTCACTAGGGGTTGCAAAAATGGTGATATGCGAATTCTGTTTTCCCTTCTTTATAAACTGAAGTCCTGCTATCAGGAGAAACTTCCCTTTGTTAACTCTGTTTATCCTGAGGTGCAGATTGTGTAGGAAAGACGGATCACTGCTTGATTTTTTCCTTTTATTCACTGATTTTCAAAATTATGAGGTGATTACCTAGCACACTCCAGAAGTGACTAATGGAAGTTTATCTTCCTTTTTTGGATTCATGTGAATACATGAGTGTAAGCATATTTGTTGAATTTCAATCTGCTGTAGATGTACTGTCCTTACAGTTGCTCAAAACCTCTTCATATTCCCAGCACTCATGGTGTTTGAACACTGCTTTGATGTCAGTGTAACAAGATGCTCCAAGCTGAGCTTGTACATTTCTGCCTATTCCAGAACTGTCCAGGTCTCTGGCTGTTTCCTGCTATTGGTTTGATCATTACTTCTGGGCCATTTCAGGAATCAGAGCCAGGAAAGGGTTTATACTGATGCTTCTAGCGTGCTGTACATGTGGGATTTGGGGTTTGTCCTTGACCCTGTCAATCTTACGGCACCATTGCCTTTTAGAGATGACAAAAAGATGCCAGTACAATGGCTTGTTTGATTTCCCACAGCCCACATGCAACAATCTTAGAATTTCTAACAATTCTTTTATTATTTTTTTTGAGATGGAGTTTCCGCCTTGTAGCCCAGGATAGAGTGCAATGGCACGACCTCAGCTCACTGCAGCCTCCACCTACCAGGCTCAAGCGATTCTCCTGCCTCATCCTCCCAAGTAGCTGGGATTACAGGCATGCGCCGCCACACCCACCTAACTTTGTATTTTTAGTAGAGATGGAGTTTCACCATGTTGGCCAGGCTGGTCTCGAGCTCCTGACCTCAGGTGATCCACCCACCTCAGCCTCCCAAAGTGCTAGGATTGCAGGCGTGAGCTACTGCGCCTGGCCAGCATAACAATTCTAACACTATTACGACTGACTGGTAATAAAAAAGACTTTATGAATTTTTTTGTTTGTCTTTAGGGAATATTCCATTAGTCAGTTGGGATAGTTTCTGTGTATTTATGCCACTAAGTGGACATATTTATTCACTTGATTCGTTTCACTTTCAATTTTTAAGACTTAATTTTGTTGTATAATAATTAAAATATTTACAAGGTTTGAAAGTCAAATCTTCAAAGCAAGATAAGTTCTTGCTTAAAACTCTGGCTTCTAGCCCTGCCTCTCTATCCTATTTTGTCACCTCCCCTAGATGATAATTTGTTTTATGTTATGTTTTTTTTATGATTTGCCCTTCTAATGCATATATTTATTTGTGTCTTCTCTTTCTTAGATAATGGGTAGTTCACCATACACACTTTTCTAGAATTTGCTTTTTTGCTTAACAATATTTTTTGGAGACTACCTTGTAGTATCAGATGGGGATTTTCCTTCTTCCTTTTAATGGAAAATCATGGAGTGCTCCACTGTGTGGATCGCTCATATCCATGTGCCAGTCTCCTGCTGATGGGCAGTGGGGAAGTTTCTAGAATTTCACTATTACTAATAGCACTGCAGTGAACACCTTCATGCATAGGTCTTTTTCCTGTTTTTGCCAGGTACATGTTGTACTTCTAAACCGGGTTGAGCTCCTGCCAGCTTACTGGCTGTGGCTGGGTCTTCTAGGCAGCAGTGAAGTGGCTGTGGGGCAGAGACATGGGGAAGCTTAACATTTGGAAATGGGAAGAGCGGGGCTGGGGCCCAGAGCCTCACCCTGGAGGAGGTCTGTCCAGCTGGGTCCCAGCCCCACCCTGCTCTTTTCCCTCCTCCCAGATCCGTGGTCACCATGTGGCCCAGCTGGACCCCCTGGGCATTCTAGATGCAGACCTGGACTCCTTTGTGCCCTCAGACTTGATCACAACCATTGATAAACTGGGTAAGACTGGGGACACTTCCTCAGGACAGCTATGGCAGTGCCGTGTGGGTGGCCCGGTAAGGGGCCCACGGGCCCAGGGGACATCCTGATCCTTGGGAATTCATGGGGCCCAGGGAGCAGCCCACAGGGCCTCCTTTCCACCTTGCCTGCGTACTGCCTGTTTTTCCTGAGAAGGACGCCTGCCTGCCACCTTCCTTAGCTTGTGCCCCATATGTTCAAGCCTGAGAGGCTTGTCCTCCCTGCCACCCTGGGCTCACTCTCACTTCTGCTCCCCAGGCTGGACCCAGAGGGAGGGCACTGGGGAGACTGGGAGGTCTGGTGAGACTACAGGACTCCACCTGGGCCTGACCTCCCTCCCTCCACTCTGCTGCCTGGGGCTCGGCCACGCCTCCTTCTCCAGCCTTCTATGACCTGCAGGAGGCTGACCTTGATAAGGAGTTCCAGCTGCCAACGACCACCTTCATCGGGGGCTCTGAAAACACCCTCTCTCTTCGGGAGATCATTCGACGCCTGGAGGTGAGCACAGGCGGGTGTGTGGGGCGCGGCCGAAGCAGCTCTTCGGAGCTCGCCAGAGGACGGGAAGGCACTGCCTTTTTTGTTCCAGACAGCAGGGATGTTAGCCATCCCTCCTCCCCGCTCCTCATGGCGTCCCAATGTGTCTCCCCAGAACACTTACTGCCAGCACATTGGCCTGGAGTTCATGTTCATCAACGATGTGGAGCAGTGCCAGTGGATCCGGCAGAAGTTTGAGACCCCTGGTGTGATGCAGTTCTCCAGCGAGGAGAAGCGGACACTACTGGCCCGGCTGGTGCGCTCCATGAGGTTGGCACCACCCGGAGGGCCAAGTGGCTGGAGGTCCTGCTCCAGGGCTTTATGAGACGTCGCACGGCCTGCCTAAGAGAGCAGGAGGGTACCACAGGAAGGCAGGACTGGATCGGCCTCACCGCTGGCTGCAGGGAGGAGAGTTGGGACCAGGTGTTTAGGCAGTTTGGCCAAGAGCTGGCCCAAGGCAGAGCAGGTCAGGTGGGCAGGGATGAGGCTCTGGGAGAACAAGACAGCAGGATACTGAGCAAGGCCAGAAGTGGCGGGAAGTGGCTGTGGGAACGTTTGGGCAGAAAGTTATCCCTGGTGTGGAGTGAGTGTGGCCGCATCACCTGTCTGCCCACTGGACTTTTCTGAAGCTGGGTCCCGCAGGGCTGCAGGGCTAGGGGAACACCTGACTCAGCGGCTGGATGCAAAGTGGATTCCTGAGCAGCGAGGTGTGGCCTGGAGTTTGGATTCAGCTGGGTGGAGATCTTTGGGACTTGGCGAAGAGAGCCCTTGGAGTGTGGCAGGAGGGTAGTGGGCTAGGAGTGGGTGGGTGGTGGCCTGTGGGAGAAGCTTGGCTATGAGGAAGAGAGAGGGTGGCAGCTGGGAAAGGGTGTAGGCAGAGGCCTTCAGCTGGGAAGATTGCCAGCCTCCCCTAACCCTGTGTTCCTTGCTGGGTGGGACAGGTGTATCCATGGTGTGCCCTGGACCATTTGACAGAAGGAGGCTTTGTGACTTCCTCTGTCCTGGGCATTCAGCTCTGAGCACTCGTGAACAGTCCCTGTGAGCCTCAGTCCCATCCCTCTCCATCCCTTTCCCTCTCCTCTCCTCTCCCCATCCTCTCCCCAAGCAGGTTTGAAGACTTCCTGGCCCGGAAGTGGTCCTCAGAGAAGCGGTTTGGCCTGGAGGGCTGCGAAGTGATGATTCCTGCCCTCAAGACCATCATCGACAAATCCAGCGAGATGGGGATCGAGAATGTCATCTTGGGGATGCCACACAGGTGGGTGCCCCTCCCCGCTGGCATCTTGCCCATTCTCTTCCAGCCCAGGGGACAGAGGTGGGAGGGATGAGATGGAAATAAGAGCAGAGGTGTTGGTGGGACCTGGGGGTAGAGGTGGGTTTTTGGACAGTTCTAAGTCCCTGGGCCTGGCCTTCTCATCACAGAAATTGCCAGGCACTCGGCCAGAGTCACCTGGGGCCGGGTACTAACCAGGTTATCAGGCACCCTCTCTCCCTGGCCATGTTGCTGCTGTCCCTAGCAAGGGTGAGATTTCAGAAAGGGGTGCAAAGTGCTTCTTGAGGTTCCTGTGAATAAGGAGAGGTGGAGGGGTTTCTTCCAGGGAAGGGAGGGCAGGGCCTGGGCAGTTGTTCCCAGGTTGTGTCTCCCACAGGCAGGTCTGTGGAGATGAGCCGAGGGTCTCTGACCTGGCTGCAAGCTGACTGCATGTTTCCCTTGACCTTGGTGAAGATCTGGGAGGCTTGCTCAGCAGTGGGGCGTTACCTCTGAGCTGGAGCCTGTGAGGAAGCAGGAGGGGGAGTGCAGCCTGGGGGACGGAGACCTCTGTGGCTGGGGCCCTGCTGAGTGGGCGTGTGCACATGTGCAGAGTGGCCTGTGGGAAGGGCCCTGGGCCTTTCCTGTGACCAGGGAGCTGCTTGTGCTTAAGCTAGCCCAGGGCTGCATCAGCATGAGGGCATCCAAATGTGTGGTGCAGGGGTCCCCATCTGTGGCTGGCCTGCCAGGAACTTGGGGTTTGTCTGTCATGGGGGGCCTGGGAATGCCCAGTGTCTGGTCAGAGGGTTAGGCAGAGCTGGCCTAGTGACCTGAGGCAGCAAGGAAACACAGGACTTCAGGCCTCGGGCCATTACAGCAGCAGGAGAGGATGGTGCCTGGTGATCGGGTGGCCTGAGGAGGGCTCTGGGCATGAAGGGGCTGTATTAGGCCAGGCCAGGCCAGGCCTCCACAGTGGGGGAGGGAACCCTGAGGCCTACGGGCTTTGCCAGGTGAGAGCCCGGCCCCTCTGGCTCCAGGGGCAGGCTGAACGTGCTGGCCAACGTGATCCGCAAGGACCTGGAGCAGATCTTCTGCCAGTTTGACCCCAAGCTGGAGGCGGCAGACGAGGTGGGTGCCACGCTCAGGTCCCGGCACCCTTGGAGAGCTGGGTATTTGGGAGGTGAACTGGGGAGGGGCTGGACTTGGGGCTTCTGGGCTGAGATAAACCTTGAGATAGATGCATGTGGAGAAGCCAGCAAGAGGCTGGGTGTTTGCCTGAGGCCCCTAAGGCTTTTGGGAGCAAGGGCTGCAGTCTGTGGTAGCTGGGAGGGCCCTTGGATGATCTGGGTCAACCTCCCTGTTTTGAGCTAGGGAATCTGAAGCCCAGAGATGCAAAGTCTTGCTGGAAGTTGGCTCAGCTCTGCTCATGTGGCTGTGCCTCCATGTCCAAAGTCCTGTCCATCAGCCAGGAATGACTCCCTTGCTCGTTTGTTTGCCCAACAGAGCCTTGGGCAGTGAGGATGGTTTTCTTTACCCATCAACCTGCTGAGGAAATATTGTTCCTGTGCCCACCCCCTCCCTGGGAGGCCTTGGCCAGGCCTTCAGCCCAGACTGCCTAGCCTCTTTCTTTCCTTTTCTTTTTGAGACAGAATTTTGCTCTTGTTGCCCAGACTGGAGTGCAATGGTGCGATCTCAGCTCAATGCAACCTCTGCCTCCCGGGTTCAAGCGATTCTCCTGCCTCAGCTTTCCAAGTAGCTGGGATTATAGGCATGCGCCAGCACGCCTGGCTAATTTTTGTATTTTTAGTAGAGATGGGGTTTCGTCATGTTGGTCAGGCTGGTCTTGAACTCCTGACCTCAGCCTCGGCCTCCCAAAGTGCTGGGATTACAGGCATGGAGCCACCACTCCCGGCCAAGTGCCTAGCCTCTTTCAAAGTCCTGCCCATCTTCCCTTTCAGTAGCTCTGTGGGTCCTCTGGACAGTGAGCCTGGCACTCCCTCCTCTGTATCCCTTTGCTGTCAGGACTGTCTTTCCTGCTGTCTCCAACCTGCTGCCGTGTGTGTGTGTGTGTGTGTGTGTGTGTGTGTGTGTGTGTGCGCGCGCGCGCGCGCGCATGTGTGGACCCATACCTACTGGCTCCTAGCCTAGGTCTTTCTGACATCCTGTTCCTTTTGTTCTAGCACTTTCAGCCTTCTAAGCCTCAGTTTGCTCTTCTGTAAAACGGATAAAAGCGATGAGTCAAAGATGTGTGTATACTGGAAAACTTGGCCAGAGGATGTTTAAATGAAATTACTATTTTTTTTCAACTGAAAAAGAAATTTGATTATTGTAAAAACAACAAAACAGAAAGGTTATACAATGAGAAGATGTTCCTTAGTGAGACTCCATTCTTGTGGCCAATTTTGTTTGTGTGCTTCTGTTGTGTTTAGGTGTGTACTTCTAGAAACATTTCATGCTGATACTGACAAACCTCTTTGTCCAGCACAGCTTTATTTGTAAGAGGCCATGGGCATAGCCATGACGCCAGGTGGCACCTTGCTGTTTTCACTTAACAAGTTGTCATTGTTTCCTGCCTGCACACAGGCTTCTTACAACTAGAGCATCCCTTGTGCTGGACCTTGGGCTGTTCTAATGAGGGTCCTTGCACATGTGTGAGCGAGTTTATCTGTTAGATGGTGTCGGAGCAGTGCAGTGACTGGAGCTAAGGGGGTGGGACTAAATGACCCTCCCAGGAGCTGGCAGATGTCAGCAAGCCCATCCACAGTGTGTGACGGTGCCAGAGCCCCCACCTCACTTCCTCCCACATGCTCTCGAATCCTTTCATCTTTGCCAATATGATAGGTGCAAAAGAGGATTTTGTTGTAATGCATTTCTTTGTTATGAATTCAGTTGCTTATCTTTTCACATGCTTTTGAGCCATTTGTATTTTTCTGTAAATTCCTACTTGTGGCTTTTGCTCATTTTCCTGTGGAGTTTTTGGGCTTTATCTTCCTGATTTGTAAAAGCATTTTGTACATTGAGGGAATTTGCCCTTTTTCTGCATTTGTTTATGAATATTTTTCTCAGCTTGATATGTTTCCCCTATCGCTGGGCGGGGGTTTGCTCCCCCATGACAAAGTTGTTAGAATTTATGTGTCTTGTGTGTTTTCGGTCTTAGGATATTGTATAGAATGCTATAAATATTCCTTGCTTCAGGATCGTAAAATGTTGTGTGTCCCTCATTGCTGCCCTTGGTGTGAGGAGTCAGGGGATTCAGCTTCAGTGTTTGCTGGCGGCCTGGCCGAGGGTCTCCGCACTGATGCCTAGGCCCTGCCCTTCTCTCCCTGTCTTCCCTGCCGCTGGATGGCCTTCCCCACTCCCATGCTCTCCTGCTTCATGGTCAGTGTGCAGAGAGGCTCTGAGCCAAGGCCCAGGGTCCCTGTCTTCCTCCCTCAGGCCAGTGAGGAGGGGCAGTGTGATGAGGAGAGCCGGGTCAGGGACAGCTTGGCCCTCCGAGGCAGTGGGATCCAGGATGTGCCAGCCTGACTATGGGCTGCAGTGCTTGCCTGTGTGTCTACCTGTCTGGTGTGGGAGGGGAGGATCCATCATGTTCCCACTTCCACCTTCAGGGCTCCGGGGACGTCAAGTACCACCTGGGCATGTACCACGAGAGGATCAACCGTGTCACCAACCGGAACATCACTCTGTCGCTGGTCGCCAACCCCTCCCACCTGGAGGCAGTGGACCCTGTGGTGCAGGGGAAGACAAAGGCAGAGCAGTTCTACCGTGGAGACGCCCAGGGCAAGAAGGCAAGCTCACCTGGGAGAGCCCCGAGGACCTGCGCCCTGTGGGGTGGGCCCAGAGGGCTAGGCCCTGGGTCTCCACAGTACAGGTGCGGGGCTGGGCTACGCAGCCCCTCCTGGCTCACACCTGCCCTGCAGGTCATGTCCATCCTGGTTCATGGGGACGCCGCCTTTGCTGGCCAGGGCGTGGTATATGAGACCTTCCACCTGAGCGACCTGCCCTCCTACACAACCAACGGTACCGTGCACGTCGTCGTCAACAACCAGGTGAGCATGTACGCTCCACGCTGGGTCTCACAGCGTCAGCATTCCTGGAAATCCAGGAAGTAGCTTGGGGGGAAAGTGAGATGCTTCTGGCTCTGAGCCCACTGCTGTGCTGCTTACTAGGCAGGACCCTGATCTGCCCAGGCTTGGCATCCTGGTCTGTGAAATTGGGGGACACAATAGGGAGGGATAAGCAGGGCTGGAAAGACCAAAGGAGCACCTGTGTAGCGAGTACCTCATGGAGGCTGGCTGTGTGCAGCCCTGCATTGGTAATCTTAGACACAGGGACCTTGGTGCCCTTTCTCTAAGGCAGCTGAGCTTCTAACAACGAGTTTAGAAAGCCCTGTGTTCATTGCCTTATTTGCATTAAGTCACGTCATCTTCTGTGAACATCCTATGAGGTAGGAATTTAAGTGAGCCCTTTTTATAGATGAGGAAACAGGCTGTGGGAATGTAAGCACCTTGCCCCAGGTTGCAGTTAGCAATTTTTGGGACTGGGATTTTTCAGGCCTGTGTTCCTCACCACCAGTGTGTCAAAGTGACTTGCAAAAAAGAGCGGGCTCCACTCGGCTGGTGTTGCTGCCGTCCCCGTGGGAGCTGTTGCCGTGTCCAATTGTGGGGCTGCTCACCATCACCCTGTCGTGTCCCACATCCCCCCGGGCACCTCAGTGGACCTTGAGCGTCCCCCTGCTCAGTTCCCGAGGCTGGCACCTTCTATCTCACTCTAAGTAGAGAGGCGCAGCAGGTTTCTCCTGCCTCTGCAGATTGGATTCACCACAGACCCCCGAATGGCCCGTTCCTCACCATACCCCACCGACGTGGCCCGGGTGGTCAATGCGCCCATCTTCCACGTGAACGCCGATGACCCAGAGGCTGTGATATATGTGTGCAGTGTGGCAGCCGAATGGAGAAACACTTTCAACAAAGATGTTGTCGTGGACCTGGTGGGTCTGGGGACTGAGGCCAGGGCATGGGTGGGTGACACATCCCTGCTGTGCTGAGCCAGCCTGGTCTTCAGCATCTTCAGCACTCAGGGCTGGGAGTGCTTCTTGGATGAGAGATTTGTGCCACCAAGAGCAATCTCTGCAAAGGCCTGAGATGGGACACTCATTCGGTGATAGGTGATAGTGGAGCTCAGAGGGCTCCCAGTGGGTGTGCCCTACGTGGATATTCCCCAATTTTGCAGCAGCTACATTGAGCACACAGCGTAGGGGAGGGCATGAGCCCCTCTGGCTGCTACTGCAGGTCTGTTACCGCCGGCGCGGCCACAATGAAATGGACGAGCCCATGTTTACCCAGCCGCTCATGTACAAGCAGATCCACAGACAGGTGCCTGTGCTGAAGAAGTACGCAGACAAGCTGATTGCCGAGGGCACGGTCACCCTGCAGGAGTTTGAGGTGGGCAGGCAGGCTGCATGGGCACCTAGGACAAACTTTGGGTGGGGACCTGGGGAGGGGTTGTAGATGTTACTAGCCCAGTGCTGAGCCCTAAGGATTTAAAGAAGTAGCCACTGTGGTCCTTGTCCCCAAGAGGCCCCAGTTACCAAAGGGGACCAAGAACTAAGGATGCAGTTACAGCCAGGTGGGACACAGTGGGTACTGCAATGTGGGGGAAGCCCAGCCTTGAGCAGGCGTGCAGGAAGGCTTCCTGTAGGAGGCGGCCCTGAGCTGGGGTTGTCCCCATAATTATCTATGGAGTGTTGGTCCTTCCACCTTCATGGAGCTCTGAGAGCAAGGACTACAAGTTTCCGGAGTCTTCTCCGATCCCCTTGCTGAGCACACTGCAGGCCTGCCCAGCCTCGGGGTACCTGTGCAGGATCCCCTGAACTCTGAGACTTTGGCTTCTAGCCATGAGGTCCCTACTGACCAGAGACAGAGAGTTCTAGAAGAACTTGGTAACGGGGACCAGGACTTATGAGTCCAAGTGGACTGGGCCTCTGGCTGCCCAGGGCTTTGCTGCTCTGTCCACACCTTCCCCCTGATTCCAGGAAGAAATTGCGAAATACGACCGGATCTGTGAGGAGGCTTATGGCAGGTCCAAGGATAAAAAGATCCTGCATATAAAGCACTGGTTGGACTCCCCCTGGCCCGGTGAGCGAGCAGTGTGTGGCTCAGACTACCCTGGGCCTTGAGGTCTTGCACTGGGATCAGGACTGGAATGGCCCTAGGTGACAGCTGTCATTGCCTAGTCTAGAGGCTGCAGGCTCTATCCCTGAGGTCCTAAAGCTGTGTGGGGCCGATTCCTGCAAGTCAAGTTTAACATTGCTCTCTGAGCATGGATGGCCAGGTGCTCACTGAAAAGGGAGGGCACAGCCAGGTGGGAGGAGGGAGAGGAAGCCCTGGGCGCTGGATACATGGGTCCGGGGTGCTCAGAGGGCCTCCCTGGGGGCAGGGTTAGAACAGCTGTGACCCTGGGGCCCAGAGGTGGGTGTTGGGCCTGTGGGGGAGTTGCAGCTGTGGCTGTCCAGCTGTCGCAGGTCCCAAGGGTGGGCTCAGGGTGAGTCCGAGTGACAGTGGAGTTTAGGAAGCCATGGGCCCCTCAGTCCTGGGGAGGCAGGCTGGCCAGGGGGATCAGAGGCCACCACTGACCCAGTGTGGACGGAGCCTCTCTCCCTGTCAGGCTTCTTCAACGTAGATGGGGAGCCCAAGAGCATGACATGCCCAGCCACGGGGATCCCTGAGGACGTGCTCACCCACATCGGCAGCGTGGCCAGCTCTGTGCCCCTGGAGGACTTTAAGATCCACACCGGTGAGGTTGCTGGGCCGGATGCAGCCCAGGCTGCTGTCCCCACCCCAACATTGTGCCTCGAAGGGAGGTTGGTTGGGATGCAAGAGAGATGGTGTGTCGCATTCCTGCTCAGTCTGCAGTGGGTCCACGTAGCTCTCGGCACCTCCTCTGTGCCTGTGACAGTAGCTCTTCTCAGGGTGAGCATGGTGAGCTGGGCAGCTCCAGATGCCACACTCCCAGCTGGGTACCAGTGACTAGTCTTAGGTTGGGTTTTCAAACTGACTTTGCTGGGGCGTCCCTGGGTCGGACAGGAGAGCAGGAAAGAAAGGGCTGCCGTGCAGGGGCTGGAACGCAGCCTGGAACTTGGGCAGGATTCTGCAGCTGAAAGGACGGCGGCTTGCCGGGGCCTGGACCAACGACCGAGGGCAGCCTCCCACTCCGGGGGCCCGTTGGCTGGGGCCACTGTGACCTTTGCCTGGGAAGTCCAGAGGGTCCCCTGTGGCTGTATTGAGGTGCTACACACCCTCTGACCCACCTGGAGGAGTTTTGAGGGGGTTCCCTTACATTTTGCACCGAGACCGAGTGCCCTGGGGCAGCTGCTGACAGCGTCTGGGGCATGTGCCCGCTCTGTTTGTGTGTTAGCCTCTGTGTGTGGGGCCAACACGAGCACAGCATAGGCCTGGGGACTTGGGGTCAGATCCGAGTACCTTGACAGCTGTGTGATTTGAGTAAATGACTCCGTGCCTATGGTGTCTGGAATGAGGCCAATGCTCGCCAAGTGGTACCTGCTCCACCTCCCCATGGGCTCACGGTGGCCCCTTGTCTCAGCTGGAGGAGGGATGCCTGGCCCTGGGCCCTCCTGCAGCATCCCTGCCCTCCAGCCACATCAACAGACAGCTGCCCTGCTTTGTGCGGGGTGTGTGCTGAGCACCTACGTACCCCCGCCAGGGCTGGCTGTCCCGTGGCCCTCAGGCCAGCACTCTCCTCCCACAGGCCTCTCTCGCATTCTGCGGGGCCGGGCGGACATGACCAAGAACCGGACGGTGGACTGGGCGTTGGCAGAGTACATGGCCTTTGGCTCCCTGCTGAAGGAGGGCATCCACGTGCGGCTCAGCGGGCAGGATGTGGAGAGGGGCACGTTCAGGTGAGTGTGGTGGGGCTCGGCATCCGCACAGGAGACCTGGAGCGGAAGCTGGGCCTGGCTTGGGGATCCCAAGGGGGGCCTTTGTTGGGGTGGGATCTTCACAGCATCCCTAGCCCCTGTCCTCTGGCGGCATTATCAGAGGGCCACCTCGCTGACCCCCAGGGTGAGTGTGCAGAGCTCACTGCTGGGCCCAGGCTGTCCACTGAGGTCAAGCTTGTGGCCCTCTGTGGTGCTCAGGATCGTGTGTGTGTTGGGGGGTTGTGTGGTGAGTGTGGGGGAGCTGTGTGTGGTACGTGTGTGTGGTGTGTTTGGTGTGTATGTGTGTGTGTGGTATGTGGTGAGTTGGGGGAGTGTATGTGGGGTTTGTATGGTGCGTGTGTGTGGTGTGTTTGGTGTGTGTGTATGGTGTGGGGTATGTGTGTGGTGTGTTTGATGTGTGTGTGGTGTGGGTGGGTGATGTGTGTGGAGTTTGGAGTGTGTATGTGGAGTGTGCGTGGGTGTGTGGTGGGTGTGGGTGTGTGGTGTGTGTGGATGGGGTGTGTATGTGTGTGGTGTGTATGTGGGGATGTGTGTGGTTTGTGGTGTGTGGTTTGTGGTGTGTGGTGTGTAGTGTGTGTGTGGAGGGTATGTGGTGTGAATGGTGTGTAGTATGTGGTGAGTGGCGGGTGGGTGTATGTGGTGTGTGTGTGGTATTTGTGTAGCGTATTTGATGTGTATGTGGTGTGTGTGTGGTTGTGTGGTGTGTCGTGTGTGTTGTATGTGTGGGGTGTGTATGTGTGTGGTGTGTGTGGGTGTGTATGGCATGTGTTTGTGGCGTGTGTGTGTAGGGGGGTATATGTGGTGTGTAGTGTGTGGTGTGTGTGTGGTGTATGATGTGTGTATGATGTGTGTGATGTATGTGTGGTGTGTGTGGAGTGTGTGTGTGGTGTGTGTGTGTGTATGGTGTGTGTGGTGTGTGTGGGAGTATGTGGTGTGTATGATGTGTGGTGTGTTGTGTGGTGTGTGTGTGGTGTGTGGTGTTTGTGGTGGGTGTGGTGTGTGTGGTGTGTGTTGCGTGTTGAGTGTGGTATATGTGTGTGGTGTGTGTGGTTTGTGGGTGTGGGGGGGGTGTATATGGGGTGTGTGGTGTATATGGTGTGTGTAATGTGTGTGTATGTTTGGTGTGTGTATGTGTGGTGTGTGTGAGGGGGTGTGTGTGTATAGTGTGTGGTATGTGTGGAGTGTGTGTGTAGTGTGTGGCGTGTGTGGTGTGTATCATGTTTGGTGTGTGTGTGATTTGTGTGTGGTATATGTGGGGTATGTGTGGTGTGTATGTGTGGGTGTGGGTGTGGGTGTGTATGGTATGTGTGATTGTGTTTGTGGTGTGTAGTCTGTGGTGTGTGTTGTGTAGTATGTGTAGTGTGTGTGGTGTGTATAGTGTGTGTGGTGTTTGGTGTGTGTGCATGGATGTGTGTGGTGTGTGTATGTGTGTGGTGTATTTCGTATTCGTGGTGTGTGTGTATGTAGTGTTTGGTGTGTGTGGTACGTGTGGTGTGTGTGTGTGGTGTGTGTGTAGTGTGTGGTGAGTGGGGATACATATGTGTGTGGTATGTGTGGCATGTGTATGTATGTGTGTGGTGTATGTGTGTGTTCTGCTGTTAAGCCAGCCCCTATCTTGCTTGTTTGCAGTTGTCTTTGTGAATCCAGATGGGGACTTGACACTTGTCAGTTGTCCACACCACATTTCCTCTGGTCCGGGGCCCTAAAATGTTCGAGGTCCTGCCTCAGTCCGCTCCTGGTTAGCAAGCCAGGGTGGTGTGGCTTCCAGGACTTGACCAGCTGGCTTTCTTATTCCTGGTTGCTCGTCTCTGCCGGTCTTGCTCCAACCAGGGCCCAGGTGGTCCTCTGATGCACCCTGAGCTACATGTCAGTCCTAGCCAGGGTCTGGGGTTCAGCCAGGCACCCCTCACTGTGCCCACCTCGGCTACTGCACAGTGGTTTCTGTCTCTTGTGAATTGGGACAGGGCTGATGAGATGATAAAGAAGCCAGCAAGACGGGGCAGGGGAAGTGGCCTCCTAGGAGGTGGCTCTAGCTGGCACCTGGGAAGTGTCTCATCAGGTCCTCTTTATGGGTGAGAAGCTGACACTCAGGGAGGTGCCACAACTCAGTTCCTTCCCACAGACCCCTCAGTGCGTGGTGTGTGTGGGCTGCCGGCAGGCAGGGGCATACTGCAAGAGGGACCACATGGCTCTGGTTTTCCACAGCCTTCTTGGATGCCATCCTGTGGGACCCTGCAGGTTTCCTGGGACAGTGACGGAGGCTTGCCTGCCTCCTGCTGCCCAGCTCCCCTGCTCCAGGTGAACAGGTGCCAACCCACCTGCCCTCTGTCCCTGCCCTGGTCTATGTCTCTGCAGTCACCGGCACCACGTTCTCCATGACCAGGAGGTTGACCGCAGGACGTGTGTGCCTATGAATCATCTCTGGCCTGACCAGGCCCCGTACACCGTGTGCAACAGCTCCCTCTCGGAGTATGGAGTCCTGGGTGGGTCCACAGTCTCCTGCAAGCCAGGCAGGCCCCAGACACCTGGGGACCAGAGATGGGCTGGGAAGGGACTGGGGCCAGGGCCTGGGAGGGGCAAGAGATGCTCAGAGGCCCCGAGGGGATGGCCCTGGGGGATGGTGATTGGGCTGCCCCCACCTAAGGCCATGTGGGAGATGAAATCGGTCCCATCTGGGCCCCTTGGGGATCCAGTTAGGGGGCCCTGCTTGCTTTGAGGGGGCTCTGTGGGTATCATTGCCCCAGTGGGCACAGACAGCCCAACAGAGTCTGCTGCGGGTTTCAGCTGCTGAGCAGTCCAGTCTTGGCCCAGCCCTCCCGCATTCCTCTGAGCCCCATCTCACCTCCTCTGCCCTGCACCCTAGGAACCCTGCACTGAGATCCCTTCTGTGGGCTCTGGGCTTCCCTGCCTGTGTCCCCTGTACATACTGTCCCTCAGCTGCATCATTAGCTGGCTCACCTCCTCCTCACTGCCTGCCCCTAGAGGCCAGGCAGCTCCCCGCCCCCAGGGAGATGCCTCTAGGGTTGTTTCTGCCCCTTCTTAGCAGCTCTGCATGTTTTTAAGGAGTTCTTCTTGACAGATGGTCCCTGCTGCCTCCCCAGGATACCTAAATATGGCTGAACCTGACCACACATGATAGCAGGGCTGAGGGTAGCATCTCTGGGCATGTTGTCAGCCCCCAGGGTGGTACATTCTACCCTTTGAATCACGGGGAATCCCTGGGTTCGTCCTGGCTTGTGAGAAAGATGGGTGGGGGCATGGAGGATATACTGAGAAAGGGCTGAGTTTGACTGGAGCCACTGCCACTTGGTGACAGCGTGCAGCAAGCTCTATCTTGTCTTCTGTTTAGGCTTTGAGCTGGGCTATGCCATGGCCAGCCCCAATGCCCTGGTCCTCTGGGAGGCCCAGTTTGGGGACTTCCACAACACGGCCCAGTGCATCATCGACCAGTTCATCAGCACCGGCCAGGCCAAGTGGGTGCGGCATAATGGCATTGTGCTGCTGCTGCCCCATGGCATGGAAGGCATGGTGAGGGCTGCAGTGGTGGCTGGTGGCTTGGTGGGCTCTGGTGGGCCTCGGAGGGATGGGATGGACCCTGGGCCCCTTGTCGAGTTGGATGGTATGTGCTTTCCAGGCCCCTGGAGCACGTGGGTCTGTGCAGGGTGGGGTCTGTACATGTGCGTGCTGCAGCTGCTGAGATGATGATGCTACCCCTGGCAGAAGGCGCTACCGCGTATGAGTGCGTGCTATGCGCCAGGCACTGTTCAATGCTTCTGAATGTTAACTCTTCCAATCCATACAGCAACCTAATGAAGTAGGCCCTGTTCCTGCGTTTCAGATGAGGAAACTGAGGCACAGGGCAGGGGAGTAGGTTGCCCAAGGTCTCACAGCTAGTAGCTGGGGTTTGAAGCTATCCTGTGCAGTACTGCCTGTCCTCTGGTCCCCTCCTGTGTGACCTGCCTCTGCATCTACACATGGGACAGAGGGAAGACATGCAGGCTGGCTGCATCCTCCGGAGGCTCCTGGGCTAGCAGGAGGGGAGGAAGGAATAGAGTGTCCGTGATACCATCTGGTGGGCAGGCGGCCTGACCAGGCAGAAGGAGACAGGCAGGGGGCTCATCGCCACCATTATGCCCGAGCGATGTGTTTAGTTCTGAGACTTTGCAGGCTGCGTACTTGGCATCCTCACAACACTGGGGCTCAGTGAGGAGGGAGGTGAGGCTCCCTGCTTGGGGCTGCCCACTGTGAAGGCAGCTTCTTGGGAGGCGGGATCTGGGCCAGGCTGCATGTAGGTGGCTGGGTCCTTGGCCATCCCCACCAAGAGGGGGCGAGTGACGGCTGTGGGGCGGGTCACCCCTGTCCTGCAGGAGCCGGCTTGGAGATGCCCCTGGGCTTGTCTTGCTGCTTTCATGGAGCAGAGCGGTCCATGTGGGTGAGGGTGGGCGAGGCCCAGGCTGAGTTGGGTCGGCCCCTAACTGGCTGTGTGGTCATGGGTTGTTTCTTACCCTCTCCCTGCCTCTTCATCTGTGCAGTGAGGAAGAGTCTGCATCATGGGGCTTTTGGGGATTAGCGAGTAAGTTGTGTGGGGTACCTAGAACTTTGCCTCCTGTAGCAGGTGCTCAGTCGGTGGCAGCCACTGTTCCAGGACATTCCAGAGAAAGCACGTCTCAGTGCAGGCTTTTTGTTTTTTCCTCTATCCCTGCAAGTTCACACACTGTGCTAGCTCTGGGCAGACCCCACTGTGAGGATGCCCATTCTGCTCTTGTTCCACATTCTTGGTTCATTTCTGTGGTTCAGGCTCCAGGGCGAGGGCGCCTCCACTGAGATGCCCTCCAGACTCTCCCCTGAGCCTAGGGTCCCTACAGGGCCAGATGTCTGTCCCATGGTGGGGGCCAGCCTGGGCCATCTGGCATTTGCTTTCAGGGCCCAGAGCACTCGTCTGCGAGGCCCGAGAGGTTCCTGCAGATGAGCAATGATGACTCGGATGCCTACCCCGTGAGTGTTGCTGCTGTCCCCAGGACAGGGGCGCGCCCTATTGTGCCCACAGGGCTAGGAGTCCAGGGTGTGGGTGCAGCAGACAGCCACCCTGGCCATACGCATCTCGTCCCCACAGGCATTCACCAAGGACTTCGAGGTGAGTCAGCTCTATGACTGCAACTGGATCGTGGTCAACTGCTCCACACCGGCCAACTACTTCCACGTGCTGCGCCGGCAGATCCTGCTGCCTTTCCGCAAGCCGGTGAGTCACCGTCCCAGGGCAGGGGTTACATGCAGGGGCCCTGGCCAGACAGGGCCAGCTGGCAGCTGGGCGTGTGTTTCCCTTCCAGCTGATTATCTTCACACCTAAATCTCTGCTGAGGCACCCAGAGGCCAAGTCCAGCTTTGACCAAATGGTATCCGGTACGTGCCTGGCCTGGGTGTGGGGCAGCCCACACTGGGGCGGTGGCCCATCGCGTGGCTTCTGCTCCTGGGGCTCCTCCATCCTCCCCACTGTCTGTGGCTCTGCTGACCTGCAGCAGCTCCTGGCATGGTCCCACTAGCAATAGGGTTGGGAGGCTGGCACAGTGGCTGACCTGGGCCAGCTCAGGTCATGTGGGCTGAGTTCATGGCAGAGTCCACTGGGGCCCCGTTAGGCCCTAGCAGGGCTGGTTGAGGCCTGCCAGAGGCCTGCTGAGTTCGCAAGATATTGAGTATCATTCATTCCTTTGTCCATTTTTAAAATTCACAAGCCAAACAGACATTACAGGCCCTGGGGTCCTGGTGTCCCCTCCAGGAGTCTTTGACCTTATTTACCTGGGAGTCAGATCAGATAAAACACCTATAGTTGCAGTTGAGAGGTGACTGTGATCCAGGGAAGGACAGGTGTGAGGCTGGTGGAGCAGAGCTGTCTTGGAAAATGGTCCTGGGCAGTAGGCGGAGGGCCGGGAAGGGCCTCAGCGTGGACAGGGGTTGGATTTTCTCCCACGTCTGTTTGGATGTCCCCTCTGTGCGGGTGGGTGGCTGAAGCGGGCAGTTAGAGCTCTGATGTCGGGACTAGACTACCTGGGCTGCTTGCCCTGTGCTGGCTTCTCTCTTGAGGGCCTGGGATCCATTTGGCCTTTCTGCCCTAGAGTCCTCACCTGAGATGCAGGGATGCAGGGACACTACAGTAGCCTCCTGAGAGGTTTTGCAGTGGGCGTGACCTGGGGTCAAGATCATGGGCTCAGGATGGAGGAATGGATGGGGCTTGGAGGTGAGGGCTCAGCTGCCAGGCTGAAAGAGGAGGAGCATGGAGCAGCCTCCTGGGACATCTGCTTAGTGATGGGGGACTGTAGTGCTCTGCAGGAGGTGGGCACAACTGGGCAGAAGCAAGGTTGGGGCAAAGGATGATGCCATCGTGTCGCCTTCTCTATCTCCTTCAGGGCCCTTCTCATTGTACCCCCACCTCCAGTCACCTTAAACGTGATGCTCCCAGGGCTCAACCCTTGGGTGTCTCCACCCCTCTCCCTGTGACAGCTCAGGGTGTCAGCTGTCCCCTGCTCCATCTTTTAGTTCAAGAGGTGTCCACTGCAGCCACAGGTCCAAACCTGCAGTTAGTCTCAGTGGCTAAGGAGAGCCTGGGGACGCAGGCCTGGTCCTGAGCTGCCCCAGCCCCCCTGGATACCGACATGTCTGCCGTGTCCTATTGGTCACTCAGGGACCAGCTTCCAGCGGGTGATTCCTGAAGATGGGGCTGCAGCACAGGCCCCTGAGCAGGTGCAGCGGCTCATCTTCTGCACGGGAAAGGTGTACTATGACTTGGTGAAGGAGCGGAGCAGCCAGGGCCTGGAGGAGAAGGTGGCCATCACGCGCCTGGAGCAGGTGCGCCTGAGCCCCTTGTACAGTCAACTGATGGGCAAGCTCATGTTGCTGGCCCCGGCTCTGGCCAGTATGCCAGCCAGGCCAGGTGAAGGCTGGTGAGGCCCTGTGCCTCCTGTCGGGGGGTGCTGGGGACACACCACCCCTCCTCTGGCTATGCTCCTTTGTTCTTCCCTCCCCAGATCTCTCCATTCCCCTTTGACCTGATCAAGCAGGAGGCAGAGAAGTACCCAGGTGCGGAGCTGGCCTGGTGTCAGGAGGAGCACAAGAACATGGGCTACTATGACTACATCAGCCCACGCTTCATGACCATCCTGAGGCGCACGCGGCCCATATGGTACATGATGGGGCTGCTGATTGCCCCTCACCTCGGCCCTGAGGCTCCATCCTGGCTCTGCCTATCCCATGGGCCATGCTACCTGGAACTGGCCTTGCCTTTCTCTGGGCTGCATTTGGAAACCAAGGAGTTGGCCCCATAGTCTGTGTCAGCTCTGTGCACCCTGTCTGTGGTGGGACAGCTTACCCATGAGGGATGGGGCATCATCTGGACTGGCTTTGTGTTTGTTCTGCAGCCAGAACTGAACTAGAGAACCTGCTGCATGTCTCAAAATTCCTGCCTTTGATCTCAGGCCAGTTATGTAGGCCCTTGGAGCCTTAGTCCCTGTATCTACAAAGGGCGGTGATAAGATTAGATCTGATGTATGTATTAGCCCTGGCACATGGTGGGTGCTCAATACTGGCATCATGTGTCCCTGGGAAGACGGGAGAGGGTCCTGGGAAACTCCAAGAAGCCAAGTGTGTTTGTCCCCAAAGCCTTTGAGTTGTTGCCTCGTTTGTTGTCCTCATGGGCAAGTGCAGTGACATGGAGGGACAGTTTCTCCCCACTCTTCTGTGGCTGGCTGACTGAGTTTGACCCAGGCTTCGCAGCTCATTGGAAGTGGTGCCAGGGCCCAAAGGCAGGGCCTGTAGCTTCGAAGTCAGCCGTTCTCCAGTGTGTGCCCCCTGCAGTCCTGGGGTGAAGGTGGGGGTGGGGAGGTGGCTAGGCCCGGTCTTCACCTTAGCTTGTCTCTCCTCCAGGTATGTCGGCCGGGACCCAGCGGCTGCACCAGCCACAGGAAACAGGAACACTCACTTGGTGTCACTGAAGAAGTTTCTGGATACTGCCTTCAATCTCCAGGCCTTTGAGGGCAAGACATTTTAGAACTGGGCAAGACCTGTGTAGGTCTCTCTGTGGGTCGGCTGGGGACCAAGGAGGTGATGGAAAGGGGAGGGGTGGAACTCCCGCCCAGAAGAGGGGCTACGGGGCCCCAGGATAAAACAGACTCACACAGTGACAGGACCAAAGAGCCAGCACTGCTGGCCTTGGTGTCATGCCAGAATCTACCAGGACTGAGGGAGCCAGAGGAGTCCTATAGGCAGGCTGCTGTGCTGGCGCATCCCCCAGCTGCTCCCATCTTGCTGGAATTTCTTGTGCGGCTTCTCCACCTGTGTCTCAAGACGGATACCCTGAGACCTGTGTCTGTGGCTGCTCCCATCCTGGCAGCCCTGGCTGCTGCTCGCCACACCCTCGCTCATCTGTAGATTCAAAGCGATGTTCTCTTCTGTGCTCTTAGAAGTAGGGAGTTGAGCAGTGACTGCCAGGGACAGTGAACCTGCGGGGTGATGTGTTTGCGCTCTGTTTTATGGGGCATTCTTGCAAGATGTGTCAGCTTCTGTGTGAAATGCAGCCACAGCTCATGTGTACCAAAGTAGAAAACCAAATCACAGAGAAATAAAAACATGCTTCAGAGAGATTTGCTGTTTTCACTTCATGTTATAAGACTGGGGGAGGGATAGGCGGTTGAGAGAAGGTAGGGAATGGGGAGAAAGTTAAAAAAAAATGGAGAGAAGAAAATATCCGTCTCCATGGATATTTTTTTGAGACGGAGTTTCGCTCTTGTCGCCCAGTCTGGAGTGGAGTGGCGCGATCTCGGCTCACTGCAACCTCCACCTCCCAGGTTCAAGTGATTCTCCTGCCTCAGCCTCCCGAGTAGCTGGGATTACAGGTGTGCGCCACTATGCCCAGCTAATTTTTTTGTATTATTAATAGAGGCGGGGTTTCAGCATGTTGGCCAGGCTGGTCTCGAACTTCTGTCCTCAAGTGATCCACCTGCCTCAGCCTCCAAAGTGCTGGGATGACAGGTGTGAGCCACTGCGCCAGATTTTCATTTGAGCACCAGGGTAGTGTCTGTTGGCTTCTCCACTCTGGCCTTGTGTTGGTTTTGCTTCCCTGTGGAGATACTGGAGAAGCTGCCGCAGGGGAGGGATGTTTTGCTTGGAACAGATTGTTTTTTCATTTATCCCCTTCTCAGAGCACTTCCTCCGTGCTGGACGCCGGGTTCCGGGTGGAAGGCATCCGTCTGCGTGCTGGCTCTTCACATCGGGAGTCCACTGGGGAGACATGTCAGCTGTTTAATTCATTGAGTTACGAGTTACGTTGGAGGTCAATGCAGACGGCTGTGGGTGTCAGGGAAGGATCCCTGGAAGAGCTGGTGTTTGAAGGAAGAGGAAAGAGATGAACCTCTCTGGAACAGACATAGAAATACCATAGGGCTGGCACGAGCAACCTAAAACAATCAGCGTGAGGTTGGGCGGTGGAGTGTTAAGTTTCATCAGCCTCAAAAATAGCTTGTTGAAGAATTAGCCGGGCATGGTGACGCGTGCCTGTAGTCCCAGCTACTCAGGAGGCTGAGGCAGGAGAATCGCTTGAACCTGGGAGGCGGAGGTTGCTGTGAGCCAAGATCGTGCCACTGCACTCCAGCCTGGGTGACAGAGAGACTCCTGTTTCAAAAAAAAAAAAGTATGTCTTGTTGAGATACACTTTGATTCCTACCACAGGGGCTTTCAAAGTGACATAAAGTGAAAAGGATTGTAGCCCCCATTTATGGTGTCTGCCGTGTCTTGGGCCTTCTGCTGGATGTTTTGCGTGTATAATTAAATGCTGTCTAATCTTCACCATGGCTTTGCATGTTGGGAATATGTCCATTTTATAGATGAGGAAATTGAGGTTCATATAAAGTTATTTGCCCAAGGCCACTTGCTAAAGAAGTGGTGGTTTTGGACTTCACCTCTGTCCATAAGACCACATTGCTTCTCTTGAGAAATGAACTCTTCCCATACCATGCATTCCTGGCCCCATGGGGAACCACTAGTCTGGGCTTTCCCTGCGATTGGCTGAGGCAGCAACTGGTGAGGCACCTGGGCTGTGCAGGAGCCCTTGGGGATCAGATGATGGATGTGGCCTGCCCGAGGTGCATACAGTCCCTTCCTCAGTGTGGGTACAGGAAGGCTGTAGATGGGCTGGGAGGCATTTCCTGCAGGAAGAGGTACAGTCAGCCAGGCATGGTGGCTCCTAGCTGTAGTCCCAGTTGCTCAGGGAACTAATGCAGGAGGATCACTTGAGCCCAGAAGTTTAAGACCCTGTCTCTTTAGGAAAAAAAAAAAAGGAAAGAGGTGCAACCACCAGATTACCAAATTGGGGAAAACCAACCACATAAAAAAGGACTCCAAACCCTATAAACGTAAGAACTAACTCTGGGAGGCTGGGCGTGGTGGCTCACACCTGTTATCCTAGCACTTTGGGAGGCTGAGGCGGGTGGATCACGAGGTCAGGAGATCAAGACCATCCTGGTTAACAGGTGACACCCTGTCTCTACTAAAAATACAAAAAAAAATTAGCCAGGCGTGGTGGTGGGCGCCTGCAGTCCCAGCTACTTGGGAGGCTGAGGCAGGAGAATGGCGTGAACCCAGGAGGCAGAGCTTGCAGTGAGCCGAGATAGCACCACTGCACTCCAGCCTGGGTGACAGAGCGAGACTCCGTCTCAAAAAACAACAACAACAACAACAACAAAAAACCCTAACCCTGGGAAATAAAACAAGCTCACAGAACAAGCAGAAGGCTTTAAATGAACTGCAGTAACTTCAGAGGGCTAGGAGAATATTGCTGCTCTGAAACAACAACAGACTATTAAAACAGACTATTTTTAAAATAATTGGACATCAAGAAAGTATGAAATTTTGCCAAAATTAAAACCTCAATAGATAGGCTGAATAGCAGAACAGACACAGCTGAAATACAAAATAAGTTTGAAGACAAACCCAAAGAATTCTCCGAAGAAAGTAGAACAAAGAACAAAGATATGTATTTTAAAATTCTTTAAAGAAACATGGAGAACATAGGAGTTCCACAGTGCTGATGCTGCATCTAACAGGAAGCCCAGGAGGAGAAGACACGGGGGATCTTTGTGATGGAGCATCTGTCTCTTGACTGTATCAATGTCACTGTGTCCTGGTTGTGATTATCCTAGAGTGTTGTAAGATGTTATTATTGGAAAAAAATGGGTAAAGGCTAGGCCCTCTGTGATGTAGTTCTTACGACAGCATGCAAATTTACAGTGATATCAGATACAAAAGTTTAATTAAAAAATGAGTTTTCTGCTCCCTGTTGAGTTGTAAGCGTTCCTTATACACTCTGGAAACAAGTCCTTTACCACATGTATTTTGCAAATATTGTCAGTCTATGGCTTGGATTTTAAATTTCTCTAAGAGTGAAAGATTTTTATTTTCATGAAGTTCAATTTATCATTTTTAATTGTTTGTGTTTGTCTCTTTGGGTTGCTATAACATAATGCCATAAACTGGGCGGCTTGTAATATTTCTCACAGTTCTGCAGGCTATGAAATCTAAGATCAAGGTACTGGCAGATCTGGTGTCTGGTAAGGGCCTGGTCTCCTCAGAGATAGTGCCTTCTTGCTATGCTCTCCATGGTAGAAGGGGCAAACAAGCCTACTCCTGGACCTCTCCTTTAAAAATTTTTAAAATTAATTTAATTTTTTGAAATTTCAATAGGTTTTTGGGGAAGAGGTGGTGTGTGGTTACATGAATTTTAGTGGTTGATTTCTGAGATTTTCGTGCACCCATCACCTGAGCAGTGTACACTGTACCCAATGTGTAGTCATTTATCCCTCACCCCCTTCCTACCCTTTCCCTTGAGTCCTCAGAGTTCATTGTATCATTCTTTGTTTTCTTTTTTTTCTCACTCACTGTGTTGCGCAGGCTGGAGTGTAGTGGTGCAATCTCAGCTCACTGCAGCCTCCGCCTCCCAGGTTCCAGTGATTCTCCTGCCTCAGCCTCCTGAGTAGCTGGGATTACAGGTGCACACCACCTTACAAAATAATGTTTGTATTTTTAGTAGAGATGGGGTTTCACCATGTTGTCCTGGCTAGTCTTGAACTCCTGACCTCAAATGATCTACCCGCTTTGGCCTCCCAAAGTGCTGGGATTACAGGTGTGAGCCACTATGCCCAGTTCCATTGTATCATTCTTATGCCTTTGCGTCCTCATAGCTTAGCTTCCCCTTATGAGTGAGAACATACAATGTGTCCCCTTATGAGTGAGAACATACAATGTTTGGTTTTCCATTCCTGAGTTACTTCACTTAGAATAATGGTCTCCAGTTCCATCCAGGTTGCTGCAAATGCCATTTTTCATTCCTTTTTATGGATGAGTAGTATTCCATGGTGTGTCTGTGTATGTCTGTGTGTGTCTGTGTGTGTGTATATATATATATATATATATATATATATATATATATAACATTTTCTTTATCCACTCATTGATTGATGGGCATTTGGGCTGGTTCCATATTATTGCAATTGCAAGTTGTGCTGCTATAAACATGCATGTGCAATTATCTTTTTCGTATAATCACTTCTTTTCCTCTGGGTGGATACCCAGGAGTGGGATTGCTGGATCAAACAGTAGCTCTACTTGTAGTTCTGTAAGGAATCGCCACACTGTTTTCCATAGTGGTTGTACTAGTTTACATTCCCACCGACAGTGTAAAAGTGTTTCCTTTTCACCACATCCATGCCAACACCTATTTTTTTTTTAATATGGCCATTCTTGCCGGAGTGAGGTAATAATTGCATTATGGTTTTGATTTGCATTTCCTGATCATTAGTGATGTTGAGCATTTTTTCATGTTTGTTGGCCATTTGTATATCTTCTTTTGAAAATTGTCTATTCATGTCCTTCTCCCACTTTTTGATGGGATTGTTTGTTTTTATTCTTGCTGATTTGTTTGAGTTCCTTGTAGATTCTGGATATTAGTCCTTTGTCAAATGTATAGATTGTGAAGATTTTCTCCCATTCTGTGGGTTGTCTGTTTGCTGATTATTTCTTTTGCTGTGCAGAAGCTTTTTAGTTTAATTCTCATGTATTTATCTTTGTTTTGTTGCATTTGCTTGTGGGTTCTTAATCATGAAGTCTTTGCCTAAGTCAATTTCTAGAAGGGTTTTTCCAATGCTATTTTCTAGAGTTTTTATGATTTCAGTTCTTAGATTTAAGTCTTTGATCCATCGTGAGTTGATTTTTGTATAAGGTGAGAGATGAGGATCCAGTTTCATTCTTCTACATGTGACTTGCCAAATATCCCAACACCATTTGTTGATTAGGGTGTCCTTTTCCCACTTTGTTTTTGTTTGCTTTGTTGAAGATCAGTTGACCGTAAGTATTTGATTTTACTTTTGGATCCTCTATTCTGTTCCTTTGGTCCATATGCCTGTTTTTGTTGTTGTTGTTGTTGTCGTTTTGTTTTTTTGAGACAAGGTCTTACTCTGTCACCCAGGCTGGAGTGCAGTGGCACCATCTAGGCTCACTGCAACCTCCGCCTCCTGAGTTCAAGCAATTCTCATGTCCCAGCCCCTCAAGTAACTGGGATTACAGGTGTGTGCCCGGCTAATTTTTGTATTTTTAGTAGAGACAGGGTTTCAGCATGTTGGCCAGACTGGTCTTAAACTCCTGGCCTCAAGTGATCCACCCACCTCGGCTTCTCAAAGTGCTGGGATTATAGATGTGAGCCACTGCACATGGCCTGTATGCCTGTTTTTATACAAGTACCATGCTGTTTTGGCGACTACAGTCTTATGGCATAATTTGAAGTCGGATAATGTCATGCCTCCAGATTTGTTCTTTTTGCTTAGTCTTGCTTTGGCTATGTGGGCTCTTTTTTGGTTCCATTCATGTTAATTTTGGGATTGTTTTTTTCTTGTTCTGTGAAGACCTAGACCTTTCGTATAAGGATTAATCCTATTCATGAGATCTCTACCTTCATGATCTAATCACATTCCAAAGGTCCCATTTCTTCATACTATCAGCTTGGGGGTCAGTATTCCAACATATGAATTTGGTGAACACAGATATTCTAGCCATCATAGTGTCCTAACTTAAAAAAAAAATTTTAAACCTAATGTTAAGATTTTCTCTTGTATTTCCTTCCATATATTTAATAGTTTTAACTTTAGGTATATAAACATACATTTTGAGTTATTTTGTATATGGTGTGAGGCGAGGGTCCAGATTTATTATTTTCTGAATGATACTCAATTGACCTTGTACCATTTGTTTAAAAGACTATCCATTACTCATGGAATTAACTTGGCACCTTTGTGTACATAATATATAGTCAATTACATAGCATAAAAATGAGAATATATGTGCAAGACCTGCACACTGAAAGTATAAAATATCACTGAGACAATTAAAGAAACTCTAGTAAAGGGAGTTATACCATGTTCATAGATAAGAAGATTTAATGCTGTTAAGAATCAATCCTTCCCAAATTGATCTATAGATTTGACACAACCCCCATTTAAATTACATCAAACTGTTTTATAGAAATTGAGAAGTTGATTCTAAAATCTATATGTAAATATTTAGCTAAAACAACTTTGAAACGGAAGAACACAGAAGACTTTCATTACCTAATTTCACAATTTATTATAAAACTACCATAAAAGCCTGATGGGATTTTGATTTGTGTTGTGTATATATCAATTTCAGGAGAAATGATACTTTACAATCCAGCAATATGTTCTATACCTGCATTTATCTATATCTTTTAAAATTCTACTCAACAACATTTTAAAGTATATAGGAATAACACATATTTAGCTAAATTTATCTGTAAACATTTTAGTTTTTAAGCCACCATCAATGGTATTTTTAAAATTTCAATGTCTAATTATTAATTGTTAGTATATTAAAATGCAATTGATTTTTATGTACTGAGAACATGCTTACTAGTTCTAATGGCTTATTAAAAATAGATTCCCTTGGATTTTCTACAAAGATAATCATATAATATGCAAATAGAGTTTTATATCTTCATTTGAAATCTTTATGTGTTCTGCCTATATATTTTTTTTTTTTTTTGAGACTGAGTCTGGCTCTGTCACCCAGGCTGGAGTGCAGTGGCCGGATCTCAGCTCACTGCAAGCTCCGCCTCCTGGGTTTACGCCATTCTCCTGCCTCAGCCTCCCGAGTAGCTGGGACCACAGGCGCCCGCCACTTCGCCCGGCTAGTTTTTTGTATTTTTTAGTAGAGACGGGGTTTCACCGGGTTAGCCAGGATAGTCTCCATCTCCTGACCTCGTGATCCGCCCGTCTCGGCCTCCCAAAGTGCTGGGATTACAGGCTTGAGCCACCGCACCCGGCATGTTCTGCCTATATTATTATTTTTACCTTACTGCCCTGGCTAGGATCTTCTGTAATGTGTTGAATAGAAGTTGTAAAAAGTTGCCTTTCTTAGAGAAAAGCATTTAGTCTTTCATTATTAAGTATGATGTTAACCAAAGTTTTTTCTTGGATGCTCTTTATCAGGTTAGGCAAAATTTTTCTATTCCTGTTTGCTGAGAGTTTTTATAAGGAATGGATGCAGGATTTTGATAAATTTGTTTCTTGTCTATTGCAATGATCATATAGTTTTTCTTTTTAGTCTTTTAATATGGTGGATTACATTGATTGACTTTTGAATATTAAATGTATTTTCCATTCCTGGGATAAACAACATGATCATAACATGTTACTTATTTTATATATCGACAGATTTGGTTTGCTAAAATTTTGATTAGGACATTTACATCTATATTTATGAGAGACATTGTTCTGTAGTTTTTTTCTTATAATGTCTTTGTCAATTTTTGATATCTGTTGGGAAGTGTTCCATCATCTCTTGTTTTCTGGAAGAGATTATATAGACATGGCATAATTCTTCTTTAAACATTTGGTAGAATTAACCAGTGAAGCCACTTAGGCCTGGAGTTTTCTTTGTGGAAGGGTTTTAAATCGTAAATTCAATTAAAAAAATAAATTTAGGGCTATTTGTATTATCTGTCTTCTCTTGAGTGAGTTTTTGCACCTGTTATGGGCTTGATTGTGTTCCCTAAATTCACATGCTGAAGTCCTCACTCCCAGTATCTCAGAATGTGGCTGTATTTAGAGATATGACCTATAAAGGGATAATTCAATTAAAATGAGGTCATTAGCATGGGCCTGAATCCAAAATGACTAGCATTCTTAGAAGAAGAGAAGATTAGGACACAGACATACACAGAGGAAAGACCATATGAATGTGAAGACACAGAGAAAAGATAGCCATCTACAGACCAAGAAGAGAGGCTCAGAAGAAGGCAACCTTGCTGACACCTTGATCTCAGTCTTCTAGTCTTCAGAATTGTGAGAAATTGTGAGGAATTATGTGATACTTTGTTATGGCAGTCCTAGTAAACTAATACAGAGTCTTTCAAAAAATTTTTCCATTTCAGTAAGTTGTTGAATTCATTAGCATAGAATTGTTCCTGCTATTGCCTTATTATTCTTTCAATGTCTGTAGGCTCTGTAGTAATGGCTATTCTTTCATTTCTGCTTTTGGCAATTTGTGTCTTCTCTCTTTTTTTCTGACAAGTCTGACTAATATTCATCTTTTTTTTTTGGCTCTTTTCAAAGAACTTACTTTGGGTCTTATTGATTTTCTCGATTTGTTTCATTTTCTATGTTACTGACTTCTGCCCTCATCTTTATTACTTTCTTCTGCTTATTTTAGGGTTCATTTGCTCTTACTTTGCTTTTCTTCTCATAAGAGTAGTCATACACCATCAATTTCTCCCTACTTTTGGTTGATCTACAGTGCCTCAAACAGTTGTTCTTTTTACATTTTGTCCAGATTTTTGTAAATGTTATCAGCAGGAGGGTTAATCTGATATGAATTCCTCTTTCATTACCAGAAGCTGTTCCCTAGAACCACCATCTTTGAAGGAAGATTTGGCAATATGTATTAAAAATTTAAATACCTCCATTTCTTGGTTTCTATCCTAGAGATATTCTTATACATGTGTATACAGAAATGAGTACAAAGATTTTTCATTTCAGCATTATTCAAAATAGTGAATTAATAAATCCCTAAATGTTCCATAGCAAGGATTGGCAAAAGTTTTCTGTAAATAGCTAGATTGTAAGTAATTTAGGCTTTGTAGGCCATATGATTTCTATAGCAATGTCTTAGTCTATTCAGGCTGTTGTAACAAAAGACTATGGTCTGGGTGGCTTATAAACAACAGAAATGTATTTCTCACAGTTCTGGAGGCTGGGAAGTTCAAGATCAAGATGTTGGCAGATTCAATGTCTTGTTAGTGCCTGCTTCCTGGTTCATAGATAGCGATCTTCTTACTGTGTCCTCACGTGGTAGATGGGGTGAGAGAGCTCTTTGAGGTCCCTTTATAAGGTCATTAATCTCATTTATTAAGGCTCCACCTTCATGGCCTAATCAGTTCCCACAAACCCTACCTTCAAATACCATCACATTGGGAATTAGGTTTCAGCATATTTAGTGGACACAAACATTCATTCTATAGCAAGCAGCAACTCAACTCCATTGAGGTAATGTATAGATAATATGTAAATGAATATATATGTCTGTGTTCCAATAAAACTTTACCTGGGGACTCTGAAATTTGAATTTCACATAATTTTCATGTATCATGAAACATCCTTTATAAAAATTTTTTAACCACTTAAAGATATAAAAATTATCCTTAGATTGCAGATCATATAAAAATAGGTGGTGGCCAGATTTGATCTATTGTTCATAGTTTGCCAACCCCTAATCTATAGATTTTATTTAACTTTATACACAAGTAAGTGATATTTTTCTTAAATTTTAATTTTAAAATAATTATAGATTCACAAGAACTTGCAAACATAGTACAGAGTACCTTTTAGCCAGTCTCCCTGAGTGGGTATGTTTTATATAATTACATTGCAACAGTACAATATGTGTATAGTTTTATGCCCTTTTTTTTTTTTTTTTTTTTTTTTTGAGACAGCCTCACTCTCTGTCACCCAGGCTAGAGTGCAGTGGCACAATCTTGGCTCACTGAAACCTCTGCTCGCGGGTTCAAGCAATTCTCATGTCTTAGCCTCTCCAGTAGCTGGGATTACAGGTGTGTGGCACCATGCCCGGCTAATTTTTTTTTTTTGAGACACAGTTTCACTCTGTTGCCCAGCCTGGAGTGCAGTTGGATTATCTCAGCTCCTTGCAATCTCTGTCTCCTGGGTTCCAGCGATTCTCGTGCCTCAGCCTCCTGCATAGCTGGGATCACAAACACCTGACACCATGCCTGGCTGATTTTTGTATTATTAGTAGAGATGGGATTTCACCATGTTGGCTAGACTGGTCTCGAACTCCTAACCTCAAGTGATATGCCCACCTTGGCCTCCCAAAGTGCTGGGATTACAGAGGTGAGCCACTGCACCGGGCCACATTTTTGTATTTTTTGTAGAGACAGGGTTTCTCCATGTTGGCCAGGCTGGATTTTAACTCCTGGCCTCAAGTGATCTGCCCGACTGAGCCTCCCAAAGTGCTGGATTATAGGCATGAACCATCACGCCCAACCAATGCCATTTTATTACATATGTAGACTTGTGTAACTACCGCTGCATTCAAGATACAACACCATCCAGCACCACAAAGATCTCCCTCGTACTGCCTATGTATAGTTACAGCTTCTCTGCCACTGTCCCTAACTTCTAGCAACCATTAATCTCTTTTCCATCTCTATGATTTTGTCATTTCAAGAATATTATATACGTTGGGCGTGGTGGTGGCATGCACCTGTAATCCCAGCTACTAGGGAGGCTGAAACAGAAGAATCCTTTGAGCTCAGGAGTTTGAGGCTGTAGTGAGCTATGATTGTGACACTGCAGTCCAGCCTGGATGACAGAGCAAGGCTTTGTCTTGGAGAAAAAATTCATATAAATGGAATCACACAATATGTTACCGGTTGAGATTGAGCTTTTTTCATTCAGCAAAATGCTGTGAGATCCCTCCAAAAAGTACCTGCTTTGTGATCAATATGAAAGCTAGGCAGCGCTAAGTTGAACACTCTGATTGTATTGACATGCTTTTTGGTTTTAAATTGGAGTTGCTGGTTAAGTTGTTGCTCAAGGAGCAACTGTGTCTATGAAGCTTATAGACAAACAGTGTAGAATGTGGATCTGAAATATCCCATGGCTTGAATGCCACTTCAGTTTGCCGATCTTCCTCCTAACTGCTGAACTGGATTTCCTCATGTAGACATTTCTAGCCCAAAGGTCCTGAGGTGCTGGGGAGTGAGCAATGCTGAGAAGCCAGCAGAAAGGGGACTCCAGTTGGCAGCATTGTCTTTCTTCCTTCCCTGTGAGCCCCATGCAGCAGCCAGTGGGCCCCTGTTGCTGGTTCCCCAGGGTGAGGCCAACTGGAGGACCACACCCGCCACCCATGTGGCGGAGGGTCAGAGACCTCTGCTTGGCAGAGCTGAGTCCACCAAGCTCCCTGTCTGCACCGTCTCTGTCGGCTAGTCTCAGCGCTGGGACCATGGTTGGGAGGGGACAGTGACCACACTTGCTGTCTACTGTGGTAATTAAGGTAAAGATGGGAATCAAATGGGGATGTATTTGGTCCTGATATAATGCTTACGGTTCTTTCTAATTCTTAAATAATATTATGAAATATTTAAAATATACAGAAAAGGAGGCCGGGCACGGTGGCTCACACCTGTAATCCTAGCACTTTGGGAGGCGAAGACAGGCAGATCATCCGAGGTCAGGAGTTTGAGACCAGCCTGGCTAACATGGTGAAACCCCGTCTCTATGAAAAATACAAAAATTAGCCAGGCGTGGTGGTGCATGCCTGTAGTCACAGCTACTTGGGAGGCTGAGGCAGGAGAATTGCTTGAACCCGGGAGGTGGTGGTTGCAGTGAGCCAAGTGAGACTCTGTCTCAAAAAAATAAAATAAAATATACAGAAAAGTGAAGAGGATATGAGAATAGATATCAGTATATCCATCAAGCACTCATCTTGATGAAATTCTGTCTTGCTCTACATGCTTTCCGTATTTTTACAACAATGAAGAATAACAAATACAGTGGAAGCTCTTTGTTACTTTTCTTTTTCATCTTGGGTTTTAGCAGTTGTTTATAAATTCTAGAATCTGAGCCTTGACAGTTACATGTGGTACAGGTATCATTTTCCAAACTGTAGGTTATCTTTCCATTTATCCCATCTTTTGTTGAATAAAAGTTTTAATTTTCTTTTTTCTTTTCTTTTCTTTTTTTTTTTGAGAAGGAGTTTTGCTTTGTCGCCCAGGCTAGAGTGCAATGGCGCCATCTCCACTCACTGCAACCTCCACCTCCTGGGTTCAAGCCTGCCTCCGCCTCCCGAGTAGCTGGGATTACAGGCACGCACCACCATGCCCAACTCATTTTTGTATTTTTAGGAGAGATGGGGTTTCTCCATGTTGGCCATGCTGGTCTCGAACTCCTGACCTCATGATCCACCCACCTTGGCCTCCCAAAGTGCTGGGATTACAGGTGTCAGCCACCACACCCAGCTTAATTTTCTTATAATCCAAATTATCATCTGCTGGTTTGGAAGCAATACATATTAATATTCATTTTAGTATCCATTCTTCTTAATAATTCTTTTGTATGCATGATTTTATTTAGAAATCTGTTTAGTATTTCTAACTTCTTTAACAAAGGAACTTGTTGAATGACTCCCATTTTAGTCTTATCTAAAAATAATATTGTTAAACACAGAAATTATATTATTTTAATATGACTACATTCTTTTTTTTTTTTTTTTTTAGACAGGATCATACACTGGCATGATCTCCGCTCACTGCAGCCTTGACCTCCCTTGGTTCAAGCGATCCTCCCACCTTATCCTCTCCAGTAGCTGGGACTACAGATGCAAGCCACCATGTCCTGCTAATTTTTCTACTTTTTGTACAAAAAGTGCAAGAAGAGATGGGGTTTTGCCATGTTGCCCAGGCTTGTCTTTAACTCCTGAGCTCAAGCAGTCTTCCTGACCCGGCCTCCCAAAATGCTGGTATTATAGGTGTGAGCCACTGTGCCCAGCTATTTTTTTTTTTTTTTTTTTTGAGACGGAGTCTCGCTCTGTCGCCCAGGCTGGAGTCCAGTGGTGCAATCTCGGCTCACTGCAAGCTCTGCCTCCCGGGTTCACACCATTCTCCTGCCTCAGCCTCCCAAGTAGCTGGGACTACAGGCGCCCGCCACCTCACCCGGCTAGTTTTTTGTATTTTTTAGTAGAGACGGGGTTTCACCGTGTTAGCCAGGATGGTCTGGATCTCCTGACCTCGTGATCCGCCCGTCTCGGCCTCCCAAAGTGCTGGGATTACAGGCTTGCGCCACCGTGCCCGCCCATATTTTTTTATTGTTAATTAAATTTAATGATGTTTTATTCATCCTTGTGCTTAGCATTGTATTTTGAATCCCACAATTTCCCTCCTAGTTTGTTTTACTTTGGACTGAAATACAACTTTGTAATTGATCTTTTTTTTTTCTTTTAGAGACAGAGTCTCACTCTGTTGCCCAGACTGGAGTGCAGTCGTATGATTATAGCTCACTGCAGCCTCGAACTCCTGGGTTCAAGTGATCCTCCTGCCTCAGCCTCCGGAGTAGCTGGGACTACAAGGCACCTGTTACTACACCCGTCTACCTTTAAAATTTTTTTTGTAGAGATGGGGTTTTGTTATGTTGCTGAGGCTGGTCTCAGACTCCTGGCCTCAAACAATCTACCCATCTTGTGATCATGTTTTTTATTTTCTGATTCTTTGACATCTCTGGTCATTGCTAACCCTGGAGGGACTGCCACTCCCAGGGCCAAACAATTTTTGGAGTTAGTAAACAACTCCCCTGAGAATAGGCTTTCTGTATGCAAACCAACCAATGAAGAGCCCATTCCCCAATCACAGGCCCTAATCACCCCAGGGCCCAGTACCAGATAATTAAGGACAGCCCCTTTTTCATTCCCCATGAGGATTAAAAGCTTGCTGAAACCAATCAAACCAACCAGTCCTAAGCCTGCTTCCCCTCCTTTGTCCTTTTCTTCCCATAGAAACTGTAATAAAAAGGCTCTTACCCACATTTCCTCCTCACTCCCTCTGTCCCTGACCCACCGTGCAATGCGTATTTCCTGTTTCTAGCTAGCTGTGAGTAAAACAAACTTCTTTCTTCATGACAGCCGTTTCTGTGTTTGTGTGTCTTACCACACCTGATTAAAGCAAAACCCAGTGGCCTTTTTTTTTTTTTGCTCTGTCGCCCAGGCTGGAGTGCAGTGGCCGGATCTCAGCTCACTGTAAGCTCCGCCTCCCGGGTTTACGCCATTCTCCTGCCTCAGCCTCCTGAGTAGCTGGGACTACAGGCGCCCGCCACCTCGCCCGGCTAGTTTTTTGTACTTTTTAGTAGAGACGGGGTTTCACCGTGTTAGCCAGGATGGTCTCAATCTTCTGACCTCGTGATCCGCCCGTCTCGGCCTCCCAAAGTGCTGGGATTACAGGCTTGAGCCACCGCGCCCGGCCCCCAGTGGCCCTTAAAATAAGCCATGCCTTTAGTGAGAATCTATAGGTGGTAAGCCCTCTTAGTCTTTTAGTTATAAAAACTCTTTTATTACTCCTAATAAATGATAGTTATCTGGCATAAAATTCTAAGTTGACAGTTTTGTTTTTTTTTTTTTAACCCTCAGTCCTTTGAAAATTGTTCTTCCATTGTCTTGGCTCTCATTTTGCTGATGAAAAGTCTTCCATCAGTTTAGTTGTTGTACTCTTAGCAATTTATAGTTCCTTTCTGGTAGGTTTAACGTTTTCATTTCATTTCATTTCATTTCTTTTTTTTTTTTTTTTTTTGAGATGGAGTCTTGCTCTGTTGCCCAGGCCGGAGTGCAGTGGTGTGATCTCAGCTCACTGCAAACTCCACCTCCTGGAGTGGCTCTTCTCATGCCTCAGCCTTCCCAGTAGCTGGGACTACAGGCACCTGCCACCATGCCTGGCTAATTTTTGTATTTTTAGTAGAGATGAGGTTTCACCATGTTGGCCAGGCTGGTCTGGAACTCCTGACCTCAAGTCATCAACCCACTTGACCTCCCGAAGTGCTGGGATTACAGGTGTGAGCCATTTCACCTGGCCTAACATTTCCTCTTTTACCCTTGATGTTCTTCAGTTTTGTTACAGATTCTCTAGGTGTAGATTTATCTTTCTTTGTCCTGGCTCCATATTCATAGTGCACTCTGAGAACCCTTTCTTCAATTTTATAAATTGAATTATTATCTCTTCAAATATATATTTTTTGCTATTTTTCTCATTCCCTGCTTCTGTAACCCTTGTTAGATAGGTGTTAGAGCATCTCAAAGTAGACGTCAGGTCTCATAACTGTTTTTTTCAAATGAATCTTTTAATTTCTGTGTCTCTGTGTCTTGTCATGGGTGAATTCTCCAGGACTATCTTCCAATTCAGTCATATTCTTCTCTATTAGTTTCTATATAGAGTTTATCCTATCTAGTGAGTTTTTAAAAATGTCAATGACTATACTTTTCTAAGATTTTGAAATTGTTCATGTGTCCTTGATATCTCTCATTTTAGTATACGTTCTTCATTTCTGCCTGTTTAAAAGTATTTTATTTTTCATGGATGCTATTTAAAAAATCTCTTGGAGCAGCTTATAATTATGAAGCATTTGTCAGATTGCTTTATAAACCTAATTTTGTCTGGAGTGAGCTCATGTTCCAACGAGGTTGACTTTGTTGGCCGTCTTTTTTAGTACTTGCATTCTCCCTTATATTTGGAATGTTGATTTGCCGGCTTATTTAGAATGGAGTGTTTTAGGCCTTTTGTGTGTTTTGTTTCTCTTCTCTCTCCTGCCTTGTGCATCAGTTTTTCGTGTTTGTGGTGTCTTTACTAAGCCTCATCTAATCTCATTTGGACTAAACATTATAATGAAGTTTTATGGATTCTCTTCTGTGGTGATGCTAGACAGATGTTAGGTCCAGGCAAGAAGCCAGCAGGAGATCTTGATTAAGTTCTTTATCCAGCCTCCTCTTTAGATCCAGAACCTCAAATAAACCAGTTTTCCAGGTGGTAGGTCAGAGTTTGTTTCTGCCATATTTCCTGACCTGTAGATCCACATCCCAACACCTGGTTTTAAGCAGAGAAACTGCTGCAAGCCCTCAGCCTCACGTGGGATATTTTTAGTCCCATTACCCTGTGAAAGCCAAGCTCCCGGGTTCCTTCCCTGCCCTGGTGCCAGTGCTCAGGAGCGTTGTAGCTTCTGTACTGCCACTCCTGTGTCGGGGCTTTTCCTACACCGCCTCAGTCAGTTCCCACCACAGTCTTATGAAGAAGCACCTGAGTCCAGAGGCAGCATGGCTTACGGGCTCAGTATACGAACTCTAGACCCAACTGGCCAGGTGTGAATCCCAGCCGTGTGACCTTAGGAAAGTTACTAGACATGTCTGACCTGTTATAAATTGCACTTCTGTCCTGTTTCTGCCCCCAAATATTTTTTTTTATTTGTATTTTTTTAGATGGAGTCTTGCTCTGTTGCCCAGGTTGGAGTGCAATGGGGCGATCTTGGCTCACTGCAACCTCTGCCTCCTGGGCTTAAGTGATTCTTGTGCCTCAGCCTCCTGAGTAGCTGGGACTACAGGCATGCACCACCATGCCCGGCTAATTTTTGTATTTTTAGGAGCAATGGGGTTTCACCATGTTGGCCAGGCTAATCTCAAACTCGACCTCAACTGATCTGTTTGCCTCAGCCTCCCAAAGTGCTGGGATTATAGGGGTAAGCCACTGTGCCCAGCCAAGTTCCAAGAGAAAATACCTGATTGGCAATTTTTTGGGGGCTATCTATATCTTTCTTGGGTTCACTTGATTGACAGTTTACCCAAGACTGTGTACAATGAATGGGGGAGGAGCCGCCAAACAAAATTGGGGTATGGTTTCCAGAAGAAGGGGATTTGGATGTTGAGCAGAACACCTGTGGAGGCCCATTCTACTTTGCTACCAGGTAGGTGTGAGAACAATAATAGCAGCTGATATTTATCAAGTAATTTCAATTCCTTACCAGGGAGCCGCCATTGTTTTCCATCCCTTCCACCTAATCCTCACTATACCTTATGAGGCATGTCTTTACTTCTATGCTACTGATTAAGATGTTGAGGTTCAGACAGGTCAAGTAACTTTCCTAAGGTCACACAGCTGGGATTCACATCCGGCCGATTAGGTCTAGAGTTCGTATACTGAGCCCTTAAGCCACGCTGCCTCTTGACTGAGGTGCTTTTTCATAAGGCTGTGGGAAGTGACTGAGGCAGTGCAGGGAGAGCCCCGACATAGTGCTTGGTCCTTGCGGTGGCTCAGTGCCTGCCAGCTCAGTCAGTGTGGGTCTGTTGGGGCTCACTGGGTTTTCTCCATAGGTGGGGGGAGGGAGGGAATGATGTGAGCTGTTTTCTCTTTAAATACACAAGGGAAGTTTCCTGCATAACGAGAAAGAATTCTCAAAATTTGGAGGCTGGGGTGGAACTCCGTTACACATTATCTGCCTCTGCGTTCTGTCACCTCTCTCCTCAGGTGAAGTGTAAGATGAAAACATCTTGCAGTCACCTCCTTCTCAGGACTGCTGGGCCCAGAAGGAAAGGCCAAAAAACAAATAAACAAACAAACAAAACCCAAATGCTGCTGCTTTATTGTAGATGATCCTAAAAACCAAACTTCATGTTTTTCATGGTGGAAAAGCAATATATGTCCTTTGAGTAAAAATGAGAACCCAAACAAAAAACCCTGGAATGATGGTCTCTCACATTTACTGCTGGCTTAACTGTGTGCCAGTGGGCTCAGCTCCTTACAGTATTTCATTTTATCCTCATAATAGCCTCAGCAGGGACATGTTATTGCCACCCCCATTTTATAGGTGAGAAAACTGAGAATTGAGAGGCTGAGTACGTTTTCAATACTACAAACAGCAAGAGGGGAGCGGGCATTCACATCCCGGCTCTGCATCTCCACCCCCGAGCTGTGCATATTGTGTGGCTGACAAAGAAGACGGCAATCTTTTCTTTTTCCTATGCCCCCGTTCCATAAAATGACACACATATTTCCATCAGAGCAACCCTCTAAGCGTTTGCTTACACATAGGCGTGCCCAAGGTTGTCTTGTGCAGTAAAGGGATTTGGGGCGCTTTTTTGCTGGGATCTTAGAGCCTGTTGAAATGTGTGCTTTGAAGGACACAGCAGCTGTCCGTGCTGGCAACTGCACACTGGGAGGGGCCATAAGTCATATAACATGCAAGTCAAGCTGTCTGGAAAATGGCAACAGTCACTGTGACAAACTGAACAACATATTGGAAAAGGGGGTTATTTTCCCAAATATTTCACAGTTACAGTTTTTTCAGGACAACCTCTACAATATAGACGTTTGTACTTTGGCTAAAAGCCCTTACATGTTCTAGCACCTTCTCCACGTCTCATGAAGTGAATCTGTGTGTTCTCGGCTCCTCCGCTGCCTCCTCTTTTGCTCATCAGCACTCTGCTCGCCCATCTCAGCTTCATCTGGCTCACACGGACCTGGGTGTGAGCCCTGACTCTGCCCCCAGCCAGCCTTGGGACCATGGGCAAGCGACTTCACTCTCTGAAACACAGTTTTAAGAATCTGGATAGCAAGGCCTGTTAGCTCATAGGTTGCTGAGAAATTATAAACATCCATAACGCCCATGCCATGGTTTCCTCGCTCACAGCAGGTAACAGGGTGAAGTTTCCAGAACTGTGGTCTATGCCTGCCTGGAATCAAACACAGGGAGGCATTAGCTGTGAGGAGGCATTAGCCGGAGGAGAAAACAGGAAAGTGTTTACTCCTGAAAAGGGGGAGGAGGCAGAGCCCTGGGGAATGGGGAGAAGGAAGGAAGGGCTGGGCTGGGGTGGGTGAGACAGAGAAGAGCCTGGGGTGAGGGGGAAAATGTGGAGCTAAAGCAGTCAGCTCCTACAGCGGGGTGTGGGGGACTCAAGTCCTGGACTACAGCTGGGTGTGCCAGGAGCTGCAGGGAGCCGCCTCTTTCCTGTGTAAGAGGAGGCCCACTTAATCCTGCTGGGCACCCACTGTTGAGTTTAGTGGCTGATGTAGCAAAAACCATTTCAGTTCTTATTATAAGTGGTAGGAAGTCTAACTCACACTGGCCTAAGAAAAGCTGATTGCTGTGGCCTGGACGATGTGCTCTGACTGGACAGGAGTTTCAGCTGCAGTAAGGCAAGGCGTGGAGTCCAGGGGACCACGTAGGCTGAGAGTGGGGAGAGGCAGGGAGGCAGCGACAGCAGCAGCCCCTGTCCACCACAGCGGCCAAAAGAGACAGCCACGTCTTCCCTGCTCCACAGTCACAAGGCTTTTCCAGCCACCAGAACCTGAGAGAGACAGCTTTCCCAGCCGGTCAACTGATAATCCCCAAGAGAGATGCCATGGAAATGTCCGCAATAATTTGTACTAAGCACTCTTCCCCGAGACATTCAAACATTTTCCAACATACTTTATTAAGAATGCCACACTGGCCCTCAAGCAACTGTTGGGTGTTGTGTCCAGGGCTGGCAGGATGGAGCATTGATTTCCATCCTTTGTTAATTGTGTGTTTGTTGAGGGCTCACTATGGGACAAGTGCTGTGCTGGACTCTAGGGTAGGAGGCACAAAGACGTGGTGGGGGGCGGGGGGAGATGACATGCTGTTGCTTTGAGGAGCTCTATGACCCTCCCAAGACCACACACACACACACACACACACACACACACACACACACAGAGATATAGGGTGCCAAGCATTCATCAGAGCCTATGCAGAGCGAGGCTGCAGGGGACCAGAGGAGGGAGCCCACCATTCTGCTAGGAGAGAAGGGAGGAGGGGAAAGATGATGGCAGGAGTCGCTACTTGAGTTGGGCAGCATTTACCAGGTGGAGAAGGGGATGAGAGGAGGGTAGAGGCCTGTAAATGTGAAAGGCCTGCTTAGCTAATCACTTAGGGCTGTGGGGTGGGCAATGGGCCAGGGAACAGGTGAGTGAGGCTCAGATCATAAAGGGTCTCTTATGCCTGGCTGAAGTGTTTAGATTTTCTTCTGAAACCACTCAGGAGTGTCTCGGTCAAGGTTTATAGCTGTGAGCAACAGAGCTGGCTCTGGCTGAGATAGTCTCAAAAGGAATTGTTTGAGAGGAAAACAGGATCTCAAGGAATTGCCTAGAAGGCTGGAGAAGCAGGCTGGATAAAATACGGGGACACAAGGAGAGGCTCTGAATCCAGAGGTTCAGCCCATGTCACACCACAAAACCAGGCCTGGAAGGAGCCCATGGTCATGCTGCTGAGGCCAGAAATGGCAGCTTACCCCATTAACCTTGCTAGATGCTGGATGTCGTGGCTGCCATGATTGCCCTGGCTGACCCCAGAAGCTGGATGTAGCTGCCGCTGCCAGACCCACAGAACACATCATTCATTCTCTTACCATCCATGTGCCACAAGCCCTAGAGTCGAGGTCTGGGGCCAGTGCATCCCCCTGGTGGAGCGTGTGTTACTTGCTCATGTCAAGACTGTTTCCACCAAGCTCACAGTGTGGAGAGGTCCCCAAGTAGAACATGACGATGGAAAACCAAAAAATAACAAATGCACAGGGAAGAAACAGGGGCAGATCAATGCTTGGGAAAGATGATTTTAGCAGCCATGTGGAGAGTGGTTTACAGGAGGAGATAGTGGAGACAGAGTAAAGAGATAATGGAGACAGAGTAACGAGATAGGAATCCAGTGAAACAGCCTGGGGAAGAGACGCCAAATCCCAAAGCAGGGCGAAAGCACTGGCATTGTTGAGAAAAGGGCAGATCAGTTTACTTCAGAAGATGGTGAGGCTGTCCCCAAGTTTCCAAATTGAGGAAGTAGTTAATCGATCATAACTTCAACACGGGAATACAGTTGTAGAGACTCAGAGCTGGGAGAAACGTGTTCGGTTTGCCATAAGTTGTCTGTGGGACATCCAGCTGGAGAGGTTCGGGAGATGTGGGACAATTTTTGTTTTGGGGAACTCAGTATCTGTTCACCTTTATTCTGGAAACAGACCCACCATTTTCCTTTTGTGAAATGAACCCCTTTCCCACAATCTGTCCTGTTGATTTCAGTAGGGCTGAGTTTCCCTCTTTTCTAGTTCAGAAATGAGCATGTGATCCAGGCCTGGCCAACCCAGATCACAGAGATTGGTTTGGAAATGGACACATGATCCAATTGGGGCCAATATAAAACAATATAATACAATACAATAGTGGGAAATATTGCATAGGAAAGGCTTTCATCCCACACGGGCTGCTAAGCTAGTGAAATGTCAGCCTGGAGCTGCTGATGGTCCTCTTGTCACTACTTGGGGTGAGCTTGCTTGAGAACAAAGACAATAGAGAAGAAAGCAGCATCAAGAGATGGAGACAGAGTCCTGCTGTCATTGACTGAACACTCATATCCAGCTATGCCTATAGCTGGACTTTTCAGGTATACAAACCGATATATTTCCTATATTCTTAAGCCGATTGCAGCTGGCTTAAACTGCTTGAAGATGAACATTTCCTGACTTAACCTTTCAGATTTGGGATCTAGCACATAACAAAGAAATCAGGGCTGGAGAAAGATGTTGGGAAGTAGAGCCAAAGCTGTGGATATGACCATAGAGTGTGCAGGGGAGAACACATGAACAGAACCAGAAGAGAGGCCAATACTTGAGTGGTGTACAGAAATACATTTAGAAACACTTAGAACTCCGGGCACTAATACTGGTACCCTTCTTATAAAGCACTAATGTATGTAGCAAATTGAGAAAAACTTTAAGACAGTTAAAAATACAATGAGGCCAATGGTTTTTTTTCCTTCCATTTCTAAGGAAAACCACTGAGATACTATTAGATGCTTTGGAAGCATTTTCAAAACAGAGGAAAATGGATATCCTTCTGAAGACAGTTCCCAAGAAGCACACACTATTCAAATGTTGCATGCTAGCTGGCTTCCATGCTTGCTTCAGAAAAGACAGCAATCAACAAGTGGCTTAAGATACTTTTCCATTATGAATTGGGTATTTAGCTCATTTAACCCATTTCCCCAGTGATGCTGAATTTCTAATGAACAGCTAAATGACTGGAACATTTTAAAAACAAGAATCAGTCAAGTCTTGGAGCCCGATCACCAGCTGCTCTGAATCTTATTTGGTGTTATTTAGGCTGTTGCCTAAGTTCTGGTGAAACCTGAGAATTTTTGCATGAACCTGGTTAATTGTATATGGGCACTGTAGTTGGTTGTGCTTGTCATTGATTATGGTGAAGTAGACTTCCTAAGGTCAGTTTTGGGGAAATTACAAAAATAGCTTGAGTCCCATTCCAGCAATGGGAAGGGATGGAGTGGGAAAGCTTAGCACTGGGGTCCATCCTGTGGATATGGGTTGTGCTCCCAGGCTTGGCCACTTCTCTCCTGTGTGAGTGAGCTTGGTCAGGTCCCTCACCTCCACTAAGACCCAGTTTCCCCACCTGTTAAATGGAGAAAACACTGTATAGGGTGTGTAGGGCTCTTGTGAGGATTAACGGACAGGAGTTACATCTGAGATGGTCCATGTGAGGCACGTGACCAGGGCTTGATCATTGATGAATGCCAGCAAAGGAGCTCAATTTTTGTTTTTTATTAGTTTTTGTTGTGTGCTAACAAAGTAGCATGTGCTCATTGTAAAAAAAATCAAACAACATAGGAGTAAAGGAGTGTTTTCCTCCTATGCTCCTACCTACTCATCTTGCTTTCAGGTAACCTTGGGCAAGAATATTCTTGCTGGCATATATTTGCTTGTGCACACACTATACACACACCAGAAAATTGTTCATGTAAATGTGATATGGACATCTTTGCAAAACCAGTACATACAGATAGATGTAAACACTGTATCCGTGCCTTTAATGTTGTTCAAATAGTTTGGAGGGAGGAGGCAACTGACTTTTTTGACAGTTAGGTATAATTCACATATGTACAATTCATCCATTTAAACCGTACAATTCAATGGATTTTACTATGTTCATGAACTTGTACAACCATCACTATAATCAATTATAGGACATTTTCATCATGTTAAAAAAAAGAAACACCTTATTCTTTAGCCCTCATCTTCTCAGTCCCCCTTCCCCCAGTGCTGTGCAACCACTAATCCGCGTTCTGTCTCCAAATGTTTGCCTATTTGGACACTTCGTATGAATAAACTTATACAATACATGGTCTTCCTTTACTTAGAATGACATTTTCAAGGTTCATGCCTGTTGTAGTATATATCAGAACTTCATTCCTTTTTATGTTGGAACAATATTCTATTGTATGGATAGACCACATTTTGTTTATTCATCATTTGGTGGACATTTGGGTTATTTCCAACTTCAGCTGCTATCAATAAATGCTGCTATAAAGACTTGTGTACAGCTTTTTGTGTCAACATATGTTTTCATTTCTCTTGGGTATATACCTAGGAATAGAATTTCTGGGTCAAAGTTTTACTTTTTTAGGGGTTGCCAGACTGTTTTCCAAAGTGGCTACCCATCTACCATTTCACCAGCAGTGTATGAGGGTTCTAATTTCTTTACATCCTCATCAACCAACACTTGTTGACTATTTGATAGAACCCATATTTGTGGGTGTGAAATGGTATGTCATTGTGGGTTTGATTTGCATTTCCCTCTGATGATGCTGAGCATCTTTTCCTGTGCTTGTCACCATTTGTATGTCTTCTTTGGAGAAATGGTTTTCCCATTCTTTGCCTGTTTTTAAATTGAGCTATTTGTCTTTTTATTATTGAGCTGTAAGAGCTCTTTATTTTAGATACAAATACTTTATCAGATATATGATTTGTAAAAACTCATTTTGTGAGTTATTTTTTCATTTTCTTGGTGGTGTTCTTTGAGAGACAAATATTTTTAATTTTGATGAAGTCCAATTTATCTATTTTTTCTTTTGTTGCTTGTGTTTTGGTTTAATATATAAGAAACCCTTGCCAAATACAAGGTCATGAAGATTTAGCCGTAGGTTTTTTCCTAAGAGTTTTATAATTTTGGTTCTTACATATAGGTCTTTGATCTATTTTGAGTTAATGTTTGTATATGGTGTGAGGGAGGGGTCCAATTTCATTCTTTTGCCTGTGGCTATCCAGTTGTCCCTGCACCATTTCTTGAGGCAAGTGACTTTTGGATCTTTCTCCAAACTGAATTATCTTATTAGTCCAAACAGTCTTCCAGTTGATTCCTGTTTCTCATATCTTCCATGGCCCTCTGCTATGCTAGGGTCTGGCTTCTCTGTCAATCTAAACACAACTGCTTTATTTTTAAAACATTATTTTTGAATGGGTAATATATACAAATTTTCAAAGATAAAAAGGATGTATAGTGAAAGATCTCCTGCTCACTGCTGTCCCTCTCCCACCCCAGGCCTCCCTCTCTAGAGGTAGCTTCTTCCTGTTTCTTGCTATTTTAAGCAGATTCAATGCATACCCATATGTTCTTTCTCATTTTTTCATAAATCATAACAGTATATACATTCCTCCACACCATACTTTTTTGACCCTAGCAATATATTTTAGAGAACTTTCCATAACAGTACTCCAAAGGTCTCTCTCATTCTTTTGACTGGACACATAGAATTCCACTGAATGAATGAACCAGGGTTTATTTAATCAGGCCCTTGCTAGTGACACAGGGCAACTTTCAATCTTTTGTTATTGCAAGCATTTCCTTGTATGCACATAAATTTGTTGTATAGATTTAGATAGTATCTTTAGAACAAATCCCTTTAGAGAGGTATAAAGATATATGCTTTAGATTTTTTTGACAATGCCAGATTGCTCTGTAGACATTTTGTCAACTTACTCTGCCTCTATCAAGCACAAGTGCCTGTTTACCATATCCTTACCAACACAGAGTCCTATAACATTTTTTGATTTAGTATTTCCTTGTTTGTTTATTTATTTATTTATTTATTTATTTATTTATTTTTGAGACAGAGCCTCGCTCTGCCACCCAGGGTGGAGTGTAGTGGCACAATCTTGGCTCACTGCAACCTCTGCCTCCTGGGTTCAAGTAATTCTCCCACCTCGGCCTCCTGAGTAGATGGGGTTACAGGCGTGCACCACCATGCCCAGCTAATTTTTTTGGTATTTTTAGTAGGGACAGGGTTTTACCATGTTGGTCAGACTGGTATCAAACTCCTGACCTCAAGTGATCCACCCACATCGGCCTCCCAAAGTGCTGGGATTGTGAGCTACTGCGCCTGGCCTAGTATCTCAGCTTCAATTTGCATTGATCTTATTAAGAATGAGGTTAAACATATTTTCCTCTGTTTATGTACCATTTATGTTTCCTTTTCTGTGAATTGTCTCCTTACATTTTTGTCTTCTTTCTGTGGGCTGTTAGCCTTTTTCTTAGTGATTTGTGGGAGCTCTCTGTAGGTTAACAATATTAGTTGCAAATGCCTTCTTCCACAAGTATTTTCACTTTTGATGTGATTTGCTTTGTTTTTAAAAACACAAAACCACATTTCTTCTTATGAGGTTGAATTTAATAATTTTTTTTTCTATGTCTTTGGGTTTTGAGTCATGTTTAGGAAGGCCTTCTTTATTCCAAGTTTATGAAAAATTTCAAGTTTGTGATTTTCTTTATTACATGTAAGTATTTGATCCATCTGGAGTTTATAGTAGGATAGAGACAGGTGGGAATGGAGTTGCTCCTCTAGATGGTGGTCCAATTGTCCTAACCACATTTTAAGAGTGAGTGCTCTTCTCTAGTGATTTGAAAGGCCCTTTATCATATACTACATTTCTCTGTTTGTCAATTTTTAGATTTCGATTCTAGTTTTGGCTGCTATTATTCATATTTCAATATAAACTTTATAATCAGGTTGTCTTGTTTTCAAAAAGTCTTGTTGGCATTTTTATTGGAATAACATTACATTTACATATTAATTAGGGAATGTTGATGTTTTATGATGAGTCTGCCTGTTGTATCCAGCAGGAAGAAGGAGTTATGATGAGAGGACTTTAGAACAGTCTAGAAATGTCCCCAGATCTAAAGCACTCAGTTTATCACAAGACCAGGCATCACAAGCCCTTAGTGGTGACCGAGTTCCCTTCACTGCATGTAGCAGGTATTCTGTGAGCACGTATCTTGTGCCAGTGTGTGGCTGGGGCTGCTGGCCACCATGCATGGGCTCCTCCCATCTGTTTACTAACAAGATATTTTAGCGGAATGCTGCTGCTTGGCTAAACAGCTCCAATTTTCAGTCCTTTTCATAGCTAGGTTTGGTCATGCAAATGGAGGCTCTGTGAGGATTCTGATAATTCTTCTTAAAAGGGAGGGGGTATTGCAAAGACCCGTGGTGGGTGTTGACATGATATAATTTCTGCCCAGTGCTCTGAATGCCAAAGTGAAGAAATTCAATGAAATGCAGGTAAAGGAGTAACTATGACTCTCTTAAGTAGCTGAATGCCTTGTCATCTAATTAGTGATGTGTGTGAATTAATGAAGTGGAGATTCTCATGGTCCCTACCTACTCTCCAGTGAAACCACAGCCAAGGGAAGGGGCTTGGTGGAATCGGCGGGGAAAGAAGACCTTGTTGAGCTTGACTCTAGTCTGGCATGGTGAAGAGACATGAGAGGTGTAGAGTAAGGAGGAGGCCCCCGGCACTCCCCCTCCCCTCGAGGGAGTGGGGCGGGGTACACTGTCCTTGTAGGCCTCTGATGAAAAAAGAAAAAAAAGGGGAGCAGGGCAAACCCCTCTTTTTGTCCCTTCCTCCTTCCAGATACCTGCAACATATATCTGGTGGCTGGAACTTGGTAGACATCATGGACCAGAACACTCCATGCTTAGATGGTGGTTAGCAGAGGTAGTTGGAGTCAGAGGCTCTGGGACTGAGGAGCAGCCTTAATTCTTGACTTCTGTATTAGTCAGAGTTCTCCAGAGAAACAGAACCAATAGGAGATCTATATGTATATCTATATAGTCTATATCTACATCTATAGCTAAACCTGTATCTGTATGGAATTGTCACAATTATGGAGGTTGAGAAGGCTTGCTAGCTGCTGGCTGAAAGCTGGAGACCCAAGAGTAGGTGGTAGTTTAAGTCCAAATATGAAGACCTGGGAACCAGGACAGCCAGTGGCGTAAGTCCCAGTTCAAGTGCAGGAGAAGACCAACATCCCAGCTTGAGGCCAGTCAGGCAGAGAAAGCAAATTTCCCCAAATCTCACCTTTTGCTCTATTCAGATTTGGATGAGGTATGGGCTGGATGAGGCTCCCACCTTGAGTGGGGGTGGAATCTGCTTTACTCAGTCTAGTGATTCAAATAGTAATCTCAGTCACAAACATCCTCACAGAAACTCCCAGAATAATGTTTGATCAAATACCTAGGCACCCCATGGCCCAGTCAATTGGTTACATACAATTAACCACCCCAACTTCCCAGTGGTTTTGACCACTGTCCCTCCCTCCCTCTCTTCCTTTCTTCTTCCTCCCTCCTTCCCTCCCTCCTTTGCTTCCTTTTCTTTCTTTTCTTTTGAGATGCAGTCTCACTCTGTGGCCCAGGCCGGAGTGCAGTGGTGCAATCTTGGCTCACTGCAATCTCCGCCTCCTGGATTCAAGTGATTCTCCCACCTCAGCCTCCCGAGTAGCTGAGATTACAGGTGTCCACCACCATGCCTGGCTAATTTTTGTTAGCAGAGACGGGGTTTCACCATGTTAGCCAGGCTGGTCTCAAACTCCCTACATCAAGTGATCCCCCCACCTCAGCCTCCCAAGTGCTGGAATTACAGGTGTGAGCCACCACACCCGGTCGACTACTGTTATTTCTTCCACCATTATTCAACGTGCTGCTGATTTTGACCCTTCTCATCCAGAGCACAAAGGCAAAGAGAAGAGATCGTCATTGATGGGTTCATCACACAGAGTCACTGGAGAGACCAGCAAGCCAGTGTTGCCGGCATGTGATGCTCCACCAAGGTCGTCTGTGGTGCCACGGCAGTGGGAGTGGTGGGAGGGCAGTGCAGGCTTCAAGGAGGGCCTGATAGGTGACAAGGGACCTGAAGGCTGGGTAAGAGTCTGTCAACCAGAGAACACAGCATGGCCTTCCATGAGGAGGAAGCAGCACAAGGAAGGCAGAGAAGAAACTATGTTTTACTTTGAGGAACTATGACAAATTTGGGGTACCCTGATTGTATGTGTGTAGAATAAGGTCTGGGTCAGTGGTCAGACTTAAAAGGTATGAAAAATCACAATGACTTGGGGAACAATTTGTAGTACAATAGTTATAGCAACTCAGAAATATACTTCTAAGTGTAAAATAAAAGTTAATAAAAAACGCAGCAATTTGTACAAAACATATAGCTCTGATTCTCAACCTAGTTTTCCAACATTTATCACACACTCACATCAGTGATAGAGGTGCAGTTAGCTGCAGGTTCCCTCCCCGGGTGACCATATCAGCCTCTGCTGAAAGTGTCTGCAGATTGAATGAGCTGAAACCTGATACACCCTTAGGGAGCTGTGCCCTTTCTCTCAATTCCCCTCCTCTCTCTCAAGAGTCACGTTTGACTGCTGCCCTCCACTGGAGCACACCTGTCTGTAAAGTGAGGAGTACCTGTATTGCTTTGTATCCAAAGAAAAAGACCCACTAATGTAAATGCATATTTTAAAAAATAGATATGTCAATAAAGGCACATCATTTATGTGCATATATATATACACATATATATATCCCAAATGCGGCCTGACTCTTCCTGGTTCAGGGTACAAGTGGCAGATTAGCAATAAAACCCCAAGTCCTCCTGTGTGGTCAAAGGACCAGCCTGCATCATCTAACGTGCTTTCACTCTGGACAGGAGTGGTGGGGGCTGCATGCCCAGTGGTTTCCCTCGTAATTCTGGGCTCTGGGAGTCCACACTGCCTGGATTCACTTCCAGCAGGTTCCAGGGTGAGACTGAAGGCCATTGCTACTGCTGCTGTGCTCACCCTGGGAGTATATTCTCTTCCGCCAGGCCTTCCTCCACCCTAGGAGTAGGTGCAGATCTAGTAGAAGAGTCGATCTCTCCACATCAGAGCTCCAGTGGTGCTGTGACTGTTAGCAAGATATAAGAATCAGGGAGAAGTTGATATGCCCATGGGGTACTGGCCATGCTCTAGAGACCAGCTTCTCTCAAAACCGCCAACCCAGAGTATTTCTAAGCCCTTCTAGTGTCCCTGGAATCCAGGCCCAAGAACATGAGGCCCAGAGGGAAGAAGCATCCCATTTCCCTGGTCTGGGTGGGGGATAACCTTCCTAGCCCTTCCCAGAATGACTGACAGAGGGTAGCCCCATTCCCCTCGGGGGGAAATGCCCACTGCTACCTACAGGGACAACATAGTCCTGTCCTGACACCCTGATGCCACTTCTTTCAGTGCATTTGGCCTGTGTGCGCTGGAATCAGGTGGCTCACATGTGAAAGAAGCAAATTCCTGGGTTGCTCCCAGACCCATTAAATCAGAACATGGGAATGGAGCCTGGAGTCTGCTGACAAGAGACTGCCATACCAGTGCATTCCTTGGATCAGAAGCTTTGGTGTTCAGTATTTCTTATGGAGACATCAGTGGTGCAGTCTGGACTGAGCCTCACCTGCCAGGTTCCTCCCATGTGAGGAGGGGCAAACTCACCATTCTTGAGTCTGCTGGGTCTCAGCTCTTGACTTCCTCTAAACAGAACATCCACAGAACAGGGACACAAATGCTCACAAAGACCTGTGACCATGCAGGCAAAGTAGGCTCACATCTTCCTGGAGGCTCTTCCCCTCAGAAAACCTGATCTGGGGGATGAGCTCTGCCTACAGCTGGGCCACCTTGTACCTGATCACAGGAACAGTCAGGCTTTTTAGGTCTCAGCTTCTCAAGTGTCTTTATTTCATAGATCTGCAAAGAGTCTTTGCTTTTTCATTTGCATAACTAAAAGGTTGGGTCAAGTGGTTTCCTTAAAACAAGAGTAGTCTGCACACACTACAGCTGTGGACGGGAGAGCCAGGGGCCTTGTGGGAAAGGTGATGGTGGAATTCATGTGGAAAATGACTTTCCTTTGGGAGGCCGAGGCGGGCGGATCACAAGGTCAGGAGATCGAGACCACAGTGAAACCCCGTCTCTACTAAAAATACAAAAAATTAGCCGGGCGCGGTGGCGGGCGCCTGTAGTCCCAGCTACTCAGGAGGCTGAGGCAGGAGAATGGCGTGAACCCAGGAGGCGGAGCTTGCAGTGAGCCGAGATCGCGCCACTGCACTCCAGCCTGGGCAACAGCGTGAGACTCCGTCTCAAAAAAAAAAAAAAAAAAAAAAGAAAATGACTTTCAGACCAAAGGTATAAACTGGAGTGTCCCACGCAAGGGGTGTCCCATGCTCCTTGATCAGGAGCAGGTGATCATCATAGTAATGGGCCACAAATGTGGTTGTTCTGCTTTTTCAGTTGGCACCATTTTTTTTTAATTGAGCCACCATACTGGGTGTGGTGGCTTGTGCCTGTAATCGCAGCACTTTGGGAGGCTGAGGCAGGAGGATTGCTTGAGCCCAGGAATTCGAGACCAGCCTGGGTGACATAGAAGCCATCTCTACCAAAAAATAAGAAAAAATATCCTGGAATGGTGGCATGCACCTGTAGACCCAGCTATTCGGAAGGCTGAGGCAGGAGGATTGCTTGAGCCCAGGAGTTTGAGACTGCCGTGAGCTGTGACTATGCTACTCACTCCAGCCTGGGCAACAGAGCAAGGCCTTGTCAAAAAAAAAAAAAAAAAAAAAAAAAAAAAAAAAAAAAAAAAAAAAAAAAAAAGATCAAGCCACCAAAATAAAAAGTTAACACGAGAAAAAAAATGATAAATCTTGACATATTATTGGGCTGTTTTAAAAATGCCTTTCAGTAAAATTTTACTGTTGGCTAAAAAGAAAAATTGAACAACATTTCAAAACCAAAAGTTTCTAATAAAAATCCAGATTTCCAGCTTTTCTGGAACAATTCAGAAGATTGATACCCTGCACAGCAGCATCACTAGAGCTGAGCTGCCGCCACCGCTGTTAGCCTAGCTGCCTGCTCCCCACGTCCCTGGCACTCACTACGCTGTCCAGCCTATTGTTGTCTTACACCAGTGTGGTGCCCTCAGTCTGCTGCTGCCTGACTCTGGAGGCCTCGTGTGTGTGCTCTGATTTGCACGGGGCAGAAGTGCAGTACCCCATCCTATGAGTGGGCGCATCCACTCACAGCTGCCACTAGAGCGCCTGATTACACCACTGTCTCACAGGAAGCTCCCTTCCACCAGCCTTTTCAATGTTCAGACAGTATGGGAAGAATAGTTCTCCATGCCTTATGTCCGAGACCTGGGCTAGCATTTTCTTGTCTTTTACCTGGATTTGGCCAACTGTTGTGTTTTTAGTGGAAATCTTACACCTCCAGGGCGTTTGTCGGTTGTCACCAGTTGAGATGTTCTCTTTCTCTAACTGTAATGCTTGCAGGGCTGGGGATGAAGGTCTGAAGCGGGGAACCAGAGTAACAAATCCCAGTGTGGTTTTGTTCAGGACATGTGTCCAGTCCTCCCTCAGCACCATGTGTTCAGTCCTCCCTTCGTCTCCACACCACTGAGACGTCCCAGCAACCTACCTGGGGAGCTGATTTTTCACACAGTTCCCTTATATATGGCCCTCTTGCAAGGATTATCAGGTTTTTTTGTTTGTTTGTGTTTTGAGACAGAGTCGCACTGTCACCCAGGCTGGAGTGCAGTGGTGTGATTGTAGCTCACTGAAGTCCTGAACTCTTGGGTTCAAGCCATTCTCCCACCTCAGCCTCCCAAGTAACTGGGACTATAGGAGCATGCCACTGTGCTCAGCTAATTTTTTACTTTTTGTAGAGATGAGGTCTCACTATGTTGCCCAGGCTGGTCTTGAACTCCTGGCCTCAAGCAAATGTCCTATCTTGGCCTCCCAAAACACTGGGATTACAGGTGTGAGCCACAGCCTCCAGCCAATCGTCAGATTTTAAGGGCAATTCTACCAAGGGAGCAGATATAGCCAATAAGGCCCCAGGCAGGAACCCAGGAAGGCCCCTTGAAAATCTGTTCTTTTTAAATTTTAGAAGTAAATGGAAAAAGTTTAGAGATTCCAAATTTCATTTAAAGACAGTTTAGGGCCAGGCTCGGTGTGGCTCATGCCTGTAATCCCAGCACTTTGGGAGGCCGAGGTGGGTGGATCACTTGAGGTCAGGAGACCAGCCTGGCCAACATGGAGAAACCCCATCTCTACTAAAAATATAAAAATTAGCTGGGCTTGGTGGCAAGTGCCTGTAACCCCAGCTATTCAGGAGGCTGAGGCAGGAGGACCGTTTGAACCCAGGAGGCAGAGGTTGCAGTGAACCATGGTCACGCCACTGCACTCCAGCCTCGGTGACAGAGCAAGACTCTGTCTCAAAAACAAAAACAAATAATTAAGACACAGCTATGCTTCTAACTTTATTCTAAAAGACACTTTCTTTACATGTTAATAATAATGACATTGACTTGGCATCTTATAAAACTTAAAATGTGATTTAATCAGTGGTTAAATTTTAAAAGCATGAAGGCACCCGAATGTCTAGCACGTTGAACCACAGGGCACTTTTGCCTTTGATGGGGAGCAAGCTGTGTCTCCTGCTTCTGGGACGGGAGGTGCGTGCTCAAGAGAGAGGGAGGCGAAGGAGGAGGATGACAGTACATTCTTCAGACATTTCCAAAGAGAAAGTTCTTCTTAATCAGTGACAGAGGAGGATAAGGCCACATAGACAGGTGGCTTCTATGTCAAAATCTTTATTTTCTGAGACACGGTCTCACTTTGTCACCCAGGCTGGAGTGCAGTGGTGTGATTTAGGCTCGCTGCAGCCTCTAGCTCCTGGGCTCAGGTGATCCTCTGCCTCAGCCCCTCGGGTAGCTGGGACTACAGACGCATGCCACCAAGCCTGGCTAATTTTTGTATTTTTTGTAGAGATGAGGCTTCACCATGTTGGCCAGGCTGGTCTCGAACTCCTGTGTTCAAGCAAATCCACCCACCTTGGATTCCCAAAGTGCTGGGATTATAGGCAAAAGCCACAGTGTCCGGCCTTGATTTTATTTTAAGTTTTTGTTTGAAAAGTACCCCTAACACACACTTACATACGAAGTAAAAATCAATTCCACCACTAAAAACATTAACAATACAGAATACGAAGTAAAAATCAATTCCACCACTAAAAACATTAACAATACAGAAGGCAGAATAACCCTATAATCTCCTCCCTCTACCTCACCTGTCCCCCACACTCCCCAATCCCACGGCTCAGAGGAAACCTCAGTGATTTTTCCCAGCAATGCTGATTCAGGCATCATTTGCCTCTAATCCGAACTGAAACACAGGGCTCTGGGCACAGGCATCTCCCAGAAGCTTCTCCGGTTTTTCTTAGAATCCGTGTACTAACTCGCCTTACCTGCCCTTCAGCTCTGGTCATGAAGCGAAAAAGGGCAGGTCCTCTTCGCTTGTGGTGCTACCCTGAAGGCACAAATACAACCTGGGGTGTTGAGGGGGATGCTGGAGGAGGGCATGGGGCTGCCGAGGGAAGCACTTGGTACCAGTTTAATGCTGGGGTTGCAGGGCTAGAGGAGACAGGATTCCACAGCCTTTGGAGATGAAGTTCCCACTCCAAATGCAGACAGGGGAAGCTAGCAATTTCAGTTCTCAGCATTGAAAAAGTTTTGGCCATGAAAGTAGAAATCACTGCTCAAGGGAGAGATTTCCTGATTCAAGACAAAATGCTCAGACAATCAACAAATCACGTGGGAAGAGGCTCTACGTAAAATGTTACGTTTAAGAAAAGATTCAACATATCTGCCCATGTACCCCCTGTATCTAAAAGTTGAAAAAATTTTAAAAACTTACAAAATTGTGCACAAATCTCAAATGGATGAAGTCGATTTCTACATGTCTATCTCTTTATGAATATTTAGACATAAATAGAAGAAACCCAAAATGAAATATATAAAAATGTTACTAAAGTTATACTTTATTTTTACCTGTATTTTTCCATTTTTCTTTAATGAGAATGGATTTCTCTTGTAGCAAAATGTTATATTGAAACAAAGATTGAATGCTACATCTATAGTAACTTAAACTGGTCTTTGACAAAAAGGGACTAAATCTAGGGTTACAAAAGATATGTGAAAACCGGCACCAGATACTGGGAGGAAGAATCTTTTTTGAGCCCCAGTTTCTCAGTAAGGAGATGCTTAAATAGTTCCATAGAGTTCTAAGTGATTCACAATCCCTGAATCAACGCTGACAAGTGAAGCTTGGGCTGGGGTTTTAAAAATTATATCCCCTACTTTGTCCTGTGTGAGAAAGAACATGTGAAAGCAGTTTTATGGTCCCCGGTGGCCTTTGAAGTTCTGGGGTGCAGGAGGGTTTGAGGTTGCCTGGGGCAATGGTTAGGACTGCTCTCAGAGGGGGCAAGGCTGCAGCTCTCTGAGCGATCCTGAAGGCCCTGCTCCTTCAGCACAGGTGCCCTGGGTCCAGAGTCTTCTGTTAGGGAATCTGATTTTCTCTCATAGGTGTGAGGCCTTCTTACCATGACCTCCCATTTGACGTCTTTCGATCAGTATCTGCATTTCTCCCTCTCCGTTACTGTATAGTTAAGAATGTATATCACACATTGGTGCGTAAGACTAGAAAGTAAAAATATCATTTTGACAAGACTGATTTTCACACTGAACATAGCGAAAACCCTCTTTAACTCTGTGGGGCGGTGTTCTACTCCAGAGGGACCAGGGAACCATCTCACATTCTGCCAAGGACTCTTTCGTGCCCTCCTTAGACAATCTTAATGCAAAAGAAGGCAGGTCATTTTCTTGTTTTAGATGAGAGTAACTGAAGATTTGATTTCAGCTAATTTTATATCAGCAATTTAAAATATTTATTCCCTCAGGAGTCGAAATAAATCTGTAGGAATAACAAAGTTTCCAAATATTAACATTTGCTTTTGGTTCAGACTTTCAAAAGCCTTTATTCCCACCCTTCCCCCAACCTCTCTTTAATTTTACCTGTTCTGAGCAATTTGAGTACTAAACAATGGAATCTCAGATGCTTCTGGCAACTATGTGTTATTAGTCAGGAATGGCACCTTGTTATTTGATTGCATTTTATTGTTTCCTTCAGCTCAATGTGTACCTGATATTGGAGGGCTCTCCCTATGGGTTGGGATTGAGAGATGTTACAAATGATGTGGTTTTTATTATTTCTGTGAGCTCCTGTGCAGCCGGGTGAGATTCCTGAGGCTGTGTAAGCTGGAGATCAGGCCCGAGTTGCCCTGCCTGACTAGTAGAGCCCAATGTCCACACTGCAGCACAGCCACTTCTCCCTGTATCATAGAATGGCTGGGGCAGCTGCTGTTCTATCAACTTGAGATGCCTGTTCCACGAGGAGATCAGTAGGAGTTCAGCACCGCTATCCTGGCCTTTTCACACAGTGGGTCTAGTTTACCATCGCCTCCTAGGGAAATAGATATAATTGTCTTTTGGTCAGCTTTATATACAATTTGTTATCATATCAGACATACCTATGGCTTCCACTCAGAGTGCATTTTCAAAGGCCACGGGCTGGTAAAATGTTAACTAGTTTTTAATAGAGTGTTAGTGGATTGCAAAGCTTTAACTTCTGAGCACAGAGAGGCATGCACGGTGCCAGCCTGCCAGGCCAGAAGCTCTCCAGGACAAAGACATCACATGAATGTTGCTGATAGTGTCATGCACTGCTGGCATATCAACTCAAATTATCTTAGCAAGTCAGGATGGAATAAACAAGTGAAACAAAAGCAGCTTCAAAAGCAAATAATAATAGAATGTATATTATTAAAGTACAAAAAAAACTGTTATCCCTTAATTCCATCACATCCCTTGAAGTCCAGGGCTTCACTTCATTTTCCTTCCTCTGCTGTTTCCAATGTTTGGGAAGACTCAAACCATCACACACTTTACTGTGTGGTTTTGGATGTTCTCCTGTGTGTGCCACTGAAAGCACAGGGCTTTCAGTAGAAGTTTCAGCCTCAGAAAGAAACCCAATTTGAATTCAGTCATGACATACTGATCATTTCAACTAGAAATTGAGGGACTCCTCAGAGGAGGCAAAATCCTGGCTGGAAATATCGCCAAAGGGCTTACCGAACTCCAAGTCCTTAATGTTGCAGTGGAAGACGACTTCTTCATTCACCATGAGTTCCACCACATTCCAGTCTTCTATCTTCTCTAGGATTACCTCGTGTCCATCTCTGGCCAACACAGCTGGGAAGGACAGAAAAGGAGGTGAGTGACATGGGATCAGACTTCAAACTAACCTGATTGGTAGCAGTCTTCATGATGACAGTAGTTTGTCTGTCATCTAGCTGCTCATGGGTATCACTTAACTGCCCTGTGGGTGCTGGTCCCAGGTGCCCTCACCTTTGCTGGGAAGCACAGCCAGAGGCCTGAGTAATTCAGGTTTCAATTGCTATTTGTCCCACACCAAAGTGATCTGTTAAACAATGAGCTTTCTCTAGTAAAGGGCTATTGGGCTTTCCAGAGGCTCAATCTCATAGAGACCACACTCAGTGCTGGAGAAGACTCGGGGGAACAGGCAACTTCTTATCCTGCTGATGGAAGTACACATTGAGCACCTTTTGGAGGGCAATCTGGCAGTACCTACCAAAAGCCTCAAAAAATGATTCTAACCTTTAGTCCAGGAAATTACACTTAAAAGAAAGCTTCCCAAAGAAAAAAATAAAACAATACAGGCAGATTTTTGCAACAAGATGTCTTTTCTCTATTATTATGATAGCAAAATACTGTGAATAACTTATATATCCAATAATGAGAGGATGGCCAAATAAATGGTGGAACGTCCATTTGGACATTTATAAAAATGTTTATGATCTTTTTTAATGGCAAGAAAAATACTTGCAATATAAGCAAAAACTTAGGATACAAATATGTATAATACATGTTTAAAATATATAGTCAATATGAATTCAAATATGTATGTAAGGATGAAGAAAATACCCATTGAATATCTGTCTGTGGTGAGATTATGGGAAATTTTTTTCTCTTTATTCTTTCAGCATTTTCCAGATTGCCTATAATAATCCGAAAAAAAAGTTTTTTAGAAAAGCTAATGAAGTAACTTTTATTCTTACCTTTGGAATCTGCATTTTGATTATCACTTACATTCAATGGCTCCTTCCCCAGAGATCAGTCATGGAATAATTGTTGGATTTAATCTTTTTATTGTGGAAATGCAAAGGTGTGTGGCTTAGATGAAATGATGTACATTAGACAGCCTACAGCTCTATTTTTTCCAATGTATTTCTCTCCAGTTTCCTGGATATATTTATCCTATAACATCAATATTAGAGTGAGTGTGCCGATCATTACCTTTGTTGGTCTTCATATGTTGGTGAGAATTTTGGTTAGGATGGAAAGAGAAAACAGACGGGGGCATACTCTTTAAAGTCTTGCCATTTCAATCAGTTTTACACGGAGTAAAGCAAACAGTTATGTCAGCTAATTGCACTTAATTACAGAGACAATTGCTGTTTCAAAATGTTGGTGTGTCCACTTCTTCATCTTTCAATCAGTTCAAGAACATCCAGCCCCAACTGTGAACATTTTAATTCTGCAATTTTAATTTCACTTCTGGAAAGGAACTTCAGAAAAAGACTCAGCAAGGATCTCCATTAACAAGACAGCACTCCCTGGGTACCCAGAGGTGGCCCTAATTGACCCGCATCAGCTAATGCGTCTCTAAAAAATGGTTGCATCTTTTTCGTTGGCATATTTATTGTATCCTGTTTAAGTGTTTTGTTCTCAAACGTCTTTGAAGAAGACACTCAGCTTGGACCCATGACTTGTTTAAATGAAGTGGTCCAGCTCGTGTGGAAAGGCAGCTGATCATCCAGGGAGACATAAAGGCAGTCCATGTGCAGAGATTTCTGGGATCCCACGTTCCCTCAGCAGCAACCCCTCAGGACGGGGGAGCTGCATTTGTCTGACGACAAACTTCAATTTGACAGGAAGAAATCAGGAGCAAAACAGCTTCTCCATTCCCACCTTACACCAGCCCTCCACCCCCACCTGTGAGGCAAGGTGCTGCCACTCTGCAGGTAAAATCCAGTGCCAACTCTCTAAGGCCTGGAGAAGTGAGGGTGCATGGACTGTGAGCGAGGAGCAGCCCTATGGGAGGAGGCCCCAGGAGGCAAGCACGCTGTAACCTGCCCCTGGCCCTCCTGCAGGGCCTGCTGACTGAGCCTCATGTGACATCTGAGCTTGGAGTTCGTTTTAAGAGGACAGTGGCACTTACACGGCATGGTGTAGCTCAGAAACAGTATTTGACCCACCGAATCACTCACCCTATAGAGTTGAGGGGTGCTGAATAGTGGGGGTCCACCTCATCTTCGGGCAAATTAAGTCCAACAGGAAGAAACCCTCTTAAGAGACACACCACTCATCACTCTGCCCTCTACAGGGGCGCAAAGTACAGGCTCTCATGGTCTTAAAGGGCACGTGTCTTCCTCACTGACCAGAATTCTCTCCAAGTGCCTGGTTTTAATACAGGCTCACTGAAGAAGCAAACATAGAATGGCCCTGGGCACTGCCCATGACACTTTTTGACCCACAGAGTGACCTAAGTCTGATTCTTGCTAAAGTGACAAGCTGCCTCAGAGTCTACATTGAATATTCAGCCCCAGGACACTCCCTTCCCATCACTCTGGGAGGTGTTGAGCTGGCTCTAAGGTGGCCAGTGCAGGCTTAAGGGATCAAACACTAGACACCCCGGAATTCCTGCAGCTCATCCAAATGCCACCTCTCTAAATGGAGCACCCATTTCCTCCCATGAGCTGCTGTGGGGTTGTCTAGTCAAAGAAAGGTCAGATAAATATACTCCCTGAAACAAAGCCTGTGCAAAGGCAGTGGGTAAACTCCAGCATAAATCAACCAGAAGCTATAAGGCCACCTGCAGCCCGCCTGCCTCTTTGAAGTGGCACCTCATTCTTCAAGGGGGATCTAAATAAACGAAAGGGACATGGAAAAGGCTCCCTTCTTGCCGGTGCTGGTGGAATTGCGCACCATCTGCGAATGATTTAAATGCCACTGGTCAGGAAGTAAAGGTAAACAGACCTCTCTCCCTCCTCTACTCAGCACAGAGGCATACTCACGCCCACGAGCGAGGGCCGCCGATGCATAGCTAGCACAGGAGAATGGCACACAGGGTGTCTCAGCTACGTAGGGTGGATTCTATTTTCTGGATTGGTTTCAATTCCTTCCAAGCCCTTTGAGTGGGTCATTTGGCAAACTTAAGTACAGCATGCAAGGGGCAAGCGTGGCCAGGGAAATTACTTAGAACTTTTTGTTAAGCATTAGTTTAGCTTCACCAGCATTGAGGTCATAGTGGAAACATTTTGCTGAGTTATTATAATTCATGGATAATAAAGAGAGAACAAAAATTTTCAGATTGCTAAAGGCATGGTAAGTTCAGAAAAGATCAGGCCTATTTCTAAAGCCAGCAGGGCTTCGGGAAATGATAAAGAGCTGTAATTTTAAAAGAAACACAGAATTCAGATGCAGATTTTACAGAGGAGGGCCTGCAAAGGTACCACTCTCTGCCTGCTGGGTCTACAGTTGTGGGGGGTGCAGATGCTCCCTGCTTCGCTGCGGTGAACACCCTGGCCCTTGTTGGCTGCCGGTATTCCATGACTTATCATTCATCGATATACAGAACTGACTTTACAAATCAACCACCTACTGATACCTTGCAACCCTCAAGTCTCCTTCAGCCATAAAAATGCTTCTCTTGCTCTTCTCCAAATACTCTTCCCCTCCCCTACTGTGGGAAGTGCCGCCTGCGCCTGCTGCCTTCCTTTTTGCTGTGTTTCTACCCGCCCACCTCCTGGAGGGAAGCCTTCAGCTCACCAGGTCCACAGCCTGCCCTCTCAGAGGTCAGGAAACCATCGCAATTCAATGGCTTCCCAGAGCTCCCCACCCGTCTCGGACCCACCTCCTTTCTTGGTTCTTTAAAGTCCTTTTGATGGTAAAAACAAATATGTTTTTTGAACTCTAAATTTAAAAAATCAAGTTATCAATGTAATGCAGATTCATAGTATTTTAAAAAAAACTTTAAAATTATAGAAAAGGACAAAATTTTAAAAATCACCCCTAATTCTTCTCTCCCTCTGTCTTTTTCAGTGGCAGGAAGACCATGGCATTCAAGACCACGCTTTGTTCCCTTCGCACTGCATCGTGTGCCCCAGTCCTGTCACACACATGGAGCGGCTGCGTTCTTCTTCAGTGCTGTGTAGCATTTTACATGATGTATGCACTACAATTTATTTAGTCATTCCTTTTTCTGGTTGTTTCCAATTTTTTGCTATCACTGAGAATGTTGTAGAAAAATTCACAGCATGCATCCTTGTGTGTGCGTGAGGTTTGTTTTTTCTTTTATAAGGAAGATACTGAGAAATGGAACAGCTGGATTCTACAGTATATGATCACATTTTAACAACACTGACAAGTTGTCCTCTAGGATGACAGTTCAATTTACTCTCCTGCTGAGGGCAAATTAGAAAAATACTCTTTTTCTCAGTCTTTAATCAGCCATGAATTCTTCTCTCCCTAGAAATCACCTCTGCTCAATAGTTTGGAGCCCACTGGTCATTTTCTTCTCGAAATGCCATCACCTGCTCCCTTATGCCTCCAGTTCTCTCCTCAGTCTGCGCCTGCTCCTCCACAGGCTGCTCCTCTTAACACACCTTGCCCTCAGGGGGGCTGTCTCGTCGTCCTGCCAACTCCAGTCCCGTCTGTCTTTCCTTGCTTCCTCTGCAGTCTCGCCTCCTGTGGTTCTAGCATTCGGCTTTATGCAGGTTGATTTTCTTAACTAAGGTTTATTCTTACAATATGCCAGGCACAGCTCTGGGCTGGGACCCAGCAGAGAACAGAACCAGACAAGAACCCCTGCCCCTTCCCTCCTCAAAGCATGCCTCCAGGTGGGGGAGAAGGGTAACAAGGTATACAGGTGAGTGCGTGCTGAGGTAGGTAATCACGAGCACGAAGAAGAAATAAGGAGGGAAGGGAGAGCAGGAAGAGGGAGGCAGAGGGAAGTGTTGACGTTTTTGGTGGGATGTCCAAGGAAGGCCTGCCCATGAAAGTGACTTTTGAGGAATATCTTGAGACTGAGAGAATGAAGCTGAAAACCACGTGGGAAAGAGCATTCCAGGCAGAGTGGCTGTGAAGCCCCAAGGTGGGTGCTGGCTAGGAGCACTGAAGGACTGCAGGAGGTGGCTGTGGCTGCAGCAGCGGGCCAGGGAGAGGATAGGCAGAAGCAGGAGGGGGTGAGATCAGAGGGGCTATAAGGAGCCTGGGGGGCCATAAGGAGCCTGGAGGGCCATGAGAAGCCTAGGGGGCCATGTGAGCCTTTGGCTTCCCCCCGAGTGAGCTGGGGGCCCCTGGAATGTTCTCAGGGGTAAAGGCTGTGCTGTGATTCAGGTTTACCAGTATCAGCTGGCTGTGGTGCTGAGAACAGACTGCAAGCAGATGAGGGTCGCAGGGAACGGAGTCAGGAGGCCATGGCAGTAATCCAGGCAGGAGATGATGGCAAGTGGACAAAAAATGCAGAGGGGGTAGTCAGGAGGCCTAAGAGGGATTAATTCTGGGTGTACTTCGAGGGCAAAGCTGACAAATTGTGTTGACAGACTAAACAGGGAGTGTGAGGGAAAGAGAGGAGAGGTGCCTGCAGGGTGTCAGGCCTGAGTAACTGCAAGATGGAGCTGCTGTGAGCAGTGGAGAGGGGAAGTGGGCAGAGCTGCTGGTGGGGGTGAGTGCTAGGAGTCTAGTTGGAAATTTGGGGCATACTAAGTCTGAGATGCCTACTCAACATGCCAGTGGCAACGATAGGTCCTGATTAAAGACATAAATTTGGAAGTTCATCAGCATATAGATGTCATTTAAAGTCATAGCTACTCTTGACTCAAATCTCCTGCCTTCATCTTTCTTCCAAACTCCAGAACGTAATTTCTAGCCACTGGCTTAATATTTCTTAATAGCTCATTCCACCCCACACCCTGCCACTTCTCCTTAAATTTCTTCTTCCGAAATTGGACTCTTAAGGTACATCCCTGATTTCATCGTCCTTTAGCTCAAGAACCTTCGCTGGCTTCCTGTTGCCAAGGATGAGACAGGCTGGACTCCCTTGTTGCACATCCTCCTCCAACCAGACCCAATAGCCTGCTGCTCCCCAGAAGTGCCCAGGCTGCCTGCACCCCCCCTTCTCAATGAACCTTCCTCAGGAACAATAAGAATTAATTCTTGCAGAGCCCTTACTGTGTGTAGTCATGGAGTTCATTACTTTACATGCACTTGCTCATCAGAATCTCACATCGGTGACGCAGGGATTCACATTCCTCTTTTACAAACAAGGAAACTGAGGCTCATAAAGGTAAAACCACTTGATTTTCACCTTGACTACAAAGCTACTAAATGGTGGAGCCCAATTCAAACTGTAGGTGTTGACTTCAGAGTCCCTGTGCTTATCCTCTGCTCATGCCATCTCTCTGCCAGAAGTGCCAAGAATGTAGGCAGGAGATAAGTGACCAGGCAGAGGTGACAAGTAAAGCTGACAGGATTTGTGGACAAACTAGATGGGGAGTTTCCCCCAATACTGTTAAGTTGTATATTATAACAAAACGTTCACTTATGCATTCTGCTTTAATAAAAATTTTGGTATATAAATGATCTAATGGAACTCCTACAATCATCCTGGTTGTGGCAGGAGCAAGGAACATAAAACTTCCACAAAACAGCGGAGCAGACAGCTCCAAATTCCCATTCCTCTGAAGACACACAAAAACAAACAAACAAACAAACCCAGAAATGGTCAGAACCAACATTGTCAAAACTCTAGAAAATGGTCAAAGGTCTACAGCAACCAAGTGAATACTGAATCAAAGAAAAGGTAGCTTTAAAATGGTAGGAAAGCTTTGTGGCATATTTGCCTGCCCTTGCCGCACCTCTTCCCTGACCTGGTGGCAGTCTTGAAGACAGCAGCCTGTGTTCCCAGTATGGGACTCTGGTTCTTGATTCCAGAGGGAGCAGAGTGGACCTTATTTACAGATTACTGTGTTTGTCTGTTCTAAGGCATCTGTAGGCTTCCTGAAGAACTGAATCAAAGCACTTGTGTTTGTTTGCCTAACTTGGAATTCACACAGGGTGGAAAAACTGTGGGCAGTGCTCACAAACATTGTAAGGCAAATGAAAAACCTGCAGCTGCCTGGGTAAAAGATTACAGTTGAGACACACAACAGATCTCATAAAGCCTAAGAGAATATCTAGACAGAGTTTCTTTGAAAAATTAGGACATTCAAAAGCACCCATGTATACTGGGGAATTTAGAAAGTCAGTACAGGTTCAGATCAAGATGCACGCTCAAAAAAGACCATGAAGATCCTGCAATTTCATCACTGGCTGATCTATAGGTTCGTGAAAGCAGGAAGTAAAGGCTGAGGCAAAATTGTAAACAGCCTAGCCAAGTTTTATAGGAGTGTCTCAAAATGGAGCAAACACACAAATAATGGGAGAGGGTTTTTGTTGGTTTGATTTTAAAGCTCCTTGCGTTCAAAACACTGACTGACCACAAGCTAAGCCTTCAACAGTTAGGAATGGCAAGCTCTGGGGAAGGAGGGGAATCTGATTTCCAGAAATTATACATTATAATATTTGAATGTCCAGTTTTCAACAAAAAGTCACAAAGCATACAAAAAATTAGGAAAGTATGGGCCATGCAAAGGAAAAAAATTAATTAACAGAAACTGTTCCTGAGGAAGCCCAGGCATTGGAGTTACATTAAATCAACTATATTAAATATGCTCAAAGAGCCAAAGGAAGCCAGAGACAAAGAACTAAAAGAAATTAGAAAAATGATGTATGAACAAACTGAGAATATCAATAAAGAGAAATTCTAAAAAGGAATCAAACAAGTCCTGGAGTTGAAAAGTATAATAACTAAAATGAAAAATGTACTACACGGATTCAACAGCAGATTTGAGTAAGCAGACGAAATCAGCAAATTTGAAGACAGGGCAATTGAGACTACTCAGTCTGAGGAGTAGAAAGGAAAAAGAATGAAGAAAAATGAACAGCCCTGGAGACCTGTGGGATGCCCTCAAGTATAACAACATATACCTAGTGGAAGTCCCAGGAGAAAAGGAAATAAAGGGACAGAAAGAATATCTGAAGAAATAATGGCTGAAAACATCCCAAATTTGATGAAAGACATGAAAATACCTACCCAAGAAGCTCAACCAACTCCAAGCAGAATAAACTCGAAGAGTATTATATTAAGACACATTAGAAACAAATTGTCAAAATACAAAGAGAGAATCTTGAAAGCAGTGAGAAAGAAATGACTCATCACACACAGATTCTCTGTAAGATTATCAGCTTTCTCACCGGAAGCCATGGAGGCCAGAAGGCAGTGGGATACATATTTAAAGTGCAGAAAGGAAAAAACAAGAACCTGTTGTATTGGTCAGAATTCTCCAGAGAAAGAGAACCAATAAAATAAATATGTGTGTGACTGTGTGTGTGTGTGTGTACATATACATACACAAATATATATATATTATACATATATACACATGTTCCTTAACTCACAATGAACTTAAGTCTTGATGAACTCATCGTAAGTTGAAAATATTGTAAGTTAAAAATGCATTTAGGGCACCTAACATACTGAATGTCATAGCTTAGCCTAGTCTACTTTAAACATGCTCAGAACACTTACATTAGCCTACAGTTGGGCAAAATTATCCAATACAAAGTCTATTTTACAATAAAATGTTGAATATTTTACATAACTTATTGAATACTACACTGAAAGTGAAAAACAGAATGGGGTTGTATGGGTACTCACTATTAATGTACACAGCTGAAAGCATCAGCATATAGTCAAAAATCGTAAGTCAAACAATTGTAAGTCAGGGACCATCTGTGTGTGTGTGCGTGTGTGTGTGTGTGTATATATATATACACACAAACATACTATATGAACTATATGACTTGTTTGGTTCCTTTTTAGAATTTCTCTTTATTGATATTCTCATTTTGTTCATATAATTTTAATTATAAATCTATCTATCTATCTGTCTATCTATCTATCTATCTATCTATCTATAGAGAGAGAGAGAAAGAGAGAGAGAGATTTTGAGGAATTGGTTCACAGGCTAGACTACAGATAGAAGTAGAGTTTCTATGTTGCAGTCTTGGGGAGAGTCCCTTGTTGTTTGAAAAACATCAACATTTGTTTTCTTAAGGCCTTCAACTGATTGAAGGAGGCTCACTAAACGTTTTCCCCCTAAGATCAAGAACAAGGCAAGGACGCCCCACCTTTGCCACTTCTATTTAACATAGTATTAGGAGTACCAGACAGATAAATTAGGCAAGAAAAAGAAATAAAAGTCATCTAAATTGGAAAGGAAGAAGACTACCTCTATTTGCAGATTGCATGATCTTATATCCCAAAACTGCTAGTGTTCTTAAAAAAAAAAGTTGTTAGTGCTAATAAATGAAATTGGCAAAGTTGAAGAAATTAACAAAATTAACACACAAAAAGCAGTTGTATTTCTACACACTAGCAATGATTGATCTGAAACGGAGATAAAGAAAACGATTCCATTTATAATAGTATTTAAAAGAACAAAACACTTAGGAATATATGCAAACAATTAGGTGCAAGTCTTATACACTGAAAACTATAAAAGTTGCTAAAAGAAATTAAGGAAGATCTAAATAAATGAAAATGCATCCTGTGTGCATGGACTAAAAGGCTTAACATTGTTAAAATAACAATACTACACAAAGGATTATACAGATTCTATGCAATACCTATCACATTCCCAATGGTGTTTTTTGCAGAAGTGGAAAAACCTATCCTAAAATTCATGGGGAATTGCAAGGTACCTAAAATAGATAAAACAATCTTGAGAAACAACTAAGTTGGAAGACTCACATTTCCTGATTTCAAAACTTACTAGAAAGCTACAGTAATCAAAATCATGTGATACAGACATAAGGATAGACATATAGAGCAATGGAATAGAATTGAGAGCCTAGAAATAAATGTTCACAATGACTGATATGAATGAATAGTTGATGCTTGACATAGATGCGAAGACCATTCAATGGGTAAAGAACAGTCTCTTTAACAAAAGGTCTTGGGATAATGGATATCCACATGAATATCTTTTGAATGAATTTGGACTCTTACATTACACCATATACAAAAATTAACTCAAAATGGGTCAAAGATCTAAATTTAGGAATTATAAAACTCTTAGAAGAAAACATAGGGGCAAATCTGCATAATCTTAGATTTGACAATGGTTTCTTTCTTTTTTTTAGACAGAGTCTCTTCCTTGTCACCCAGTCTGGAGTGCAGTGGCACAACCTTGATTCACTGCAACCTCGGCCTCCAGGGCTCAAGCGATCCTCCCACCTCAGCCTACTGAGTAGCTGGGACTACAGCTGCGTGCCATCATACCCACCTAATTTTTGTCTTTTCTATAGAGATGGCTGGTTTCTACAAAAAAAGGCTGGTTTTGAACTTCAAACCAGGTTGGTCCTGAACTCCTGGGTTCAAGTGATCCACCTGCCTCAGCCTCCCAAAGTGCAGGCATTACAGGTGTGAGCCACTGCGCCCAGCAGACAATGGTTTCTTAAACAACATATCACAGGTAACATAAGAAAAAAACAGATAAATTGGACTTCATTAAAATTAAAACTTTTGTGCAGCAAAGGACACTATCAAGAAAGTGAAAAGCTAATTTACAGAGTGGGAGAAAATATTTGCAAATCATTTATCTCTTAAGGGTCTCATATTCAGAATATCTAAATAAATTTTCCAACTCAGTAACAAAAAAAGTGCAACCGAATTTAAAAAATGGGCAAAGAACAGACATTTCTCCAAAGACATACAAATGGTCAATAAGCACATGAAAAGATGTTCAACATCACCAATTATTAGGGAAATTTAAGTGAAAACCACAAGTTACCATTTCACACCTACTGGGATGGCTATAATTAAAACCAAAGAAAATTGAAATCCTTGTGCATTGCTAGTGGGAATGTAAAATGGTGCAGCTGCTTCAGAAAACAGTTTGGTCATTCCTCAGAAAGTTAAATAAGGAATTACTATATGACTCAGCAATTTCACTCCCTTGAAACATAGGGATTCAAACAGTTATGTGTTTACCAATGTTCATAACAGCACTATTCACAGTAGCGGAAAGGTGGAAACAACCCAAGTGTCTATCAACAGATGAATGGATAAACAAAATATGGTATATCTGCCACAAAAAGGAATAAAGTACTATAATACATGCTGTAGCATGGATAAACCTTGAAATATTATGCTAACTGAAATAAAATACAAAGTAGATTGCAGGTTACCAGGGGCTGGGGATGGAGGTGAGAGGTGAAACCAGCTGGGCTTCTGGTTTGGGTAGGGACTTGGAGAACTTTTCTGTCTAACTAGAGGATTGTAAATGCACCAATCAGCGCTCTGTGTCTAGCTAGAGGATTGTAAAAGCACCAATCAGCATTCTGTAAAAATGGACCAATCAGCAGGACATGAGTGGGGCCAAATAAGGAAATAAAAGCTGGCCTCCCGAGCCAGCAGCGGCAACCTGCTCGCATCCCCTTCCACGCTATGGAAGCTTTGTTCTTTTGCTATTCATAATAAGTCTTGCTGCTGCTCACTCCTTGGGTCTGCACTACCTCTAAGAGCTGTTAACACTCACCGCCAGGGTCTGCAACTTCATTCCTGAAGTCAGCCAGACCATGAACCCACTGGGAGGAACAAACAACTCTGGACACGCCACTTTGTGAGCTGTAACAGTCACCGTGAGGTCTGTGGCTTCATTCTTGAAGTCAGCAAGACCAAGAACCCACCAGAAGGAATACATTCTGGACACAGAGGGACAGAGTGTTATTGCTTAATGAATACAGTTTCTGTCTGAGGTGTTGAAAAATTTTAAAAAGAGAGAACAGTGATGGTTCCACAACATTGTAAAGATAATTAATGTCACTGAATTGTACGCTTAACATGGGTAAAATGGCAAAATTTTAAATACATATTTTACCCACGTTATCTTTAGAGAAAGTGAACATAAACTAAAGGTGGATTATGAGGTGAGGGTGAGTAGGTGTGGCTCATCAGAGGGGAAGGAAGAGAAAAGTCACTTATTTAGGCTGTGTTCTTAGCCAAAACTTCAAAACATTTTAAACATCACCATGCAACACTGCTATGAATTGAATTGTTGCCCCCTTCCCCCAACTTCATATATGGAAGCCCTAACTCCCAATGTGAATATTTGGAGATAGGTCCTTAAAGAAGTAATTAAGGTTAAATGAGGTTATAAAGGTGAGGACCTAATCTGATAGGATTAGTGTATTTCTTCTTATAAGAACTGATACCAGAGAGCTTGCTCCTCGCTCTCCCTAAAAAATCCCACCAGGTGAGGACAAGAGAGAAGGTGGCTGTCAGTAAGCCAGGAAGAGTGCCCAGAGCCCTCACCACAAGCTAACCTTGCCAGACCTTGATCAGGGACTTTTAGCCTTTAGACTGAAAAAATGTATTTCTATTGTTTAAGTCCCATAGTCTATAGTATTTTGTTATGGCAGTCCCAATAGATAAATACAAACATGGAAGTATTTGCAACACAAATTTCTCTATCAACTGTTCTCTCACAGAAAGCAACTTCCTCTGCTGATTGAAATCCTACCCATCCTTCAAACTCAAACTCAAATGCCATCTCCTCCAGGAGGCTTTCCCCGATTGCTCAGCTAAAACTAATTTTTGTGTCCTTTGACTTCAGGGTATTTTCCCTGGAAGATTCTTAGTTTGGGTCATATGATGGGAGTTCATCAATGCTGATTCCTGGGCCGTCATCTCATTCTATATGTTCTCTCCAAGTCAATGACTCACGTCTTTCTATCTCCATTTCAGACTTTTTCTCTGAACTCCAGAACAACAGAGCTGATTCAGCACCTCTGTCAAGGTAACTGAAAGCACATGAAGCTTAATTCAGATGCTCCTTGACTTACGATGGGGTTAGGTCCCAATAAACGCACTGTAAATGGAAAGTGGGCTTAATACCTGGATAAGCCCATCATAAAGTGGAAAAATCATTAAGTAGAACCACTGTAAGTTCAGATTTGCCTCGACTTACGATAGGGTTACCTCCCAGTAAACCCATCCTAAAGTCAAAAAGTCTAAGTCGGGGACTATCTGTATGTCCAAAATAGACTGTTCCTCTGGAACTGTTCCACATATTCCTCCAAATTGTGGTCCATCTTTGGTGTCTTCGATTTTAGTGGACAGTATGTCCATCCATCAGCACTGTTTCAAGCCAGATGCTGACTAGATCCGGATAACATTCTTTTTACCCTTACCTCACATATCCATCCTCTCAGGAAGTACCATTGCTTTCACTTTGATCCATGGTCTCCTTTATGGTCCAAGCTACTTTCATCTCAGCCCTGGACCACCCCCAACAGTCTTGTTTTCCTTGTTTCCACTCTTGCCCCACTCTAATCTGTTCTCAGAGTGGTAACAGCTTCATCCCTGCCTAAAACTTGTCTGTGGCCCTGCAGCATTTGGCCCCTGACTACCACTCCAGCCTCATCCCCCATCAGTTTAACAAATATTAATACATCATTTGTTGAATGCCTCCAGGCATTGCCTACATTATTAGTCTCCTCTGCCTGGGAGGCATTCCTCTCTTTACCTGGTTAGTTTCTACTCATTCTTTAAAGGTCTGCTCAAATGTGGGCTCATTTAATGCTCCACTTAAATGAGCCTTTCCAGACCTCTCCCTCTCCCCTCCCATTATAGCTAGTCACAGGTCCCACTATGGTTAGTTCCCATGGCACCACCCTAGCCTCAGTTAGAGCTTAGGCACAACTGTCATTTAGCAGTTAACAAGGAGATTACTTCAAAGACATGCATCACTGTTTAACAGTGTGTCCTCAGTCCCTGGAAGGGTGTCCAACACACACTGGGTGCTTAATAAAAGTCTGTTGCATGAACTATTAAGAGATGGAATCCCAGCAATGCTACTTCCCAGCCATTTGACTTGTTAAAGTCACTTAATATTCTTGATCGTCAGTTTCCCAATTCTTAAAGCAGGGTTATGTAATTTTTTCTAGGGAGGTAATTTCTGTAATTTGCTGGGCACTGGGTGGGCCCACAGCTCACTCTTGGATAGAAGAGCGTTCCCACGCTTTTAGCCCAGCCCTAGAAGCCACAGGTTGCTACATCATCCTGCGGAAGACTTCCTGGAGAGGTGGCGCTTCGTCGGAGTCTGAGGCAGGAAGGCCTAGGCACGGGGCACCACCTGCACGGATGCTCAGAGGCTGGGGCGCTCAGGGGCGAACGCGGCGGGCGGGGAGGCCCACCTTGCAGGCCCTGCAGGCGGAAGGTGTGGTGCTCCACCGGCAGGCCTGCCGCGCTGTAGGGCCCATACAGCAAGATGACCACTGCGTTCTTGGGCATCGCCAGGCCTCGGCCGCCGCAGCCAAGGCTAAGGAGAAACACACGCTGCTAAGCAACCTCTCTTCCGGCCCTGGCGGGTGGGCGTGGCTACGCGCGGGGCGGGGCCGGAGTGGCGCTAGGGGATCCTCCCCGCCCCCAGCTGCTCACGTGACCCTCAGCGCCGGGTCCGCAAACGCGCGCGTTCGACCTGCTGTGGCAAGTGTTAGTGATAAATAACAGCAGCAGCCAGGCACAGTAAGTTCGTGTCAGGCAGCGTGCTAAGCACTTTCCCTGCGTTGTCTGGTTGAATCAGTTTACCATCCCTCGTCAGTATTTTATGTTTTCTGTTTACAAAACCGAGGTTCAGGGAGGGCAAGTTGTGGTCCCAAGAGTGACAGCGGTGTAGTATGGATTGGAAACCCTTGCATTTCTTCTATTTTCTTGCCTGTTTTTGATTGATTGGGAGTATTTGTTCATCATTCCTCTTCCCCTACCTCTTTTCCCCCTTCCCGTTCTGTCACCAGTGAGGCTATTTGGTGGGGCCAAAACTGTGAATTCGTCCAATTCCCTTTTAGTTGCTCAGCTCTGCTGATTGGAATTTGGACATAAAAGACATCCACTACTTCTAGGCATGGCTCCTTAAAAGTCTCCTCCACACCTGCTGTCGCCTTCTTATCGGTAGCCAGGTATGAGATCCCAGGGAGGACCGGAGGTTCCTGGGGAGACAGACCCAAAACGTGGGAGGAACCTGGACCACTGAGTAGCTGAGCCGAAAAGAGCCCCACCCATCTACATTTGTTGGTTACCGAGGCAAGAAGGAAACATTTATTCCATAACCACTGAGATTTTGGGGGTTGTTTATTACAGCAATTAGCCCAACCTAACAATCGCAATACACTTGCAATTACAGCACTTCTTTATTTTCTAAATATTCAATTGTAGTTGATATTTTTACCCTCCTTTTGAATAGTAAAGGATTTAAAAAACCCTTTCTCACTAATTCTCCCAACGTATGCTACTGTGTATTTTAATTCTTTCCACGTGTACAGTATGTTCTATGATACATTTTTCTTTGATGAGAATTGGTTTATACACGATTGGTAAACAGAGGAATTATATCAGTAGAAGTTTGACATTATTATGGGTCATAAATAATTTCCCCCAACACTTAAGAGTTTTGCATCATCGGACAAGAACTACTGAATTCACCAACACAGCTGAACCCAGCAGACTATGGAGGAAGGCAGGACTGTACATGATGCCATTATTCATCCTCTTGATATACTGATTTGTTTGCTTTGGACAGACACTCAATAGTGGGGTTGCTGAATCAGATGGTAGTTCTATTTTTTGTTTTTTGAGAAATCTCCATACTGTTTTCTATAATGGCTGTACAATTTGCATTCCCACCCACCAAGAAATATGAGTTCCCTTTTCTCTGCATCCTCACCAGCATCTGTTTTTTTTTATCTTTTTAATAATAGCCATTCTAATTAGGGTAAGATGATATTTCATTGTGGTTTTGATTTGTATTTCCCTAATGATTAGTGATGATGATTAGTGATGTTGAGCATTTTTTTTGTGGGTACCGGTTGGCCATTTGTGTGTCTTCTTTTGAGAAAAGTCTATTCATGTCCTTTGCCTACTTTTTTAATGGGATTATTATTATTATTTTTTAACTATTGAGTTGTTTGAGTTTCTTATATATTCTGGATAATAATCCCTTATCAGATGAATAGTTTGCAAACATTTTTTCCCATACGACAGGTTCTGTCTTCACTCTGATGATTGCTTTCCTTGTAGTGCAGAAGCTTTTTAGTTTAATATAGTCTCATTCATATATTTTTGTTTTTGTTCCCTGTGCTTTTGAGGTCTTAGCCATATCTTTGCCTAGACCAATGTCCTAAAGTGTTTTCTCTATGTTTTCTTCTAGTAGATTTATAGTTTTGAGTCTTACATTTAAGCCTTTAATCCCGTCTTGAGTTGGTTTTTGTATATAGTGAGAGATAGGAGTTCAGTTTCATTCTTCTGGATAAGGATATCCAGTTTTCCTAACACCCTTTATTGAAGAAGATGTCTTTTTCCTAATGTGTGTTCTTCATGCCTTTGTTGAAAATCAGTTTGGCTGTAAATATGTGGATTGATTTCTGGGTTATCTATTCTGTTCCATTGGCTTGTGTGTCTGTTTTTCTGTCAATACCATGCTGTTTTTGTTACTATAGCTCTGTAATATATTTGAAGTTAGGTAAAGTAATGCCTCCTGTTTTGTTCTTTTTGATCAAATTGCTTTGGCTATTTGGGCTCCTTTTTGGTTCCATAGGAATTTTAGTATTATTTTTTCTAATTCTGGGAAAGATGCTGATATTTTGATAGGAATAGCATTGAATCTGCAGATTTTTTGGGGTATTATGACCATTTTAACAATGTTAATTATTCTGATCCGTGAGCATAAGATGTTTTTCCATTGTTTGTGTCATCTTCGATTTCTTTCTTACATATTTTGCAGTTTTCCTTGTACAGGTCTTTCATTTCCTTGGTTAAATTTGTTCCTCGGTAGTTTGGTTTCTCATAGCTATTTTAAGTGGGATTGCCTTTTCCATTTCTTTCTCAGATAGTTCATTAATGTTATATAGAAATGCTACTGATTTCTGTAGGTTGCTTTTGTATCCTACAACTTTACTGAATTCATTTATCAGATCTGAGAGGTTTTTTGATAAGTCTTTGGATTTTTCTAGGTGTAAAATCACGTCATTTGCAAAGAGCAGCAATTTGACTTCTTCTTTTCCAAGTTTGAAGCCTTTTATTTTTCTGTTATCTGATTGTTCTGGCTACAACTTCCAGTATTATGGTGAAAGGTGAAAGTGGACATCCTTGTCTTGTTCCAGTTCTAAGAAGAAAGGCTTTCAACTTTTCCCCATTCAGTATGATGTTAGCTGTGGATTTGTCATATATGGGCTTTATTATTTTGAGGTATGTTCCTTCTACACCTAGTTTGTTGAGGGATGTTGAATTTTGTCAAATGCTTTATTTGCATCTATTGAGATGATCATGTGGTTTTTATCCTTTATTCAGTTGATGTGATGTATCATGTTTATTGATTTGCATGTTTGAACCATCCTTGCAACCCTGGGATAAATCCCACTTGATCATGGTGTACTATCATTTTAATGTGTTGTTGGATTTGATTTGCTAGTATTATGTTGAGGATTTTTGCATTTATTTTTATCAGGGATATTGGCCAGTAGTTTTCTCTTTTGGGTGTGTGTCCTTGTCTGGTTTTGGTATTAGGGTAATGCTTGCCTTGTGGCATGAGTTAGGAGGAATTTCTGCCTCTTCAATTTTTTGGAATAGTTGGAATAATTGGTATTGGTTCTTCTTTGTAATTTTGGTAGAGTTTGGCAGCGAAGCCTTCCAGTCCTTGGCTTTTCCTTGTTGGGAGACTTGATTACAGATTCAATCTCATTACAAGTTATTGGTTTGTTCAGGTCTTCTGTTGCTTCCTGATTGAACCTTGGTTGTGTGTGTCCATGAATTTATTCATTTCCTCTAGGTTTTCCAGCTTGTTAGCATATAGTTGTTCATAATAGTCTCTGATGATCTTTTGTATTTCTGTGGTATTAGTTGTAATGTCTCCTTTTTTGTTTCTGATTTTATTTGGGCCTTCTCTCTTCTTTTCTTGGTTAGTATAGCTAGCAGTTTATCAGTTTTGTTTATCTTTTTGAAAAACCAGCTTTTCATGTTGTTGACCTTTTGTATTGTTTTTACATCTCTTATTTCATTTATTTCTGCCTTGATCTTTATTAGTTCTTTCCTTTTATTAATTTTGGATTTGGTTTGTTCTTGCTTTTCTAGTTCCTTGAGGTGTACTATTAGATTGCTTATTTGAAACCTTTGTACTGTTTTTAAAAATGTAGACACTTGTTACTATAATACTATAAATTTGCCTCTCAGTACTACTTTTGCTGTATTCTATATTTTGGTATGTTTTGTCTTGATTTGCACTTGTTTCAAGAATTTTTTATTTCCTCCTTGATTTCTTCATTGACCCAATGGTCATTCAGGAGCGGGTTGTTTAATTTCTATGTATTTATACGGTTTTCAAAGTTTCTCTTCTTGTTGATGTCTAGTTTTATGCTACTGTGGTCCGAGAGGATACTTGATATGATTTCAATTTTAAAGTTTGTTTTGAGATTTGTTTTGTGTTTTAACATATAGTCTGTCTTGGAGAATGTTTCATGTGCTAATGAGAATGATGTATATATTCTGTAGCTGTTGAGTGAAATGTTCTGTAAATGTTAGGTCCATTTGGTCTAAAGTGCAGTTTAAATCCAATTTATTTGTATACTGAGTGTGGGGGACTTCAACAACCCACTATTACTGTACTGGAGTCTTCTCTCCCTTTAGATCTGATAATATTTGCTATATATATGGGTGCTGCAGTGTTGAGTGCATATATATTTACAATTGTTATATCTTCTTGCTAAATTGATGCATTTATCATTATTTAATGACCTCCTTTGTCTCTTTTTATTGTTTTTGGCTTAAAGTCTGTTTTATCTGCTACTTCTGCTCACTTTTTGTTTCTGTTGCATGGAATATCTTTTCTACCCCTTTACTTTGAGTCCACGTGTATCTTTATAAGTGAGTTGAGTTTCTTTTAGGTAATATGTAGTTAGTCATTTAAAAAATTCATTCAGCTAGTTTATATCTTTTAGCAGGAAGATATATGTAGGAAGTTTAATATGTTTAGATTCAAGGTTATTGTTGATACGTAAGGGCTTATTTTTTTATTCTATTAATTGATTTCTGGTTGTTTTGTATATTCTTTTTTCCTTTCTCTCTTATTGTTTATCATTGTGGTTTGGTGGTTTTCCATAGTAGTAACATTTGAGTCCTTTTTTTCCCTTATTTGTGTGTTTGCTCTGCTAGTGGATTTTATACTTTCATGTGTTTTCATCATGACGGTAGATATCATTCTTTTGTTTTCAAGTATAGGGCTCCCGTAAGCATTTCTTGTAGGGCATGTCTACTGGTGATAAATTCCCTCAGCTTTTGTTTGTCCTTCATTTATGAAAGATAACTGCTGGATGTAGGATCCTTGGTTGATAGTTTTTTTCTTTTAGCAGTTTGAATGTATCTTTACATTATCTCCTGGATTATAAGGTTTCTGCAGAGAAATCCATTGTTAGTCTGATGGCAAATCCCTTATAAGTGACTGGATACTTTTCTCTTATTGTGTTTAGGATTCTCTTTTTGTCATTGACTTTCAACAGTTTGACTATAATGTGCCATTGAGAAGACTTTTTGAATTTTATCTATTTGGGATCTCTGAGTTTCCTGTATCTAGCTGTCTAAATCTTACTACACTAGGGAAGTTTTCAGCTATTATTTCATTAAATGTATTTTCTATTCCTCCCTTTTGGTTTTCTCTTTGCCTTCTGGGGCACCAAGCATTCGTATACTTGGTTACTTTATGGTCTCCCATATGTCACATAGGCTTTGTTCATTCTTTTAAGTTCTTTTAAAATTTATTTTTGTCTGACTGAGTTATTTCAAAAGACCTATCTTCAAGTTCTGAAATTCTTTTTTTTCTTCTTGATATAATCTGTTGTTGAAGCTTTCAAATATATATTTTTAAATTTCATTCAATGAATTATTCAGTTCCAGGATTTCTGGTTTTTCCTTTTTATGATAGCTATCTCTTTGGTAACTTTTTTGTTCAAATCCTGCAGTGTCTCTCTGATTTCTTTGTGTGTCTATCTGTGTTCTCTTGTGTCTCACTGAGCTTCTTTGATATCATTATATTTTTTGGTATTTTATAAATTTCTTTTTCATTGGAACCTGTTGCTGGAGAATTATTACTGTGGTTCCTTGGACATGTCATATATTCTTGCTTTTTCCTGTATTTTTTTTCTTTTTGTCCTTACATTGATATATGTGCGTCTTCTCTAACAGTCACTTCTTCCAGTATTTTGGGTCTGTTTTTGTAGGAGAGGACTTTTTCCTGAAGATGTATCTATGGTGTTGGGTAGGGCACTTGGTTAGGTGTGTACAGAAGTGTAGTCTTTGTTTAAGTTCTTTAGCTGTACACAGTATCGGTAATGCTTGTGATTTCTTCAGTGGCTTAGTGTGCAGTTGTTCATGGAGGCCATGGTGAAGTTTTTCTGGGGACAGGAATGTCAAATGGGCCTGTCCTTGGGTCCCAGGGTGGCATACCCTAGCACCAGTGTTCGTGGGTACAGGCAGGACTATTTTGGGGCCTCCCAAGCAAGGTGACTTGCTTGGGTGCCAGTATTGGCTGCGGTAGGTTGGGGAGGTGAGTGGGTCCTCATGTCCCCAGGCAGTGAACATGGTGTGGGAAATGGCTGTAGCATGTAGTGGGACCACCCTTTGACTCCCAAGCAATCCATACTGATGTTGGCAGTGGCTATGATGGGCTGAGTGAGCCAGTCCCCAGTCCTGCAGGTGGCATGGTGTGGGTGGGTGCCAGCTGTGGTATTTGTGGCAGGTTCAGTGGGTCTGTTTACAGGTCCCTGGGAGGAGTGCTTAGTTGTCAGTGAAGGTAGACTGGGCAGGGTGATCCTCAGGTCCCCAGATGGTGTGCTTGGGAACTGGTGGGGTGGTATGGAGCTGGGTGGGCCTCTCCTCAGGACCTCCAGTTGTGTGTGGGGGCAGTGGATGTGGTGGGCAGGGGTGGGGTGATCTTCAGGTTCCCAGCAGAGTACCTGTGTTTGGGCAGCAGTGGCTATGCTGTAGTCCTGCTGCTGGGAGAGCAGGGTCACTTTCAGTGGCAGCAGTTATAGGCAGATGGCTGGGGGGCATGCACTTTGCCTGCAGGTGATGGCTGTGGGCAGGGGAGCCTGTCCTTGTAGTGTGTGAAAATGCATGGGGACCCCTCTGCTGGGGGAGATAGGGTTGCTGCCAGTTGGGCACACTTTAGCACCCAGTGACAGCAGCCTGCCATGGGGGTCAGTGGCTGTGGGTGAAGTAGCGTGTCCTCAGGGTCCATGAAAATGCATGGTGGCCCCGCTACTAGGGGAGACAGGGTTACTGCTAATGACTCATGCTTTGGCCCTGACAGCAGCAGCCAGCAGCAGTGGTGACCATGGGTGAGGGATGTCAGTGGGGCTCTGGGGATATGGAAATGCAGGGGCTGTTGAGACTCCAGCAGGATGCAATATGGTGTGGACTGGGCTCTCAAAATGGTGCCTTGTTATAGCTGCTTAGAACTCGGAGAGGTGTATGGGAGTTGGCATGAACTCCCTCTTTGGAGCAATGCTGTTGTGTGGTCTTTAGGCACCTCCCTTGGTAGTCTTAGGGCCCATGGGAGTCAAGGGGCTCTTCCTTGGCTAGAATTACTGGAGCCCAAGTTAGAAATATGTACTACTGGGGATCTCTCACTTACCGCTTCCCCACACTGGGGAGCCTCTCTGGGGTCCCAGCCAATCCTAGCTGAGCAGGCTCTTTTGCTTCCCTCTCTTGGTGTTTCATGTCACTTCTCTGTTGAATTCTCTTAGATGCTCTATTTGAAGTGTGATTATCTATTTGCTATTTGCGTTCTTCTATGTGAAGGAGGCGGCAAGTACAAGGTGGCTCTCGTCAACGACCTTGAAGTCCTCTTTCTATGGAGGTTCTTTTAAAAAATTAAATTAGGGATGGTGAAGTTTGTTGAATGCATTTTAATGATTAGAATGATCCCATTATTTTAATTCTTTATGTTGTCAATGAGTAAATGACAGTTAGCTATTTTCTAATATTAAACGATTTTACATTCTTGGAGAAATTGAATTTGGTCATAGATGTATTATCTTTTTAATATCTTAACATTTGTTTGCTTATATTTTGTTTAGGATTTCTTCATAGATATGCATGAGTGGAATGGGTCTGTAATTTTTCTTTCTTGTATGTCTTTGTTTGGTTTAGGTATTAAAGTTATAGTAGTCTCAGAGAATAAATGAGAGAGTGTAGAAAAAGAGAGAATACCTCCTTATTTATCTTAGATACAATGAAAATGATCACTTCTTTGAAAGGTTGGTAGAACTTGTGTATAAAACTTTGCACTCCTTTTTTTTTTTTTTCCAAAGGGATTTTAAACCTTTGCTTCAGTTTATTTATGATTTATAAGACTATCCAGAATTTGATTTCTTCCTGCACCAGTTTTGACAAATAATATTTCCCTAAGAATGTTTCTATTTGTGTCTACATTTTGAAATTTACTGACATAAAGTAGTTGATCTTTTTAACATCCGCTTTATTGAAATATGTCAACTTTTTATTGATATTATTTATTTCTAACTTTCTTTTTATTGGTTTTATAAGACTTGTCTATTTTGTTAGTCTTTTCATACAGCTAACTTTTGTTCTGTTTAGCTTCTCTGTTTTTTTTGTTTGTTTGTTTACTCTTTCATGATGTTTTTATCTTTATTATCTTCTTCTGCTTTCTTTAAGTTTACCATTTGGTTCTTTTTCTTCCTTTTAAGTGACACTTAGCTCATCAATTTTCAATGTTTCTTCTTTTCTGTTGTGTTTAAAGCCATATATCTTCCCTAAACACTTTTGCTATATCCCAGAGATTTTAATATGAGGTACCTTTATCTCTCTGCTCTAAGTATTTTAAAATTTCCATTGTAATCTCTTCTTTGACCGTGAGTTTTAGAATTATGTGTTTCTTCAATTCTGGAATATTCTTATTCACTTTCTGTTTGAATAGTCTTTTAGCCCCATTTGCTGTCATCTCTCTTTCTGGAACTCCTGTGTGTATGTTGGAACTCCTTATGTTATCTTCCTTGTGTTTCTTTAATAATTTCTTTACCGGGGCAGACTTAGTGCACAAGTAATGTTTTCCACACCCCTATGATTGCATCCCCAACCAGTCAGCAGCACCCATTCCCTTGAAAAACCTTAACCTCTGGGCCTCTGGAGAGACTCATTTGAGTGATAATTCTGTCTTATGCATGGCTGGCCTTGCTTTAATTAATTTCTGATGCTTTTCTTCAATGTGAGTTGTTTCTTGTGTTGTTTGTATTTTCTGCAAGCTCATTTTTAATGGAATGTTTTCCTATGTGGGTGTTTGGTGTGTGCAGAGTGGAAAGTGGTTTTGTATTTGAGTCTGATGAGGTCCTTTGGGTCTTACAGATCCGGGCCAAGTTGGCTTTTTAAAATTATTGGGTTAGAATCCTACTGAAACTATTCGAAAATATTGAGAAAAAGGGAATTCTCCCTAACTCATTCTGTGAAGTCACCCTAAAGCCAAAACCAGGAAAGGATATAACAAAAAAGAAAACTACAGACCAATATCCCTGGTGAACACAGATGCAAAAATCCTCAACAAAATACTAGCTAACTGAATCCAAGAGCACATCAAAGAGATAATTCACCATGATCAAGTGGGTTTCATCCCAGGGATGGTTCAACTTATGCACGTTAAGAAATATGATACGTCACATAAACAGAATTAAAAGCAAAAACCATATGATCATTTCAATAGATGTGGAAAAAACATTCAATAAAATTCAGCTTCCCTTTATGATAAAAACTTTCAACAAACTAGGCATAAAAGGGACTTACCTCAAAATAATAAAAGCCATATATGACAAACCCACAGCCAACCTCATACTGAGTGGGGAAAATTTGAAAGCACTCTCCCCGAGGAATGGAACAAGACAGGGATACCCATTTTCACCAATTCTATTCAACATAATACTAGAAGTCCCAGTCAGAGCAATCAGCTAAGAGGAAGAAATAAAGGACATCCAAATTAGAAACGAAAGTCAAACTATCACTGTTCACTGATGATATTATTGTAGACCTAGAAAATCCCTAAAGACTTCTCCAAAAGACTCCCAGATTTGATAAACAATTTCAGGAAAGCCTCAGGTTAAAAAAAGTCAATATATACAAATCAGTAGCACTGCTATACATCCACAATGACCAAGCTGAGAATCAAGTTAATAACTCAATCCCTTTAATAACAGTGGCAAAAAAATATAAAATACCTAGGAATATGCCTAACCAAGGAGGTGGAAGAACTCTAAAAGAAGAACTACAATACAAAACACTGCTGAAAGAAATAATAAATGACAAAACAAATGGAAACACATACCATGCTCCTGGATTCATAGAATCAATATTGTGAACATGACCATGCTGGCCAAAGCAATCTACAGATTCAATGCTATTCCTATCAAAATACCAACATCATTTTTCCCAGAATTAGAAAAAAGGATCCTAAAATTCATATGGAACCAACAAAGAGCCCAAATAGCCAAAGCAATCCTAAGCAAAAAGAACAAATCTGGAAGCATCATATTGCTGAACTTCAAATTATACTACAAGGTGATAGTTACCAAAACAGCATGGTATCGGCATAGAAGTATACACATAGACCAATAGAACAGAATAGCAAACCCAGGAATAAAGGCAAATGCTTAAAACTATCTGATCTTTGACAAAGTGTACAAAAACATAAATTGGGGAAAGAGCACCCTATTCAACAAATGGTGCTGGAAAAACTGGCTAGCCACATGTAGAAGAATGAAACTGGATCTCTCTCTCTCACCTTATACAAAAATCAACTCAAGGTGGATCAAAGACTTAAATCTTAAGACCTGAAACCATAAAAATTTTAGAACATAACCTAGGAAGAACTCTTGTAGACATTGGCCTAGGCAAAGAATTAATGACTAAGACTCCAAAAGCAAATACAACTAAAACAAAAATAAATAAATGAGACCTAATTCAACTAAAAAGCTTCTGTGCAGCAAAAGAAAGTAAACAGAGTAAACAGACAACCCACAAAATGGGAGAAAATATTTGGAAACTATGCATTCACCAAAGGACTAATATCCAGAATCTATTATACAAGGAACTCAAATTACCAAGAAAAAACCAAATAATTCCATCAAAAAGTGGGAAAATGATATGAATATACATTTGTCAAAAGAAGACATACAAATGGCAACAAACATATGAAAAAATGCTCAACACCACTAATCCTCAGGGAAATGCAAATTAAAACCACAATGAGATACCACCTTATTCCTGCAAGAATGGCCATTATTAAAAAGTCAGAAAACAATAGATGTTGGCATGGATGTGGTGAAAAGGGAACACTTATACACTGTTAGTGGGAATGTAAATTAGTACAACCTTTGTGGACAACAGCATGGAGATTTCTTAAAGAACTAAAAGTAGATCTACTATTTGATCCAGCAATCCTACTACTGGGCATCTGTCCAAAGGAAAAGAAGTCATTATATCAAAAAGACACCTGTGTAAGTGTATTTATTACAGCACAATTTACAATTGCAAAGATATGGAACCAATCTAAGTGCCCATAAACCAATGAGTGAAGAAAATGTAATGTGTATACCATAGAATAATACTCAGCCATAAAAAAGAAGGAAATGTCTTTTGTAGCAACTTGAATGGAGCTGGAGGCCATTATTCTAAGTGAAGTAACTCAGGAACAATAACAAAAAACATGTATGTTCTCACTTATAAGTGGAAGCTAAGCTATGGGTATTTAAAGGCACACAGAGTGATACGGACTATGGAGACTCAGAAGGGGGAGTGTGGGAGGGTGGTGAGGGATTTTAAAACAACTATGTATTGGGTGCAATGTACACTACTCAGCTGACAGGTGCACTAAAATCTCAGACTGCACCACTATACAGTTCATCCATATAACCTGAAACCACATGTACCCCAAAAGCTATTGAAATAAAAATAAATAAATATGTTTGGCAAGAATAAAAAAAATTATCGGCTTGGAGTGCCTGCTGTACATATAAGCGGTATGAATTCAAGCTCCTCGTCCACGTATGGCATGAGTTTATGGTTTGACTTTCTCATGGATGTCTTTTCCCCCATCTACAGCCCTGTGGATGGCAGGCTTTTTTTCTCATCTCCTGCACTGATCAGAAACGTTTTTCTAGTTCTTGTCACATGGTCGGCATGCCTCTGGGAGGTCCCAGTTTGTGCAGGGAGTTTAGTTGCTTCTCCTGCCTTGCATGAGCTGTTATGTCTTCTCTGCTTGCAGGGACGGTGAACCCAGCTGGAGCCACTGAGGCTCTATTCTGCTTCACTTTGGGCTCCTGCTTAGTGCTGTGCTCTGGACATCTTTCTCTTTTCTGGAATGTGAGGACTTGCTTTCTTTCTCTTGAACTTGATTATATATTTTAAAACGTTTCCCTTTTTTTGTATATGGTTTTGCAGGTGGAGAGGCCCTTCTGCATCACCTCAGCCCATATTGCTGCACCTTAATATAAGAAACAGAGACTAAGGGGTCCATTGGGATGTACACTGCAGAAATAGGAAGAGAAAGCCCAGAAGGAGCTAGGAGGAGCACACAGTAGAAGAACAAGGAGAGAGCTGGTCCCTGGGAGCCAAGAAAGAACAGCTTTTAGAAAGGTCCTTTTGCGGGATGTGTGGCCAGCTTGTCCCAGATGTGGCATATTGTTCACCTTGCAGACTCAAGAGGCTTCTTTGAAATGAAAACTCAGGAGCACAAAAACAGGGAGATAGGCTGAATTTATAAAGGGAACCCAAGGTACTGCACACTGTCTCTCTCAATCTCCCTCCCTCCACCTAGCGGTCTCTCTCTCGCTCTCTCTCTTTTTCTCACATAACTCTCCAAGGAGAACTGCTTAGGAGTAATTTGGAAACTTCTAGCTGCTCTTATGAACCTGGGAGGGACTCTTCCCTGCTTCTGTACCAACACCCACCCTGCAGGGAGCTTCCGAGGCTGCAGGAGGGTGGCGTGGTTTTGCATGCTGCGGGTCGGCTTGCCTGCTCTTGCCCTTCTCTCAGTGTCTGCATCTGGTTACTTCGAGGATGCCTGTGACATCTGTGGTAAGAGCAAAACCCACATTGCTCAGATCTTGTTCTTTCCTTTCCCCTCCACTCCTGCTGGACTACTCTTAGCCATTATCTCTTTGAATAGTGCCTTTCCAGCATCCTGAATCCCACAAACCCAAACACTTCAAAGTTCTTTTTTAGGGTCCAATTGGAAGGCATTTGGGCTTCCATTTGGAGGAATCTCAGTTCGGATTTTGTGGATTTTCATGGCTATAAGGACATCTTGCAGCTTGGAATGTATGTCAGCTGTGCAGGGCAAAAGAAGCTGTGTGCATATGTCTGTGTGAGCATGCAACAAGAAGGCTTGGCTTTTACACCACTTCCTAAGTTTTCAAACAGGGACCGTCTCATATCATCTCTCTACAGCCCTGGAACTGAGTAATGCTGATATCAATATTCCCATTGTAAGGATGCGGAAACTAAGCCTAGAGAGGAGAAATGACGTCCTCAGTAAGTTAGAAACAGAGCTGTGTTTATTGTCCAGGCATCTGACCTCTGAGCCTTGTGCTCTTTTCTCTGCTGCACATTGTCCACACATGTTTGTGCAGGCTTAACTGGAGACACCCACTTTCTGTCTACACCCAGGTTTCTGTCAACCTGATCACAAGCATCCCATGAAGCCTCCCTGCCCCTTGCCCCACCCCGTGATGGCATGCCGTAGGAGAGACTTCGTTCTCTCCTCCCTTTTCTCTCCTGGCCCCTGTGTCTTTTAGATATTGGCTACTGCTGCTGGCAGACCCCAGACAAAGGCAAATGAATTGTTGACCCAGCTGAGAGAATTTATGACGTTATATTTTAAAGCGAGTCTGGGTAGAAACAATGGCCAACATCATCTTTCTTGGCATTACTTTTTATTGAATATAGGCTTACAATCTTTAAATAATTTGAATATAATGCTTACAATATACAGTTTTTTAATCATACATATATTTCTTCAAAGCACAAAACTAGAAATTAAAATTGAAAGGCTATACGCGTATATATTGCCATAAATCTAGAACTATTTTATAAAAATAGAACTCAAATATTAACTTTATGTATTTTAGCAACTTAGCAGTATTGTAAGGTGGCCACATACATATGCATCACTGTTCCAAATGACTATCTCATTTTCCATCTCTTTGGGGACACCTGGAGCAGGCTCCTTTCCCAGGATCCCCGTAGAGATGCCCTTGGCCATGGCTCAGTGTTGCCGTTGCATAAAGACTCAGTGCACCCGTGTATTATTGGAGGGGGAAGACCAGCTTCCAGCCTCTTCCTCAGAGAGAGGAAGTGTTCCCTCCTGCCAGGCATTTACTGTTTGCGTTTCTTATAGCCCTCACAGTGCATGGTTTGATATCCGAATGTGCAGAGTGAGTTACCTTTCCGTGTGCTTGGAGCAGATATGAGTTTGGGTCTGTCATATCAGTGTAAATAGTTTAAAAGAAAACCACTCAAACAATGTCCACTGGGGTAATGTCATCCCAAAGGTAGGCCCCATGAAGCCTCCCTGCCCCTACTCGACCCCGTGATGGCATGCCATAGACTAGGAGAGACTTAATTCTTTCCTCCCTTTTCTCTCCTGGCCCCTGTGTCTTTTAAACATTGGCTACTGCTGCTGGCAGACTCCAGACAAAGACAAATGAATTGTTGACCCAGCAAGGTCCTCAACACACATGCCCTCCAATCCTCATAGTCTTGCAAGTGGGGACATTCTTGTTCTCATTTGACAGTGGAGGGAATTGAGTCTCTGGGCATGCGTGTCATTTGGCCAAGGTTGGTGGGGCTGCCTCGTCCCATAGCTGGAGCTCTCTGTCTGCCCAGACATCCATGGAGGGAAAGAAACCAGAGGAGAACTCGGATCTGCACTGTGGTCATTTGGAAAGAACAGACAAGTAGCTTTGGGCCAACTTACAGCAAGTGGGCTGCCTTTCCCCAGAAAACCCCAGGACCCTTGTGCTGCAACTTCCTAAGCAGAGCAGGAAGGTGGCTGTGGGAGGGAAGGAGCATAAATCTACAGGCCAATGACTTAAGTTTGTATGTTCAAAGGGCGGTGCCCAAATCTCTCACAACATGTAATAGAGATCCTCCATCTAAAACCAGGGGTTCAAGGGACTCACTTCTTGAGGCTGCTTGTGTTTTCAAAGAGCTGAGCAAAGGTCAAATGCCCACCCCACCTCTGCTGGCCTGTGACAGTCCAGGTCGAAGTATGGAGAGCCTTCACAGTGGCCCAAAGATGGGAAACCTATAGGATTCCTGGGCTAGAGCAGAGTGCTCAGCAGGAAGCAGCAGGATTGGAGGGACGTGCAGCAGTACACACAGGCTCTGTGCTGTAGATTTCTTTGGTTGCTTTCTCACTCCCTTCCCCTGCCCTTTAGACTTCCCATAAAAATGTGCTCCAAAGGGAAGTGCCTCTTGCATCTCTTCTATGATCACAGTCTCTCCAGACATCTCAACTCTGCCTGGGCTGACCTGTCTATCCTGCCCATGCTGGAGCTGGAGCTGGGGGTGGAGCTGGAGCTGGAGCTGGGGCTAGGTTTGACTCTGGATGAGGCTGTGCCCTCCTACCAGCCCTGCTCCCTGCCAGCTGTCCCCTCAGTCCCTGAGGCCAGAAGAGAGCCCTGCTCTAGGCTCTACCACATGGGTTTTTGTCAGAGTCCCTGGATAGCCTGCTCCAAACAAAGGAGCCCAGCTGCCTAAGGATCCTGCTTGAATCACTAATATTTTCTGAAATTAATGTCAGGGTGGTTTTCTTAAAAATCTCTGTCCTAAAACAGATAACAGAAAAACCCAAAGTAACCATCTCTCTTCTCCACCTACTGGAACATGTAGGAGGGGAGGAGAGGGGAAAAGATGCAGAAAAAACGCAAATGGCAGGACCCCAGGAAGGGGCCAGGTCCTTTGCAAACCCACTGGCACCAGGCGCCATCTGCTTGGGGCTGTGCAGTTTACTTTTCTTGGACTGGCCCTGATGCCGTCTGCTAAGCAGAGAGTGGCAGCAACTCCAGGGCAGTCACAGGTAAATTTTTTTTCCTTTCAGAATAGCTGGACACAATTTTCTGAGCTCAACAGAAGGCTGCCCCTGGGCACAAAAGCAGAAATGTGTTTGTGGGCCCAAGTCACTATATTTTAAATGGACTTGGGCTCTGTGGTGTGTTTAGGAGGAGCGGGTGCTCACAGGACTGTACGGCTCAGTGGAGGCACTGAGAATGCCACGATTGGAATGCTCTGAATCTCAAAACACAGCCTCCTCTCCCCACAAAAAGAAAAAAGGTAATGACCTGGAGTTAGCCTCTTCCTTCCTAACTCATTTAGGTACATTGCATGTAATAAGGTGACTCATCCTTTCATTGGGCAGAAGCATCACCTGGACACACTAGGTCCTGCTGGAGAAGGAGACATGAACACTAAGCTTCCGAGGACCACAGGAGTCCTCATTGTGGCTCGCCAGTGCATCCAGGCTGCCTCCGAGCCAGGCTGGTCCCGCTTCCCAGTGCACAGGCCCAAAGGCACCTTGAAAATGACGATTCCCATACATAAAGAGGGGACCCTTTTCTCCTAACACTCCAACTCTGTGTGATCTGTGGGTTGGACTCTGAGGACAGGGAGCTGTGGCAAGCTGGGGTAAGGGATGGGAGTGGGGATCGGCAGGGTCTGGCTGCTCTAGAGGCTGAGTTTGGGAGGTGAAACCTAGTGGCAGGAGTTAAGGTTGGTGTTCCTGGCTGGGCCTCATGGCTTTTTCCTTTGTTGCCAATGGCTTGCTCTCGGCAGGTGGCGGCAGACTGCAGAGGTCTCTCATGTCAATGAGACTTTCTTCCACAGCTTTTGCAAACTTGCTAGAAGAAGTCTCTTTGCAGCTGTGAAAGCTGGAGATGCAGAAAAGGATGGTCTCTGGCTGGGGGTTGTAGCAGGCACCATACCCATTTGGGACCACAGGACCATAGCAGCAGAACATCTCCATGGTTGTGGGCACCTGGAGGAGAGGACAGGTCAGAAGCTGCTTGTTCTGGAATGCAGCCTGCCAGCGTTGACTGGGCTTGGCTTCTCTGACTGTTTTCCACCTGGGGGTTTGACTGAATTAACCAAATCAAGTGATTGCTTCGGCATGGATGGACACAGCCAGAGTCATAAAAACAGACCCATCTAACTGCATGATATCAGAGGACGAGGGGCCCCAAGCCCACTCCCTGGTGTGCAATCTGCTCTACTTGTGGAGTTGGAAGTTCCCATCATGACCTGGTGCTGGGTCTTGGGCTGAGTCTCCCCTTCACCTGGGGGCCATTTGAGGCATGGAGGCAATCAGGTAATTTACTAAATGGTCCCCTGGTGGCACCCCACAGTTAGATGCTTTCCGGAGGGAGGAATTTATGAACTGGAGGAAATCTGGCCCATCCTCTCTGTCGATTTTCCCCAGATCCTTAATTACTGTCAGTATTGCTTGGCTGCTCTGATTTCTCCCTGCAGCCTGGCCATGCCCAATTACCCAGCATTGGGTGTTTCAAAGATTGCCATCAACTGGAGTTTTACTTATGCACCTAGTATGTTTTGAATTCAGAGTGCTGAGATTTTGTAATCCAGATCACAAACCAAGAAAGTATGTTTCTGAAAGCATTCAAGCCATAAATGCTACTTTCCAGTTGGAAAACAACAAAACCCCCACACCCCAGATTAATTTTATTAGCTGGTCCTATGGAAAAAAGTAGAAAGGATTCTCGGGCAGGTGCAGGGCCTGGTTTGTTTTAAACCTACAGGTTCCTGGTGTTGTGTACTTAGGCCTTCAGAAGTGACACTGGCTGTTTTAATGGGGCAGAACAAACCATTAGTCTTGCTAATAGAGTCACCGCATTGTCAGATAAATTTGCCGTGCAATAGCCGAAGGCCATAAAGCCATTCCAAAGCACTTTTTGCCCATGGATGATTTCCTGAGAAATTTATGGTGCTGTGTTCTGTCCTCGTTTATTCACGTCTGCACGCTCACTGCCATAATGACAACATCCAATTACTGAGTGGGCTTCTGTCCTCAAACACAGCTCATCAACCCCAGTACTGCCCACGTCCAGCTTTTCGCAGATGAGGTGGCATTTTAGTAAATTGATGGCTGTGGGGCATTTCCCCTCCTAAACCACGACCTCTATCTAATGGATTGCATTCTGTCTTTGTGGCAGTGGCCCTCACACAGGACACGCTGCCGACTGGTTAGATGTTGGGCTGGCCACGAATGTTCTGCTGTTGGTCGCGTGGCCCTTTACAATAATATCTGTGACCTATTTAGAGGGCCCTGTCCATGCCAGGCCCTGGAGTGGGCTTTCTCCCTACATCATTGAATCTGGCCGAGCCAAGACTTCACTCCAGACCTGCTGGGTGTCAGAGCCCATGGAAACCGCGGTAATAGATGGAAAGGTAGTAAGATGTAACGGTTAGGGCACCAGAATGGGTGTGTTCCTGTACTGTCTCCACCTCGGCTGAGTAGGGTCTGTTGATTACTCCCGTTTAGGAGATGGGAAACCTTCTTCTTTTTTTCTGTTTTTTGAGACAGGGTCTCACTCTGTCACCCGGGCTGGAATGCAGTGGTGCAATCAAGGCTTACTGTAACCTCCACCTCCCCAGCTCAAGCAATCCTCTTATTTCAGCCTCTTTAGTAGCTGGGACTTCAGGCACGCACCACCATGCCCAGCTAATTTTTTAAAATAGGGAGATGAGGTCTCTCCATTTTGCCCAGGCTGGTCTCAAACTCCTGGGCTCGAGCAATCCTCCTGCCTCAGCCTCCCAAGGTGTTGGGATTATAGTTGTAAGCCACCAAGCCTAGTCAGTAAACCATCTTCTAATGAACATTCAGATCATTTTGCTGACAGTCACGTAGTTCAGAAAAAGCAGAGGCAGGATTTGCCTGACTCCAGCTAGTGGGCTTGTTGTCACTGTTCTTTAGAAAGCTTACTGACTACACTACGCTTGGGCGATGGCTGCACGGGGCTGTACCTGGCTGGTGGAGAGGACAAACCGGTTGCTCATCAGGTAGGTTTCATCCATGAACATCTCGGGCATCTCCTTGCACACGGCTCGGGCCAGCTCCCGTAGCGCCAGCAGGTGGTTGTCAATGGCCATCCCTGTTATGGCCTGGGTAGTTGGGGGCAAAGAACAGGAGATGAGAAGTGGGCCCCCTGCAACTCCTTGTTCCCTCCTCTGTAGTCCACAGGACTACTGGTGACTCCAGCAGCCACGGCTCATTCTTATCCAGTGCCTGCTGCCAACAATGTGTATGAGTGGCTGCTCAGGACTGACCGCTGTACCATGCGGCCTCTGCTCCTGGGCCCTTGCACATTTCCACGTGCACTGAGTGAGTCCAGAGCAGGTTGGGTTCTAGCTTGAGATATCTGAACTAAAGGTTAGTGAGTCTGAGCATCCCCTACACACCTACGCCTGGCTGGTTCTCTAAGTGGAAAGAATGGGGCTGGCCTGGACATCTCAACTACCAACTACTTGGGCAGGGGAGAGAGTTTGGGAAGAAGGCTGTGTGCAGGGCTTGGGGACTGCTGGATCCTGTGCAAGCATTGTGAAGGGCATCCCAGGCTGTCCTGAACGGACTCTCACCACAATCAGCGCTGTCTCCTCCAGTAGGAGCCCAGGGAACAAGAGATGGAGGATAGAGGTTGTGAGATCTGTTCCTGAATCTTGGCTGCTATTTCATGGCTCAGGATCAATTCATTTAAACTGGATCCATAATCTAAGAAATCGTTTTGAGACAGGAACTAGACCCCTTAGCAGGCTCAGCTGACATTTTCAAGGGGAAAGAGGCAGTTGAATGATAAAAGTTCTTTTTCTTACTATCACAATATATTTAAACTTTCATCAAAGGATAGAAATATAGAGAAAGCTCCAGGATGTCAATGTAGGAGGGGTTCATGGAAGGTGGGGTGTCTGGAAGTGGGGCTGGGTACTCATTCTATGGCTCCCCCACTTGAGGCTGGGTATGTAGTATGCACACTGGTTTTTTTGGACTACATGTTTATTTGGAGCAATTCTAGGGGCTGATGGAGACTCAGGGGGCCACCCTCACCCATAACAATCACTTTTGGGTCAACATCAGGGTAACTCTTGGGGTTTCACAGTTCTGTAGGATGGCCACTTAGCTGTCAAAGCCCTGCACAGGAAGAAACTTCCCATTCACAATGAACTTGGTATAGGTTTACAAGGCACGTTTAGGGATTTGACAGCTGTTCTCTTTCGGTTGCGAATGAATGCATAAAGATGACAGGCTCTGTTCTCTATGAACGTACCCAATTAGAGGCTGAAAAGACAAACATTACACAACCACAGCTTACTTTAGATGTGCCCTGTTAGGACAGAAGGAAAGAACGGTGGGCCTATCTGTGAAGGAGACTACTCTTTTAATTTCTCTGGTTTCCTCTATTTAATTCTTGATTTGTGTTGGTTCATAGAAGCAGCTGCCCTGTGAACAGTCAACTCACCCCTCTTTTTACCACCTTGGAATAACTGTAGCAAGAGAGACTGAGTTCACAGGTTGTTTGGCTCAGAGCTATGAGTAATAATGAGTGAAATGACTTATAATTCAGTATTTCATTCATTCATTTAGGGAATCTTAATTGAGTGCCTACTATGTGCCTAGTGCCGCAGGTCCTGGAGCCACAACAGAGAACGAGACAGTTGTAGACTTAGTCCTTGTGGAACTTATGGCGTAGTAGGGGGCAGATTTCATCAACCATGCAAAAAAACATGATCATAAACTCAAGTGTGAGGAAGGAAAACTACAGAACAGTGGGAGAGTAAGTGATGGGGGCTCTGGACCACCTTGCCATTGGAACTTCCTTTCTCCATGACCACTGGCAAATATGCTTACCAGTTATTAGGTTTCCTTGCTTCTTTTCCCCTTTCCTTATCCTCCGTGTCCAACCACACACCAGATTCACCTCGTAAGCGTCTTTGTATCTCTCCTTTCCCCAAACCCATCTCTGATTTGGTTGTTTTCATCAACTTCAAATTTTTAACACAACCCTATGGCAATGCTTTGGAGGGTGTTTTCCTAGACATTTTAATAATTTAAAGTTGTTATTGTCATATATTTATATCGTTTAGAAATCCAAATAAGCCAAAAGCCAAGGTCATTTTGCCAGCACGGATTCCTACCCCAAGGAGGTAATTCCTTACAGTCTTTTAGCTATTTCTTTTGGGCATATACTTTCTTTCCTCCAAATATATGCTTAGGTTACCACTACTGAATTTCTCAGTTTTACCTATAATCTTCTTGTTATAAACAGTGAAATTTCAGCTATTTTTTTTTTTTTAATGGAGTCTCTCGCTCTGTGGTCTAGGCTGGAGTGCAGTGGTGCGATCTCAGCTCACTGCAACCTCTGCCTCCCAGGTTCATGCCATTCTCCTGCCTCAGCCTCTGGAGTAGCTGGGACTACAGGTGCCCACCACCACGCTTGGTTAATTTTTTTGTATTTTTAGTACAGACGGGGTTTCACTGTGTTAGCCAGGATGGTTTCGATCTCCTGACCTCGTGATCCACCTGCCTCGGCCTCCCAAAGTGCTGGGATTACAAGCATAAGCCACTGCACCTGGCCAATTTCAGTTCTTTTATGACCCTGCTCCCCTAGCACACTTCTACTCTCCCATCTTCCCAATAAGATTACATTTTAACTCTTTGTAGTTAGATCAAGATACAGCATAATCATGTATACAGAACAATATACATAAGTATAATTAAGCAAGTATTCACAGCTGGGTCATGTACTGTACTATGATTAGATTTCCTTTCTTACTGAATTTTTTGTTTCCTCTAGAATTGACAATGTATAAATTGTTTTTTTACTTCCTTTGCTTTCCATGTATCTATTTCTTTTATTTATTTATTTATTTATTTTTGAGATGGAGTTTTGTTCTTTCGCCCAGGCTGGAGTGAAGTAGCGTGATCTTGGCTCACTGCAACTTCCACCTCCTGGGTTCAAGTGATTCTCCTGCCTCAGCCTCCTGAGTAGCTGGGATTACAGGTATGTGCCACCACACCCAGCTATTTTTTGTATTTTTAGTAGAGATGGGGTTTCGCCATGTTGGCCAGGCTGGTCTTGAACTCCTGACCTCAGGTGATCCACCTGCCTCGGCCTCCCAAGGTGTTAGGATTACAGGTGTGAGCCACCACACCAGGCCCCATGTATCTGTTTCTAATTGATTCCTAAACATGCAGCAAGAATTTCATTCATCCTCTCACTTCTTGCTTCTTTATGGACTGATTGCTCTCTAGGTCTACTCAACAACTGTTGATTTGTGATCTCCTTTTACTATCATCCTGGGGACAACCCTCTATCTTTTTCTTGTGTTAAATCTTCTGATTTTTTTGAGCCTATGATTTCCTCTTTTATGTTTTATTTTCTCACTTTAGAAGTCTACATTCTCCAGTAGCTTTATGAGAAATGGTGCTTAATAAGTAAAATATTTGAGACTTTCTCTGTCTAAAAATGTCTTTGATCTATCTTCAAATTTAATGATAGTTTAGCTGGGTATGAAATGTGTGTTGAAGGTCACTTTCTCTCAGAATTTGAAGACACTGCTCTTTTATCTTCCACATTCCAACGATGCTGTTCAGAAATTAATTACATCTTTTTTATGGATCTTTGTATTTGATTTTTTTGTCCTCTGATAGATTTTAGAATCTTCTCTTCATCTTTAGTGTTGTGAAATTTCCTTTGCTATGAGTATTTTCCATCTATTAAGCAAGGTACTTGATGAACTCTCTAAATATGGACACTCATGTTCTTCAGTTCTGGGGAAATTTCTTAAATTATTTTGTTGAGGACCCCCTCCATCATTTTCTCTTTCTGAACAACAATTATTTGGAATATTGTTCTCCTGGACTAAGCCTCTTTTCTCTCTTGTATTTCACCTCTTTGTTGTGTTGATATTTTGGGGATATTGTCTCAGATTATCTTCTAATTCTTCCACTGAATTTTTTTCTACCATATTTTCCCCCAGAGTTATTTTTATTTCCTGAAAAATGCTTTTAGTTTCCTATCACATATAGATGAAGTAACTCCTTTTATTTTTCAAAGAATCTCAATGATCACTTTTAAACTGTTCAGTTGTTTCTTGTACTTTTTTCATTTCAAGTTTTTCTTTGTTTGTTTGTTTTTTGAGAAGGGGTCTTTCTCTGTCACCCAGACTGGAGTGCAGTGGTGCAATCTCAGCTCACTGCAACCTCCGACTCCTGGATTCAAGCATTTCTCCTGCCTCAGCCTCCTTAGTAGCTGGGATTACAGGCATGTGCCACCACACCTGGATAATTTTGTTGGTGGTGGTGGTGGTTTTTTTTTTTTTTTTTTTTTTTTTTTTGAGATGGAGTTTTGCTCTTGTTGCCCAGGCTGAAGTACAATGATGCAATAATCTTGGCTCAGTGCAACCTCCACCTCCCAGGTTCAAGCTATTCTCCTGCCTAAGCCTTCCTGAGTAGCTGGGATTACAGGCATGCGCAACCACGCCTGGCTAATTTTTCATATTTTTAGTAGACACAGGTTTCTCCATGTTGGTCAGGCTGGACTCGAACTCCCGACCTTAGGTGATCCGCCTGCCTCGGCCTCCCAAAGTGCTGGGATTACAGGTGTGAGCCACCGCGCCTGGCCTTTTTTGTATTTTTAGTAGAGACAGGGTTTTGCCATTTTGGCCTGGCTAGTCTCAAACTCCTGACCTCAGGTGATCTGCCTGCCTTGGCCTCCCAAATTGCTGGGATTACAGGCATGAACCACTGTGCCTGGTCCATTTCAAGTTTTTTTAAAAAGATATTTTTTAATTAGCAAAAATGTTTGTTGGTGTTGGTTTTACTCTTTTGTGTCTTCTCAATGTCTGAGGGTCCATGGCTATTTGTATTTAAGGATAAAGCACTGAAAATATGATTAGAAGATTTATGTGTGAAATGTATTTGTTAACCTGAGGGCTTCACTGGCCTTACAGTAGCTCTTCTTCAATATTAGAATGGTTCTTAACTAGCAGCTCTGCCTCTTGACAAACCACTACCTCGTCTGCTGACTAGGCTCTTTCACTGTGGGCCCCAACTATCAGTTTCTGTGAGTGTTCTCTCTTGGCCCGGTTAATTTTACCACAGAGGAATCTTCTAATCTCTTGCTTGGTGAGGGGTGGTTACAGAGCTAGTTCCCAGTGTGTATGGAGCTGAGTGGCTGGAGGGCTTAGTAGTAAGTAAGAAGACTTTAATTAACCAATTAATTTCCATACAGTATTCTCTCCCTCAGCCGTGCCTAGTGTTCTCAAGTCTAGAGTCCTTCTGCTTCAGCCTCTCCAGAGAATGAACTTCTAGCTCACCACTGGGGAGAGGGGCTAATAGCCTGGCTGCCTGGGGTGGTAGAGAGGAACTGAGGGTCTAACTGCTTTTTATATAGATCATCAACTGCTATGGTTTGGATGTTTGGGTCCTGTCCAAACTTCATGTGTTAAAGCTTAATGGTATGATAGGATTAGGAGGTGGGACCTTCAGGAGGTGATTAGGTCATGAATGGGTTTAAGGCCTTCATACAAGAGGCTGCACACAGTGTTCAGCCCTCGGCCTTTCCACCTTCCACTATGTGAGGACACAGTGCTTGACCCTTCAGGAGAATGCAGCAACATGGCGCCATCTTGGAAGCACAGGGCAGGCTTTGGCAGACACTAAACCTTCTGGCACCTTGATCTTGGACGTCCAACCTCCACAACAATAAAAAATAATTATCTGTTCTTCATAAATTACCCAGTCTCCCAAGCTTCTCTCACTGTTTGCTGAGTCAGTCGCCATGTGTTCTGCTTTCCAGCTCTAAAACGTTGCTGCCACTCCTTTCCAGTTCCCTTTGCCCTGGTGTATTTATGGCTTTCAAAAATCCCTTGCTGTTGTTTTTGGAGGGTTTCTGAGAGAGTGACAGTAACCCTGTGTGCAGTCCACCATGCAGGAGGAGTTTCTTCCACCAAGAGGAGGAGTTTACATCTTCCCCTTCACCCTGCCCCTGTCCTGCTCCAGTCCAAACACCAGCTCTCCCTCCATATTAGAAAGGTTCTTAACCAGCAACTCTGCGTCTCAGCAAACATTCCCACCCCCAATTGCAACCAGTCCTTCTTCTACGCAGTCACCGTAACACACTTTGTAACAGGGAAATCCAACATCTCCCCTGCTCCACGGTCCTTTGCAAGCTGTGCTCTGCTTTTCCTCGAATGGGTCTTATTCTCTTAAGGCTCTCAGCCTTTGCACATGGTACCCTTCTTGAGCCATCTTTCCCTCCTGTGTCTGCCTGACAAGCCTCTCTTCATCCTTTGTGGCTCACATGAAGCACCACTTCCCCTGGGAATTCTTCCTGGCTTTCCCAAGCAGAGAAAACAGTTGGCTTTTCCATGTCCCCTGCTACTTTCTGAGGGCTCTTTTCACATGGGATTGGTATTCACGTTGAAGGGCCTCTTCTCCCAACTACACGGTAACCTCCCTAAGGACAGGGCTTATGGACTTCATATTTTGTTTCCTAGCACCCAGCAGCTTGCCTGGCATAAAGCATGAAGACCAAAAAAAAAAAAAAAAAGTGCCCACTGAATACATGAACGGGTGCTACATTTTCCCCAAATAGAACAAACACTTAAGTATTTAGATGAATTAGGGATCTAGCAACTGTTTTCAACTATCTAGAGTGAAATTTGTTCAGCTCCTTCTCATAGATTATATGATCCTTCAAAGACTGTATTAGAATGACTTGCAATGAAGGTATTAATGAGTAGTCCAAGTCGCTGCTTATTCTCTATTTTGCTATTGCAAACAATAGCTTTGCAGTACCAGAAAATAAATTATTTCTCTAAACTAGGGAAACATTTCCCTTACAAGTTTGATTTCCCTATTAATTTTCAGCAAAGACTTTTTATTCACAGGTAGTATAAATGAATATACAGAGAATAAGAGGCAAAAGCAGCCCTAGGTGGGAACAGATACTGCCTTGCCTGCGATTGGGGAAGGTATGTGACCCCCACCGCTTGCCAGGCTTGAGCCTCTTCCCCTCACAGTTGACTCCTCTTGTATAAACTGCAAGATGCTATACATATTAGGTGCTATTATTATCATTATGGTTGTTTCAAAGGGTTTGAAAAGTGGTAACTCATTGTATTCTTGTAAAATCCATGTCAAAAGCAGGAATGCTACGTTACTTAGGTTCTAAAACGAAGAAACAAGAGACTGGGTGGTGAAGTGGCTTTGCCAAGTCCCTGAGTAACAGGTGGCTGGGCCCTCACACAGGGTCTCATGCCATGGTGCCCATTCTGGCAGGCCCCAGGCACAGCTCAAGTGCAGTGTTGTGAGGTGGTGCGACATCACTCACCATGACTGTGTACGCAGTCTGGGCACGGATGGCATCCTTCAGGAGCAGAAGCTTCTCAGAAGCCTGTCAACAGAACACAGAGGCAGCGCAGGGTTTGAAAGGCTGCTCGGAGCCAAAGCGTCTGGTGGTCAGAGGGCTGAACCCAGGGCAACCCACAGCAGCCTCACTGGTTTCCTGTGGCCATGGGATGGGGCAGGACTTACCAGCACAGCAGCCTTGTGGTCAGTCATGGCTCTCACAAAAGCCAGTGCCTCTGGAGTGGCTGATCTGATGTTGTCCACGCGTCCCTCCTGGAATCGGCGGATGGACGCACTCTCGTAGGTGGGCACCAGTCTTCGGTGGAGCCTGCGTGGGATGAAGGATGAATGGCACGTGGTAATTTATTCTTGGGAAATCATAAACTCGGAAAGAAAAACCGCCTCAGCAAGCTTTATTTTCACAGCCCTGACTTGACTTGTCAGAATATTTCATTTTAATATTAATAGAATTCTAGAGGGAATTCCCAAAGACGACGCTGGGGAGTCTCCCACATGGAGAGCCACGTTTGCTTGTATACAGCCGGGGATGCTGCACTGACATAAAATAAAGAAGTGATGGGTAGCGCTTCAAAAATAATTCCCCACCTGGTGGAAAACCTAGAGTTTACTGTGAGACCTGAGTGTTTGAGGAATAGCACAGAATGGAATAATTGTGTAATTAATCATTCCCACCCATGAGGGAATCCTGTTTTATTTAAACTGATTCAAGCATGACCTCTGGAGGGAGGCGGGGAGGGGCCTTAGTGCTGGTGAGCGTAAATGGCTGTCCAGGCCTTCCAGGGGCGGCTGGGCTTCTGACAGACCCATGGGCACCATGGCTGTGCCTCACCTCCCTGATGACTATGACCCAAGCAGCAGTGGCCACTTCCCCACCAGCCAGGGGACCCCTCTTTCCTTATGCGTGGGAACTGGGCCAGTGTCCCTGGGCTTGCACCCCTGGCGGGCACACTTCCTTTCTCACCACTCAGTAAGGTCCTTGGTGTTGGGAGTAGGGGAGGAAAAAAGACACAGAGCTTGGAGAGAAGCAGTGACAGCCCAGTGTCACCCAGCAAGTCATGGCCCCACATCTCAGCCCTCTCAGGACATGTCTCTCCCTCACTGGCTGGCCTCCTTGAGGTTTGGGAAGGCCGTGTCCAGTTCTGCAGGGTGTGTGATACTGTCTTGCTTGGTGAGCAAGGGAATGACCTTCCTGTACACTCTGACATATTTCCCCAAGACTCTGGCAAGGAGCTCCTGTCCTGGTCCCTGGAGGCAAAAGCCATCACTGGCCAGTCATTGACCAACCCCAATTCAGGCAGCTTCTGGGTTTCTGCTGAATCTAGGGACAAATAAAAACAATTGTGATTATTACAGCTTAGAGCCTGAAGAACGCTGCTCATGGGAAGCAGATCCTCTTTGGCCATTCGATGAACCCAGGAGCCTCTGGCTATGTCCATTCCCGGCCTTGAAACTTGGAAGTGCTCACAGTAGAGAGGTCCTGAGCAGCTGGTCTTGGTGGCATCCCCAGTCGAGGCTCCGGCAGGATGCTGACCTCATGGCCTATCTCGGCCCCATGCCCTCTGCGTATCAGAAGGCACTGACCACCATTCCAAATGCCAGGTAGGTCCTGCAGCATCTCAGTGCTGGTGAGGTTTCTGCCTCTTCAAGTCTCAGCGGCAAGCCCAGTCCTCATATGGGATGACATTGACCTTCCCCAAGGTGTCCAGACAGGACAGACACTCAAAGCAACTGCACTCACTTCCTTGAGAATTACAGCCCCGCAGGGGGACACTGGGCTGCTGTGTCCACACGAGTGCTGCCTGCTTGTTAGTGAGAATGCCTTGCCCTAGCTTTACTGCAGGGTCACTTTATGCCTTTCATGGAAGTTGAAAACTGAAAGCAGGTTTGAGGGCAGAGCTTTACCGTTCATAGCAGGCATTGATGAGCCGCTGCTGCTGGAGCCCTGGAACTGTCAGGAGCTGGCCCCATCTCCAGGAAGATCTATTTCGAATTTTGGTTTCTTCGCCTCCTGTAAGGCTAATTCACCTCTCTCCCTGCCTTCACTCCTGATTTCCCTACTGTTCACCCCTTCACTGACACACAGCTACCTGGGTCACCAGGTCTAAATCCCAGACCTGGCCGAACCATTCCTGGCAAAACCTTCCATCTGTGATTCAGTCTCTGGCACCTACTCTGTGCCAGGTATGGTGTGGGTGCTAGGGACTCAGAGGCATGCGAGATGCCCAGAGTGTCAGGGTTGCGGGGACAGTCTAGAAAACAAAGCCAGCAAATCTGCAAACAAGATAATTCACATGAGTAACAACTGCCTGAAAGAAAAAGAAAATTCAATGTGGTATGATAGAGAATGGGTGGCAAGGGGGCCAGAGGGGGCTGCATTAGATAAGGGGGTGGGGAAAGGCTTCAAGGGATGGAACCTGGGCTGGAAAGGGCTGGTGCGTGTAGAGGGTGGTGACCCCAAGCCCACACGCACACCTTCTGTGGGTGGCAGAGGTACAGCCAGGGCAAAGGTCAGGAGGCAGGAGAGAGCTGGGGGTGTGGGAAGGCCTCAGGTGAGACCAGTCCACAGGGGGCACTTCTAAGCCAGGCTTTTGTTCTAATCCTGATGTAAAGGCACTGGGAAGTTTCATGTGGAAAGTAATCGAGTCTGATTTGCATATTTCAAAGTTCACTCTTCATGAAGACAGTATTATCAGGGATAATGGTGGAAGCAGTGACCTTAGGGAAGTGCTGCTGTTGGCTAAGCATGAGCCGATGGCGGCCTGGGAGGGGCCGATAGCAGTGGAGGTGGAGGGTAGGTGAGAGACATTTGGAGGAGAATGGATATGGCAGTGCGTGGGGATACGAGAAAGGACGGAATCAAGGATGAGTCCAAAATCTTTGTCTTGATCAGCTGGGGGGCTGCTGGTTCCATTTCCTTAGCAAGATTGGGAAGACTGGGGAGGAACAGGTTGCAGCAATAGAGCTTGGGTGAGGTGGGGGAAGTTGGGATGGAGGGTAGCCCCTTGACTCCAACCATGGTCCGTATCCCTTCCTGGCTCTTCTCAACTCTACAGTCCAGCCCTCTGGAGCTCTGTGTCCCTGTGCCATCACCCAGGCAGTTCCCTGATGGCACATCCTTCTCGTTCTGAGGTTGGATTTGTAACCCAGTTCAGTCTGCTCCTCCTTCAGGCAGCCTCGGTCACTCTCCAGTCTTCCAGACTCACAGAGCGCTGTTCCTCCCTCCAGGATGCTTCTAGACCCTAGATCCTACAGCACCGTGTTCGTCAGCCCTCCCGGGTACAGACTCACTCCTCCTTCACTCACCTGTAGAAGGCCAGCTGGAGAGCCACCTGGATGAAGGCATCAGGGCTGCATTTCTGCTTCTTAATGAATGTTTTCCCGTAGTTGTCAAACTTATAGACAATGAAGTCAAGGTTCTTTACTATTCTGAGAAAGGAAAAGAAAAGACGTTTTCATTGCATGCGAAACAGTATGCATGCACCATGGGGCTTCCCTGGGCTTCTTGAGCCTGGTCTGTGTCCTAGCATTCTGGAAGGTGAGGACTTAGTCCCTGCCCTCCAAGAATGCACTGAAGTGTCAGAGACATGCCTTGACCTATGAAAGTGTCAGAACACACACCATGCCAGGACTACCATGACCCAAGGTGAGCTCAGCTGAGCAGGGTGTCGACTCGACTCTGGAGAGTGGGTTCGGAGGTGGCCTGGCTGTGTTAGTGAGGCCGGGACTCACTGTGTCACAGGTGACATGCCCGGGATTTTGTAATTCACTGTCAGAGTAACAGGAACATTTTCCAAGTCTGCACTGAGACTCTTGAGCACTGGCTGGCACCCATATTGAATCATCTCCTCCTCCATTAGGAGTCTGGGGTCCGGACTAACTGCCCACTGGAGCAGTGTCTGGCAAGGTCTATGTGCCTCCACACCAGAGAGTGCATAGCCTGAGTGGGCACCCGAGCCCACATGCACAGCTTCCGTCGGGACTCCATGCTCCCTGCCTGCCTCTCCTTGAAGTATTCCTCCTGCTCACAGCAGATCAGCTCTCAGTGGGGCCGGGTGCTGGGAACACAGGGGAACTTGGAGGAGACCCAGTTCCCACGAGTACTTGCCCCTTAGACCCACCTGTTGACAGACTCTTGGGACAGACTGAGCTCACTATCACCACGGCCACCTGGAAATCTCTCCCCCAAGCTGTGCCCACTCGGGCCTCACTCCCTTGTATGGGCCCCCCTTGTATGGGTCCCTCAGGACAGCCAGGGAAAAGCCTCCTGCTTCCCCATCCATGGGCCTCTCCTGGCTCTCCTCAGCCTCTGGAGGGTGGAGCTGGGGGCTTTGGGGAACATGGGGTCTGCTCAGGTCCCTGGAAGTGAGTGGACTCCTTCACCCGCTGAGGACTCAGCAGCCCACCAGCTCACTGCCCTGGCTGCTGACTTAGCTCTGGAAAAACCCTGCAAAGCTGAAATGTGAGCACCACTTTATAGAACACCTGAGGCCCCTCCATGCCCACCGAAGCCAGGCGTCCTCTCGGGCAGCTCCCGGTGGAGAGGTCCTTCCCACTCTTCAGCTTCCCAGCCTGGTCACACTCTGTCCTGCTCACATGTGCCCTTCCCACGGCCTCCTTCGGGGCGTCCCCATACCCCCTGCACAGATCTCTCCAGCGGCTCCTTACCATTGGCAGGGCAGGCTCTAGGCCCATAACAGAAGGACAGTGACACTCATCACAGTGCGGCCCAACTGCCTTTTTGTGGCCCAGCTCTGGCCATTCTCTCACTTGCTGGTCTCCAAACCAGCCTTCATCATTATGAACCTGTACAAGCTTGAAGAAGCTGCCTTTCTGCCTCTTCCCCGTCTGCTTGCACCATGAACTCCTATCCATCCTTCAAGGCCCATCTCTGCAAGGCCCTCCCTCACAGTCCTGACAGAGTTCAGCTTCTATATTTTTGTGGGTTCAGGTCAGCATGGTTGTTTCTTCTTTTGGCATTAATCTTACTGTATCACACGATTTGGCCTGGGAGTCTACTTATTCCACTCAAATATGGAGTGCAGGTCCCATGGTACTTAACTTTCTGTGTTCTCAGAGACTTACCACAGGCCTGGTGCACACTAGAGCTCTGCATATGTTTGATGAATGAATGAGCAAACCAGTGAATGAATGCATTGATGTTTGCTTACTGAATGGGAGAATCAACAGCTACAGTGCAGACATGGTTGCCAGGATGCGGCTGCCACCACTGCTCCCTGCTGCCCCAGACCCTCCTCCCTGGGTCCCGTTAGGGCCTGAATGGCCCCCTCCCCTTGGGGAAAAAGACCCCCTTGTCAAGTTGCAGTGTAAATTCAAGCAAATTGAAATAGCTTGAATTCAAATGACCTATTCAAACCAGTTGTTTTTTACTCCCCCCGAAAGCAGGGGATGATCTCCCGGCCTTGACTCTGCTCAGTCAGGTGAAACTAAAAAAAAAAAAAAAAAAAAAAATAGCCCTGCGTTTGCATTTTATGGAAATGATGGATACTTCAGCAAGGTTATTTCCCCAGAGTTTTATCTCTCCTTTAGTTTGACTACATTTCCATGAGGGATGGGGAAGAGGTGGAGCCCAAGGGGAGGCAGAGGAGCCGGGGTCTTTGGAAACTTCCAGGGAGCCCTGGGAGCTAGTGGGCAGGGGCAGGGCGGTCCCTAGGTGACCCCTTGAAGGAGACTTCGGTTGTCCTTACCGTTGAAGGTTTTCTGCCGAGGAGGCTAAGTGGCCTTGAATTTCCGGGGAGCATTTCCACCGCAGCCTCCGGGGGGCGGGGAGCTCGCTGACAGAGTCTGCTCGGATCAACTTCCTGCTGCTCTGTGTCCTGCGGGCACAGAGGCAACCTCCTGAGGCTCTGCAGCCAGAGAGCTGTGGGAAGCATCGCTTCTTTGCTCTCTGCAATCATCTTAGATGTCGGTGTTTGTGGCCACGGAGTTTCAGGGGGTACGAGCTGCCCCTGAACCACTGTGCAGATGAATAAACTGAGGCCTCCACCAAAATCATTAAGTGGCAGGGCCGGGGTTCCATCCAGTTTCACCTGACTCCAAAACCCATTATTTCTTTTCATTGTTTTCCTATTAGACCATGTTACACCCTTACAGAAAACTTGGAGAGAAATTTAAGAGCAAGCTGTGTTGTTCTCATCTACAAGGTTTGTGCCTACTAGGCTTGGTTTAGATTTCAATGACCCTAGAGTTTCGTGGAAGAAATTGAAGACTTGGATGCAGGGAGAAGATTCTAGGAGAGAATGGGTAAAATTGGGAATGGAGGAAGGAACACCGTGTGTTTAAGGCATAGAGGAGCCCTGCTGGGAAGCTAAGGAGGGACCCAGCCTTGGGATTTGGAAACAGTGAGGCTCAGAGAACTCCCCGTGTGCTGGGGCAGCCGTGGGCCTGGCCCTCACTCAGGATAAGCAATAGGTGTCGATGTAGGCTTCCCCTCTCTCAAGGCAGAGGTTCCTGAGAATTCCTTGCCACACTTCTCCCTGACTGCCGTAAATCTGCTGCCTCCTATCCATGGCCCATGAAGCACATGATGTCTCATTCAAAGCTGGGTTTCAAATTCATCGTGTGTGTGTGTGTGTGTGTGTGTGTATGGAGTACACAATTTTTTTCAAATTCATCTTTTGCTAAGACACTTTCCAGACTGACACAGCCCCCAGCGACCACCCATATTTTTTTCGGCCCAGCATGGCATCCCTGGGCTCCAGACTCACATGTGCTTGAGCAGATGCTCGGTGCACTGCACCAGGACGATGCCATCGAATGGGGAGTGTTCGCATACCACACCACAGGTGCCGTCTCGGCCCACCACAAACTGCAACAAGAAACAGGTAGTGGGCGACCATGGGAGAGAGTCAGCATTGCAAAGCAGCCCCTTGGCCCCAGGTCAGGCCCCTGGCTTCTCAGGGCTCCTCTCCTCCAGGGACACCAGAGTACATTATTTCCTGAAGAGAACACTGCACATGATTGCAGTGGCCTGAGAATATGAGAATCCAAGACTGCTCTGCACTCGCGACCTCTTTCCCATAAAGGCTCTGGGCAGTGAAGGTGGAGCCCCAAGTTCCCTGACTGAGCAGTCCAGGGATTCCTGAGGAGCTCATCCCGCATCTGCGCAGCTGCCCTTGGGGGGATGGGCAAGGCCCTTCAGCCCTGTTTCCCGTCATAGCTCGCATCGCAGGCACCATCCTGCAGTGCTTTATGTGACTATTTGTCTGATGGACACTGTTTGTTTTGACCACCATTGATGGTCAATAATTGTGTGGAATGAGTGACAATGAAAAATAACAGTCTGTTTTGGATGGTAAGCAGATTCCTAGGGAGAAATAAAATATCCCTTGACAGTAGTGAAAGAAGGATGAAGAAGTAAAGAAGGTGCGAAGAAAGGATGAAGAAGTGAAGGAAAGATGAAGTGAAGGAAAGAGATACGGAAGATGCTCCACGAGTTGCCGCCTGGGCTTCGAGTCAGAGACCCACATGAAGTTTTGCAGCCATGAGAGCCTAAACGAGACATGTCAACTCTCTGGACTTCAGTTTACTGTCCTTGAAAGCAGACCCGGTAAGGCCCAGCTCATGGATTGAGAAGCGGATTGGAGAGGAGTTGTATGAAGGATCCATAGGAGCTGTAGAGATTACTTACGACTTTTTTTGTGTGACTTTACAAAGACTCTATTTAGCTGACTTGAGAAAGGAACATACCTAGTGCACAAAAATAGTGCGAGAAAATAATGAGGACAAATTTTGTTTTTTTTTTAAGCATCGTTATCTGTGAGAGCTTTATTTTGAAGTATTGGTAGGTGAAATTATTTGCTTTAACGTGATTCAGCAGTAAATAAATAATAAATAATCTGGAGGAAACAAATGAACCAAGGTTGGCAATATGTACATGCTGCTTTTGAATATGCTTGAAAATGTCCATGATAAAAGTTAAAATATCCAGAGCTTTTGCTGTCTTTATCAAAATACTCTTTCCTCTGGAAGTCCTGTGGCTTCCTTTCCATAGGCAGAAGCAGCAAGATGAAGGATTAAATGCAGAGAATATGACTTCTTGTCATTATTATTATTTTTATAATGAGGAAGTTAATTGTCTCTCTCTTCCAACAGCACACACTCATTGTGACTTGTTTACCTATGTAGATAATTTATTTTCATAATTTTATAATTAAATTTTACAATAGAAAACTTAGGAAATATTTTAAACATCTAACAGAAAATTTAGGATTTTTAAGTTTTAGAAATTTATTTTCAAGTTTTATGTTCTGTCACGTTTCTTTCTTTCTTTCCTTTTTTTTTTTTCATTTTATTTAAAGTGTAATGCAAATAAAGCAGGCTGCCTAGTAGCCCACCACACCCAAGAGATACTCATTCTTTATCTCTAAATGAACAAAACAAGCAACCTTTGGAGTTTTACTAAAGTCTCTACCAGGGCACCATACCATTCCACATGTCCCGAGCTGCCTCTCTCCTGGTCTCCTCTCAATCTCTCGCCTTGTGTGTCAGATCCCTGGATCTTTACTCCCATTCTACAAAGAAACTCACTTCCACAGCTTCTCCCCAAACTCACCCCTTGCAGACCCTCCCCTCCCACCCCCAGTGTCCCCTGCCTTGCTGTCCTGAGACCAGCTCTCCATCATCTTGAATTCGGGTCCATGCAGCCCTGCTGGCTTCTCCGGCTCGCCTGATAATCTGTCCTGCTGACAAAAAGAACCTGGAGGTCAGCATAGACTAACCCATGAGAGACGGTGGGGAGGGCTGTGCCCACCCCCACATTAGTACTTATCTGTGCCTGTCACTAAAAGGAAGGAAGGAAAGAAGGAAGGAAAGCAGTGTCTTTTAAAAACTGCTACCAAGGCTGAGTTCCAGATTCTGTGTATGTATTATATCGGTTCACCCCGACAGCTGCTCCGTGAAAGATGATAAGCCATTAGCACCACTGTGGAGGCTAAAACAGCTGGCCCAGCAGCCGGAGAGCATATCAGAAATAACGGAACCAGTATGCAAACCAATAAAAAGGAAAACCTGCAGAATGTAGGGACAGAGAGAAAGGAAAACGAGATGTTGTCTAGATATGCTTATCAATGTGAGCTTTGCTAACCCAAAGTAGAGAGATGTTTTGTTTTTGCGTGCTGTTTTATACTATATGGCATATAATATAAAAGTGTAGTGACTTTAAAATAAACAAGACTAGGTTCAGGATTGGCATGTTGGGGGAATAAAAGGAAGATGGCAGAACGGGAATGAATGATTTGACCTTGACTTCGTCCTGTCTGCACGGGTATTTTTCTCTAGGCCAAAATAAATTTCTTGCTTCTAGGCTGACATCATATAAATGAACATATATGAGTTATTTTATCTCACTTATGATCTTTCTTCCATGGAGATGCTGGGCTGTTCTACTTCTCAGGGACTAAGGGAGGTATGTTGAAATCGCCAGGCCATGGGGGTGGACATCCAAAAAGCTGACAGCTCTGGGCATCAGACATTATTCTTTCAGAATGCATTAAGGATTTGTTCAGTGGGGCTGTTGTACTCTCCTACTCCTGGCACACCCCCACCTGACAGGTGTGATGGGTGATGGGAAATGGGCCTCAGGTGTGGCCCAGACCTTCCTGGCACAGGCGGCAGGAAGGTTACGGAGTTTGAGTTGAGTTCAGCCACTGGTTCCTGAGAAAAGTTCTGGCTGGTCCAGAGATTGACATCAACAGCGCATCTCAGACCCCTCCGGCAATCCTGACCCTTCAGACCCAGCCTCTCGGGCAACAGAAGCCAGTGAGTGTGCCTGCCAGATGCAAGCACGTGCGGGCCTAGGCACCGAGCTGTGCCCGCTTGCCTGCTCACTCTCTTGCTGGGGGCATGGCTGTGCTCTTGCAGGGCCACCTGGACGGCTTACCTGCAAGGACTTGTCGTACCAGCGATTGGCCCCGTTCTTGCTGTACCCTCCGCCGTGAAGGAGCTGGAGTGCCCTGTGGGTGTCGCTGAGCTCCACGCCTCCTGGCGCATCCAGACACACAAGGCAGATGCAGCGCTCAATCATGTCCAGCGAGTCCCGGTTGGTGGAGTCTGCAGGGGAGGCAGGCACAGCCCTAGCACCTGTCCCACTCCAGGCCAGGCTTCCCCGCTCAGAGCCCCAGACAGGACAGGGCAGCCCCATCTTCTGGGATCACACCAAGACCCAGGTCTTGAGTGGCCCTGACCCCCACCCTGCCCCACTGTGGGTGGGCAGTGACGTGAGCCAGAGTGTCCTGAGCCTCTGTCCTATCCCAGGATCTCAACTTATTTGCATGGTCCCTGCAGGAGCCCTGCCCTCCAGCTGTGACTAGCTGTCCCCCAGATGTGTGGGCTATTGGTCCTGCATGCCAAGATGAAGTGGGATGCTTAGACCCTCAAGTCAGCCCACATCAGTGGAGGGTCCCCTAATCCCCCACCCAACAGCACCCTCCACTCGGGCTCCTGTGAGCCACATCTGTGTGTAGGCATGCTTGTTTGTGCTGAACTATGACTTTCAGACATCTAAACTGCAATTTCAAAACAGTTGTTGCAATTTTAAAATTAGGCAATTTCACATTAAAACCTGAAGGAAGTGTATTGCTCACCTCCCTGCCCTCAAGCTGTTGGTTCGGAGGCAGAGCTGTAGACAGAAGGGCCAGGCTGCTCCGAACCTGCATGTGGATGAGCTCATAGGAACAGTTTTGGACTAATGGATCCAAAGGAGCTCCAAGCCTGGCCCACAGCTGGCTTTTGTGTTAGCCTCTACCAATTCCCAGGCTCCTCTAGACATTCTCCTACAGGAAGCAGGTTTCAAAAGGGAATCCCCCTCCCCGGTGGCACTGGAAGAGTACAGACAAGGACGGTTCTTCAGGAGCGGGAGTCAGGCACAGAGGATGTGACTTCACCAAGGACACATGCGTTCCTCCCAGAGAGCACCAGAAGCTGCCCTCCCTGGCAGCTTCCTCCATGGGGCAGAGGGAGGTTCACTAAGCCCACCTGGCAGGACCTGTTGGGGCCAGGCCTGCTCCCGCTGCCTGTTCCTGTTTCTTCCAAACAGGAGTCCATTGTGCTGACGATGTTCTCTCCTCTGCTCCGTACTGGGTGTGGGAGTGCACAGCCTGCCTCTTGGTTTCAAGTTCACCAAAAGTTAAAAAATCCACCCAAAGTTTAACATATTGGTTTAAAATTCCAAGGAGTCACTTCAAAACCCAATGGTGAGGACTGCATATCACCAGGAGAGCTTGACCTTGGGGCTGGATGCTGGGACAGGATGAGGCAGTAGGGGTGAGAGTGCTCTGTGTGTGGGAAGATGGGGTGCATGGCATTTGCAGGCAAAAGTGCATTACATGGTAGAGACTCCTAGTTGCACACTACATGTCCTTTCCTTGCTCGTAGAACCCCTCCCTGGTTTTTAGCTTGGTACATGGGTAATCAACTAGAGCTATACTTCACAGCCTCCCTTACAGCTAGGGGTAACCAGGTGTCTAAATTCTACAAGCAAGATCTCAAAAAACTACACAACAGCTTCCGGGGAACCTCCTCAAAGATAACTAGCATGTGCTCTTTGTCCTGCTTCCCACCTTCCTCCATCCTGCTGCCTGGATCGCGGATATGACGGTGGGAGCTCTCGCCTGCGTTTTGCCTTCCTCGGGCGTGTGGACAGCTCCCCTTCCCAGGGTGGTAAGGCAATCTTTAAGACTATCCCCTAGGTCTTCTCAATGCCTGCTGGGTACACAGAAGCTAACTGCACTGGTCTTTGCTCTGCCCAGGTGAATTCTCCAAGTTCACCAGGAGTGTCCACAGATGCCTTTGCCTGAAAGGAGTCTCCAGGCCCCATGCATCCCCTTTCTCTCACTTTTTGCAAATTCTGGGGAACGAGATGTTTCCCACAGCAGACCTTCCACTCTGGGAAGCCAGCCTGGCCTTGGGACATCCTCTCTTCCTTCCTGTCGAGGATGAGGCTTTGGGAACCCTGTGCTTTCAGAACCCCTCCTGGTCCCTATATGGGCAGGATGCCTCCTCACTCTCTGCATGGCCTCTTGGACTTCCCTGCCTCAGTCTCATCAGCATCAAGGATCTGGCCATGCCCTGAGGATCTAAGCATAAATGAGAGCCAGCCCAGGCCCTGGTGAAACTCCCCTTCTTGTAAACTCCTTAAGCGGATGCAGTCACCACATTACCCTCTCAGAACCTGAAACCGCTTCTACTGCCCACAAGGGAGAATCCAAATTTCTAAACACGGCACCACGGGCTCCATGGCTTACCTCTGCTGCCCCTCAAGGCCACCTCCTTCCCTCCCCAGATCCCTGCATGGACCTCAGAGACAACCTCCTGCCCCTCCCTGATCCTGTGCACATCCCATCTCCTCCTCATCATGCAGGCTGTGCCCAGGACAAGGCCCTTCTTCTCCTCCTCTGCCAATGAAAGCCCTCCCTGAGCTCCCTCATCCTCTGGCAGTGCCAGCCTTGCCCTGGAGGACTCCTGACATGCAGAGCATGTGGCCTCCACAGCTTGTTCAGTGCAGATGTGGAACCTGCACTCTTGTCAAGCTAGCCTTATATAGCACCAGAGCCCAGAGGTGCTCCCCAACCCCTGCCCACCATTCCCTGCTGCACAACACATGACCCCACTGCCATTCCCAGACCACCATGCTTTGGACAGTCAGCACTTGCAGCCTCTGGACCCCTGGTCTGGTCCCCTTCCCCATATCAGCACTCATTAAGGGTGGAGCCTGGTCCCTCTGCACAAGGCAAGCACAGCCCATGCTGGGTAATGGACTTTAGTGTGCTTCCCTTGGCCTGGCCCAGGTAGAGTTGGGATCTGTGGACTCAGTTCACAGAGGGGGCCTGGAGGTGCCCAGCTGGCTACTGGGAAAGGGAAAGGCCATGTCCTTATGAAGGGCAAAAACCAACTACTTTGAGGCTTTGAGCTTCATGGGTTGATGTGGGAGTGGGGGTAGGGTGAGGCTGGGACAAGGTAGGGCTTCTTCCTCTCTGCAAGGCCCCCTGCTCTGCCCTTCTCCCCTCCTTAGGCATCCCTGCAGATGGCCATGGTGCTCAGCCCTGCACTATGTGCTGGGCTAGGGGTCCCTGCAGGCTGCTAGGCTAGCCAGTGCCTTCAGAGCCTTGGGGAGGCTTTGGTCAGGTCTGGGTCAGGCTCAGATCAGCAAAGAAGAAGGGAGAGGCATGCCAGGAGGTGTATAATAGTGCAGGGTGGTAGGTGGGGGATGGGACAGTGGTTTGGATGGCCAGGGAACAGATCCCCGGGCTTGTAGGCAGAGCTTGTGAGTGATCGGCTTGACCTCCAGCTTATGGGTGAAGGCATGCAGGATTTAGGTGGGGCTAGAAGAACATAATGATGTGATGCTATTAGTTAACCTTTGTTGAGCACCTACTATGTGCCAGGTATCAATCTAAACATGCACGTTGATGCATATGAGATAGGTGTCATTGTCATGCTTCCTTTATAGGTCAGGAGCAGAGAAACCAAATATCTTGACCTTAGGCCATTTATAAGGTTTCTCTTGTAAACAGGGATGATAATAATCACCCACTAAGTGGAGGGAGCTGGATTTGATCTCAGGCATCCAACCCCAATGCTCAGGTTCATCAACAAGGACTATGAATGCCCAGCTCAGTCATGTGACTTTAGCCAGCAACAACAGGGAGTACTGAAGGATCATGGAAGAGCTCAGTCTGGTCAGAGCAGAGTCTAGGATACCTGGCAGCTTGGGAGGCCAGCCAAGCCGGGGCCATGGGCAGCTTGAATGCTGCACACTTCATCCCTGTTAGTCGTACCTCAGGGTGAACTCTGAGAGCCCTGGCTCGGTAGCTGCCTTCACCAAGGGCTCCTTAAAAACAGCCCCAAAGCCAGTGCAGAGTGGGCAGACTGCAGCTCCTGAGGCAGCCCACAGCATGCCTGCTCAGCCAGGTGGCTGGGAGCAGGCCTTGATGCAGGCTCGAGGCAGGAGGGTGGAGGCCTGGCACACTCCTTTTCAACTGGGCAATGCAAGGAAAGAATGGCTCCCTGGGCATCACTGCCCTCGTCACCTCCAGGCAGGAGAGGCAGATTGTGAGGAAGCACTGAGGCCTTGCCATCACGTGCAGGCTCTGCAGGGCCCAGGATCCCAGCACTGCCCAACAGGAACCAGGTCCTGGCTCAGGGTGAAATGGGAGCAGGACAGCAGAGAGGGAAGCCAGGTGGCCTTGCAAATGAACTCCCTGCATATAAGTAGCTGATCAGTCAAATGCTGACAAGTTTATCGTGTAAGGCAGAAAATGAACACTACACCCAAGCTCATCCACCATGACTGTGGCCCAAATGTAATGGAAACACGGGACAGCGGGCTGAAGGCACACGGCAGGAGCCATTTGTCTTGTGGCATCCTCATTGAGCACATCGAGGCTCCTTTAAAGTGGTGAATCAATCTTCCTCAGGGAGCCCTGCTTAACAGTGAGAGATGGGGATTGAGTAATAGGAGGAGCTTGCTCTGACACCCACGCCCAAGGAGGGAGCTGACAGCTTTGGTAGTGTGGAAATTCCAGAGGCCAGGAGGCCTTGGGGAGCCCTGAGGCTAACGTTAGAGGTTGGAAACTTACAGGCTGAGACTCGGGTGAGCACAGATAAAACAGCACCTGGTACCTCTGTGCAGGGCTGCAAGACTCAGGTGCAGTTCTTTAATGTGCACTACTGTGCACAAGTACCCCCAGACATACACCACCCTCTCTGGGACACTTGCCTTTGCTTGCTGTGATTTATTCCCTGAGGAGTTAGCACAAGTCAGATTTCTATGCCATGCCCAGCCTCCTTCTCACAGTCCAGGAGATGGATGAACTGGGCTCTTTCTCGGCGGCTTAGACCTTCTTAACCTTTCCCAATCCCATCTGAGCATCTTTCCTCCCCAGATGAAGGAGTACGTTCTTCTTTTGGGAGGTAAATCTGCCATTGCACATCTCATATTCTTCCCGACTCTGTGGCCTAGGGGGTGATCTTTATGCTGTCGGTCCTCAGAGACTATGAGAATTCAGACAGAAGTATTTCTTACTCTTGCAAAACAGAACTGCTTTGACTTGAGTTACATCAGGCCCCTTTCAAGAGCTCTGGATGGAGAGTCTTCCGATTCCAGGAACATACACTTTTCCCCATTCTTCCCCCTAAAAACTTGGACGCTTTATTTCAAACAAAAGTAAGAAGACTCTGAAAGATGGAGAGAAGAAGGCAGACCAGCCAGAGACCTCAGAACCCAAGGAACATCGTAGCAGCAGATTCTCTGGGTATTACAGACTGAATTTTGTGCCCTGAAAAGTCATACATTGAAGCTTCAGCTCTCAGTGTGATTCTGTTTGGAGGGAGGGCCTTTACAGAGATAATTAAAGTTAAATAAAGTCTTAATCTAACAGAACTGGTGTCCTCATAAGAAGAGAAAGAGATACCAAGCATGTGTGCACAGAGAGAAGGCCATGTGAGGACCCAGTGAGAAGGTGGCTTGTAGATGCCTACCCTGTGACACCTTCATCTTGGACTTCCAGCCTCCAAAACTGTGAGAAATACATGTCTGTTGTTTAAACCACCACTCTGTGGTATTGTTATGCCAGCTGTACAAACTAATACACTGTGGGGTTTTGTTTGTTTTGTTTTTTACCTAAAATATCCAACTTGCAGTTGAAGAACCCAGCAACGTAAAAACACAAGTGGGTATAGTTAAAAACAAACAATCAACAAAAGCCTGCTCTCTCTAGTCAAAGGATCAGGACAGCAAGACATAAAACTTTTAGGTAATAACCGTTCTACTTCAGCCAAACACCATAGAGAAAAACTGTGTCATCCCTCCCTCCCCCAACACCCTCACCGGCAAAGGCCAAGTGGAGAGCCCAGATGTCTACCATCACCAGTCAGTAATGAGGCATCTCAACTTCTGGGGGCATCAGAGAAGACATGGTCTCAGATGGAAGCTGGCACTTCCATCTCCATTGGGCAATAACCAGCCCTCCCTCCTTTTCCCCACACAGCTTTAATAGAGACCGTGTAGGGAGCTTGAACTCCTCCCCCCAACCCTGCAGTAATAAGGAGCCCCCTCCCCCAGGGTGTCAACAGAGACCCAGTGAGGAGCCTGTGCTTCCATCTCCACCTGGTTATAACCTCCCCCATTCTCTTGCTGGACCTGTGTCAGAGGAAGCCAGCTAAAACATGCTTAAATAAGATCCCAAGTCTCATAACACAGTATATCCAAGTTTCAACAGAAAATCACTCATTCTACCAAGAACTAGGAAAATCTCAGTTTGAACACGGGAGGTGGAGGCTGCATTGAGCACGCCACTGCACTCCAGCCTGGGCAACAGAGTGAGACTCCATCTCAAATAAATAAGTAAGTAAGTAAGTAAATAAATAAATAAATAAATGAAAATTAAAAGAAAAATAAAAAGCAGTTATAAAAAAGCCTCAACAAGCAATTTTAACACATTTGAAACAAATGAAAAAAGAAAAAGAAAAAGGAAGTCTCCACAAAGAAACAGAAATTCTCAGCAAGAAAATAGAAGATATAAGAAGAACCAAATAGAAATGTTAGGACTGAATAATAGAATAACCAATATAAAAAGCACAGTGGATGGACTCAGCAGTAGAACCTCGGGAGAAGAGAAGAGAATCAGTGAACCTGAAGACAGAACAACACTGATTAGACTGGGGGAGAAGAAACAGAGTCTAAGTGCCTTTGAGACAAAAGATGATGTTTATGTCACCAAATTCCCAGGAGAGGAGAAAGAGGGCAGAGCAGAAAGGACTCAGAGAAATAATGGCTAACACATCCCCAAATTTGGCAAAGGACACACATCTAAAGATTCAGGAAGATAAGTTAACCCCAAACACGATTAATTCAAAGAAATATCCACCAAAACATACCATAGTCAAACTTTTGAAAACTAAAGACGAAGGAAGAATCTTGAAAGCAGCAAGAGAGAAATGATTTTATATATATATATATATATATATATATATGCACACACACACATATATATGTGTGTGTATTACATATACATATACACACATATATACACGCACATCCATATATATATATATACACACACACACACACACACATACTATAGGAGAAAACAACTAGGACAACAGCAGATTTTTTTTTTTATCAGAAACCATGAAGATCAGAAGGAATTGCCGTAATATTTTGTAAGCGCCGAAAAAAAAAGAACTATCAATCCAGAATTCTATAAGAAAAAATATCCTTCAGAAATGAAGAGGGGGAAATCAAAACATTTTCATATGAAGAAAACTAAGAGAATTTATGCCAAGCAGACATATCCTGAAAGAATGGCTAAAGAAAGTAGGTTTCTTTGTTTGTTTTTGTTTTTGTTTTTTGCGATGGAGTCTCTCGCTGTCGCCCAAGCTGGAGGGTGCAGTGGCCCAATCTTGGCTCACTGCAACCTCCGCCTCCCAGGTTCAAGCAATTCTCTGCCTCAGCCTCCTGAGTAGCTGGGATTACAAGTGCCCACCAGCACACCAGACTAATTTTTGTATTATTAGTAGAGACAGGGTTTGTCTCTACTTGGCCAGGCTGGTCTTGAGCTCCTGACCTCATGATCCACCCACTTCAGCTTCCCAAAGTGCTGGGATTATAGGCGTGAGTCACCGCAGCTGGCCCCTAAGAAAGTTTTTTTTTTAAAGAAAGGAAATGATAAAAAGAGAAACACTGGAACATCAAGAAGAAAGAAAGAACAATAGAAAGGGTAAATATCTGAGTAAATAAATTCATTTTCATTCTCCTTTCAAGTCTTCTAAACTATGTTTCAGTGTTGAAGCAAAAATCATAAAATTGCCTGATGTGGTTCTAAATGTATATAGAGATAATATTTAAGACAAGTGTATTATAAACAAAGGAGAATAAAAGGTGGTAAGCTTTCTACACTTCACTAGAACTGGTAACATTTCAACACTAATAGACTGTGATAAGTTATGTATATACAAGGTAATACTTATAGAAACTGTTAGAAAAAGCTATACAATCAGATAATACTAAAAAAGTTACAGGTAAATCAAAATTGAATTCTAAAAAATATTCATGTAACCCACAGGAAGGCAAGAAAAAGAGAACAATAATTGGAAAACAAAAACTAAAATGTCAGAGTTAAGCCCTAACACATTGATAATTATGTAAAGTGTAAATGTTCTAAATACACCAATTAGAAGACAGAGATTGATGGAATATATTATAAAACATTACCCCAGCTATATGCTGTCTACAAGAAATGCACATCAAATATAATGATATAGATTGGTTATAAGTAAAAGGAAGGAAAAACATATAGCATGCAAACATTAATCAAAAGAAAGTAGAAATGGCTATCTTAACTTCAGGTAAAGTACACTTGAGCAAAGAAAATTCACCAGAGACATAGAAGGGCATTATATAAAAGTAAAGGATAAATCCTCCAAGAAGACATGGCAACCCTAAATGCATCTGTACCAAGCATACTATAAAATATGTTAAACAAACTCTAACAGAACTGAAAGGAGATACACAAATCCACAATTGTACTTGGAAACTGTAACACTGCTCTCAACAATTGTTAGAACAACTAGACAGAAATTCAGCAAGGACGTACAAGAAATCAACAATATCATCAATCATTCTCTTCAAATACCCATGGAACATATGCCAAGATAGACTATATCCAGGGCCATAAAACAACCCTCAACAAATTGAAAAGAATTAAAGTCATTCAAAATGTGTTATCTGACCACAGTGGAATCAAAGTAGAAATCAGTAACAGAAAAATAACGTAAAAAGTTCCAAACATTTGGAAACTAACCAACATGCTTCTAAACAATTAACGGGTCAAAGAGGGAGTCTGTATTAGTCTGTTTTCACACTGCTATAAAGAACTACCTGAGACTGGGTAATTTATGAATTAAAAGGTTTATTTTACTCACAGTTTTGCACGGCTGGGGAGGCATCAGGAAACTTACAATCATGGCAGAACGAGAAGGGGAAACAAGGACCATTTTTCCATGGCAGCAGGAGAGACAGAGAACAAGGGGGGAACTGCCAAGCACTTTTAAACCATCAGATCTCCTGGGAACTCACTCACTGTCATGAGAACAGCATGGGGGAAACCGCTTCCGTGATCCAATCACCTCTCACCGGGTCCCTGCCTTGGCATGCGGGGATTACAATTCGAGATGAGATTTGGGTGGAGATTTAGAGCCAAACCATATCAGAGTTTTAAGGGAAATTTTAAAAAATACACTGAAATAAATGAAAACTAAAATACACCAAATGAAAATTTGTGAAATACAGCTAAAGTATTGATGAGAGGAAAATTTATAGCATTAAATGCTTACATTAGAAAAGTCTCAAATCAATAATTTCTTACCTGAAGAACCTAGAAAGAGAAGAGCAGAAAAAAACCCAAAGCAAGCAAGATGAGGGAAATAATAAAGAGCAGAAATCAATACAACTGAAAACAGGAAAAAAATCAACAAAAAGAAAGGTAGTTATTTTAAAAGGCCAATCAAATTTATAGAGAGACTGACAAAAAAAAAAAAAAAAAAAAAGAGAGAGAGAGAAAGACACAACCACCAATATCAGGAATGAAACAAGATATTACTACAGATCCTGCAGACATCAAAAGTATAATAAGAGGATACTATGAACAATTCTATACACGTAAATCTGACAACTTACATGAAATCCCTTGAAAAGTATAAGCTATCACAATGCATTGAATATTATGATTATTTGAATAGCCCTATAATTATTAACCCATTTATGCTGGAGGTTGCAAATTTTTTTGTGAAAAATCAGACCTTGGTGATGACCTTAAGCAGTAGGATATAAATAACTCCCACAAGCTTAGCGTTCTAATAATGGAACACTAGGCATAAATGAGTTAAGGATATTGAATTAGCAACATTAAAACTCCCCAAAAAGAAATCTCCAGGCCCAAATAATTTCACTGACGAATTCTACCAAACATTTAAGGAAGAATTGATACCATATTTATACAATCTCTTTCAAAAAATATAAGAGGAGGGAACATTTCCCAATTTATTTTATGAACCTGGTATCCTGATACCAAAAGAAGAGAAATACAGTACAACAAACAAACAAAAAACCGAACCAACTATAGACTAGTGGCCCTCACAAATATAGATGCAGAAAATATTGAACTACATATTAGCAAGTAGAATTAAGCAATATATGAAAAGAATTATACACCATGACCAACTGGGGCTCATTTCAGGGATTCAAGGCTGGTTCAATATCTGAAAATCAATCAATGTAATCCACCACATTAACAGACTAAAGAAAAAAATAACATGATTATATTAACTGATACAGTAAAAACATTTCACAAAATTCAACATCCATTCATGATAAAATCTCTTATTAAACTAGTACCAGAAGGGAACTTCCTTGACTTAATAAAGAACATCTACAAAAAGCTTAGAGCTAACATCATATTTAAAGGTGAAAGACTATAATTGAGTTTTGTACGTTAATCTTTTATATTGCAACCTTGCTGAATTCATTTATTCTAGGCATTTTTGGGGTTGTAGATTTGCTACTATTTTCTACATACATAATCATGTCATGAAAATAGGGATCATTTTATTTTTTTTCTTTCTGATCAGTATCCCTTTTATTGCCTTTTCTTGCCTTACTGCACTGACCAGAACTCCAGTACTGTGTTAAACAGAGTGGTAAGAGTAGGTATCCTCTTATTCCTAATCTTAGGGGGAAAGCATTCAGTCTTTCACCTTTAAATAAGATGTTAGCTATAAGCTTTTTGTAGATGTTCCGTATCAGGTTGAGGAAGTTCCCTTCTGGTCCTAGTTCTCTAAGAGATTTTATCATGAATGGATGTTGAATTTTGCCAAATGCTTTTACTGTATTGATTAATCATATTATTTTTTTCTTTAGTCTGTTAATGTGGTGGATTACATTGTCTTCACATCTATCAAAATGATTAAAATAAAAAATAGTGACAACACCAAATGCTGGTGAAGATGCATAGAAACTGGATTATACATATATTGCTGACAGGAATGTAAAATGGTACAGTCACTCTGGAAAACATTTTAGCAGTTTCTTAAAAAACTAAACATACAACTATGGTGTGACCTAGAAATTTCATTCCTGGGCATTTTTTTCCAGTAAGTGAAAACATAGGTTCACACGAAAACCTGTACACAAATGTTCACAGTAGCTTTATTTTTAACAGCTCGAAACTGGAAACAACCCAGATGTCCTTTGATAGGTAAATAATGAAAGAAACTGTGATACCTAGCACTGTGGAATATCACTCAGCAATAAAAAGGAAAGAACTGTTGATACATGCAACAATTTGGATAAATCTCCATCCAGAGAATTATGCTGTTTGAGAAAAGCCAGTCCCTGCATCATACATGCTATATGATTTTGTGTATATAATATTCCAGAAGCAATAAAATTATTGAAATAGAGAACAGATTTGTGGTTGCCCAGGAGTTAAGAAGGGGGTGAGGTGCTTGTGGTTATAAAAGAGCAGCATGAGGATCCTGGTGGTGATGGAATGTTCCATATCTTGACTGTATCAATGTCAGTATCCTGGTTGTGATATTGTACTATAGTTTTGGAAAATGCTACCATTGGGGGAAGATGGGTACATGTGAGATCTCTGTATTGCTTCTTACAACTGGATGCTAATCTACACTTATCCCAAAATAAGTATAATTTAATTTAAAAAAAAGAACTTAAGAAACAAGAAGTGCTCTTTCTTCTGGGTTCTAACCACTCTTCCCACAAAGGCAGAGGATATAAAGAGCTGTAATGCTTCCAGAACTGGCAGAAAGGATGGTGGGGGAGAAAGGCAGGAGATATAAAAACATAAACAAAAAGAAACCCACCTCCCAGCTGTCTTGTACCCCAAACATTATTGTGCTGCACATAAAATGGAAAACGAGGGCCAGAGAGATGGTGACCAGGAGAAGGTAAAGATAGAGGAGCCCAGTGTGTGTGCACACAGAGAGTGGTATGTGGATGGCCCAGGAAAAGCAAAATGCATCGCAGAGTTCATAGGGATTAGGATTCCATGCAAAGAGCAAAGCAGCCCGAGGGCCCATGGGCCCCTGCCTCTGACCACAAGGACAGTACTCATGTTCAAGTTCACCAGATTTTTCCAGAGGGCTTGTGGGCATTGGGCAAAGCATCCCCAGGGTGATCCCCAAATCTAATAAGAGCTACCATTTAGCCAACACCCTCTGTGTGCCAGGCGCCAGGCCATCTGCTTTACAGCCCATCCCCTTGGTCCTGCCCACAGGGCAGACTGCTATCTTCATATAGACTAGGAAGCCCAGGCCCCAGGCCCCAGGAGACAGCAGCCACGGTAAGTCAAATGCAGGCCTCTTGCCCTGGACCACTTGCCTTTCCTGCCTGGATGCTCTTGTCCCCAAAGGCCTTCATTCTTCTACTGACGGAGGGAGGCATTGGCCCAGCCCTTTCCCAGAGCAAGAAAATCACATTCAGTCTTGAGAGCTCGGGAGGTATTTCTGGGCCAATTAAATCAGGGAGGCTGTTAGTGCTAATGTGTAATTGGTTTTAAAATCAGCAGACATGCCTAGCTCTGGATGACAATATGTAAATAGCAAAATGCCCCCATCCTGAATGGTTCTTGTAAACCATGACCATGGCCTTCTGCAGCTGTAGCCGCCTTCTGTCAGTTCCCTCCTTGCAAGCAGTGGCTCAACTCTAATTGACTGTCGGGGATAAATATTTACGGGACTGTGTAAACGAAGAGCATCTGCCTCTGAGGTCTGGTCGCAGGCTCTTCATGGCAGCACCTGGGAAAGCTAGCGGGTGGGGGGCTCTCCAAGCGGCCATCCTTTTCCTACAAATTGACAAGTGCTGTAGTCTCCCAGACTCGGGGCCGAATGTCTAATTAAATTTCCAGACCAGGATAAAGGGTTGGCTCCTCCTGGGTTCAGGAAGGCCACAGCTTCGAGGCGGTGGGGAGGGAGGTCCTAACAGGGTGTGTAGACTCCCTCTGAGGCCCCAAGCCTGTCTTCAGAATCCCACCCAGCCTCCTTGGCACTGCAGATCTCAGGCTGTCTAGGTAGACGCTCCCTTCCAGTGTCAGACACTGCTTCACCACCGGCCACCCCTAAGGGAGACAGACGCAGCCTCTTCCTTGGTTCAGTGGGAATGAAATCCCACCTCACAGGTGTAACGAAAGACAGAAGGTGCCCAGGACAGAGCAAGCACAGAGGGGGACCTGGATGCACTCCTAATATCCGAGTAAGCAGGTCCCAGGCTGGGCTGCATGTGAAAACACCAGAGTACTATAAAAATAGACTCCTTGGCCCCACTCTGTCCCTCTGGAAAATCACTGGGGCCCGGGAATCTGTTTTGTTTTGTTTTATTAAGGAATGCCCTAGACAATCCTGATGTCATCATCCAACCCCAGTCTGCAATCAGGGCTGAGTCACACTGGCCTCAGCACACCTGGCTTTAGCCCCAAGTTCCTCTGTGGACGTGGCCTCCCAGCCCCTCAGGACTCTGAATTGCTGCTTTGGTTTAGCCTGTGTAGCCTGGTGCTTTGGGCCCCCACGAGGCTGAGAGGAGCTCAGCTTGGCCAAGGCCTCCTGCCAGCAAGTGCTTGCCTGGACTCTGTGCCCATGGGCACTGTCCCTGTACCCAGGCTCCAGGAAGTGGGGGCAGGATCTTAGGGCTTCAGCTGAGAGGGTTGGGAGCTATGCTCCCCTAAAATAGACCAACCCATTCCATGGAGTTAATCAGGATACTGCTGTGGGTCAGAAAGCACCTAAGCCCCAACAGAGACAGCTGGGCAACCACTCTGGGGGCTCCCTGGCTCCCCCATCACCCCACTCCCCAGGCCACGTGTCCCCTAAGTGCACGCGGTCCTCACACCTCTCCTTTCCTCCTTCTGGAGCCCTTCATGCCTGTCTCAAACAGGCCATTCCCCTGCATGGCTAAACTCTTCTGTAGGTGTCCCGCCTAACTTTGCCTCAACTGCAGTGTGACACTTCCCGAGGGGCTGCTCCCCTGAGGTGCCCACTGCCCTGCCACCCTCTCAAGCACGCTGTTGTTTTCCTTCACACTCATGCACCCCAGGGCCAGGTGGGGTAGACAGCTTCCTTCTCCCTGTTGCTGCTTTTAAACAACTCCCCCTCCCTCATCCCACTTTGCTTTGGAGCTGGAGCTGTTAGGCTTTTACCCCCCATCACCATCATCCCCCTTGTTTCTGTGCTGCGCCCATCTCTTCCTAGGTCCCCATCATGAATATCTGGGCTCTCAGTTCACCTGCTTCCCCCATGCTACTGGAATCATCGTTATGGTAACATGAGCATTCATGTGGACACCCAGACTCCATCTTCTCCCAGCTCCACCACCTCCACACCTTTGACAGTTTCACCCCTGCGCCCATGGCCAATATCACATCTGGGAACTTCTCCCTACCAGGAGCCCACCACCTCTAAAGTCTCAGTTCCAAGCATCTCACACTCTGACCATATTCCTGACTTTCTAGTTCACATCCTCTGATACCCACTGAATACATCTCATGTCACTGAGACAGCCAGACCCCTTGGCCCTGTTATGCTCTCACCATCTGTCATCTACCCTGTCTGTCACCTCATTCCTATTATGGGCCGAATTGTGTCGTTCCAAAATTCCTGTGTTGAAGTCCTAACTCCCAGAAGCTCAGAATGTGATTGTATTTGGAGATGGGATTGTCTTGATTGTCCCAAATTGTCTTTAAAGAGACAAGTTAAATGAAGCCATTTGGGTGAAGCCCAATCCCATATGACTGGTCACCTTATAAGAAGAGATTAGGATGCAGATATGCACAGAGGGAAGACCACAGGAAGACACAGGGAGAAGGTGGCATCCACAAGCCAAGGAGAGAGGCGTCAGGAGAAACCCACCTGCTAAACTGTAAGATAGCAAGTGTCTGTTGTTGAAGTCTCCCAGTCTGTGGTACTTTGTTATGGCTGCCTGAGCAGACTTGAACCTGCCTGAGCAGACTTGAACACACTTCCTTACTCAGCTCAGATTCCAGCATGACCATTCCCTGCCACACCTTCACCATCCCCACCAGTTTCACTCACCAACTCTGGCTTAACCTGAGGAGCTGAGCATTGGTGGGGAAGATCACATAACAATGTTAATTAGCCTCTCCTAAAATGTATCACTTTGAACCTTCATATATGAGCTCAACATAGTCCATAAATTTTATCAAGTTTTTCAAGTCTTCTTTCCCACTTTGCAAGAGGCTATTTCACACATTCGATTTTGTCTTCAGAATCCAACTCCCTGCCTCTTATCTCAAGGTAGTGATCTGAGACCAGGAGGTACCAGTTGGGAGCCTCTGCATGCCCCTACCTCTGCAGCCTCAGGCCCAAGCTTTCCATTTCACCCTGTACCAACCAAAGGCCTCTTATTTTCTGAGTTCCATCTCCTTTTGCCTTTGCAAGAATTCCACCCCTCCATTTATGTCCTATCTCTTCATCAATTTCTTTTACTAAATTCCTTCCATACATTTGTCTCTCCTCCTAAAAACACCCCCCTTGACCCTCGTCCTCTTTCAGCAACTCGCTCGTTTTTCTGCTCCTTTTAGTATTAAAATGTCTGGAAAAAGTCAACCATACTCCCTGGTTCAACTCATTGACTGCCTCATCGACAATTTCTTTCTGCTGTTGGACCACTTCTGTCAGTGTGCAACCATTTGTTCTCCTGCTACTCCAGTCTGACCCTCAGTAAGCCCAGTGACAACTTCAGGGTTGCCAAACCGGGTCTTCTGTGTCCTGTTCCTCCTCGAGCTCTCCAGAGCATTCCACGTGGCTGGCCGCTCCCTCTGTCTTGAATCGCTGACTCTTCTGGCTTTCCTTTACTTCACGGGCTGCTTTCTCAATCCCCTTTGCATCTTTCTCTACCTGACCTCCAGGCCCCCTCTTCTTCTATTTCTAGATTATCTCACCCAGGTCCATGACTTTAAGGATCATTTATGTGCTGATGGCTCTCAAATTTATAGCTCTGTACTGACCTCTCCCTTGGGTTCCAAACATATATATCAAGCTTGATGTCTCCACCCAGATGACTCAAGCAACTCGAGCCCAACATGTGTGGCAATGATTTCTCCATCCTGCACCCACTCCCCAACGCTGTTTCCCATCTTACTAAAAGGCACCAACATCCACTCATGGCTTGGATAAAAAGCCCAGGAATTGTTCTCGCTTCCGATGGCCTTGACCCCACTGGTCTCTCCAGCTTCACTCTCAGCCCTGGCCCAAGCTACCATACTCTTTCACTGGGAAAATGAAATCATTTTGTAAATGGTCTCTCTGTTTCTGTTCCATAGGCAGGACTGCTCTGGGGAGGGGGAATCTGTGAAGAATTGGTTTCCTGTTGTGTAGATGACACAGTTGACGCTAACTGGATTAATCAGATTACCCAAGGGGAGGTGCGTGTGTCCCCTCCTTTCTGTCGCATTTCCCTCAGAAACAGCACTTCCATTCAGAAAGCCAGATCAAGTGCCATTAACAAATCAATTCTGATCCGCAGTCCAAGTGCTCAGACCTCAGGGCAATCCGGCCAGCCCTGAAGGGTGTGTCTTGGGCCTGGCCTGCTAATAAAGTAGAAACTATGCTGGAGGCAGAGGCGATTATTTTCATGCCTGTCTCTGTCCCTGGAGGGGAGAAGAGTGGGATTTGATTACACCACGGTCTCCTGAGGGAATTAACTCACTTCGGAATGCTAAGTTATTAATTCTCCAGCACAAGGTTAGGTCCGGGAGGGCAGTCAGCTCTCACACCCCTCTTTGGCTCCTGCAGCCCCCTATTTAGGACAGCATTCAGGAGGTGCCCAATAATTGAATGAGAGAATAATTAATTGGTAAGTGGGGGAATAAGACTGGGGCCTGGCATTTTTAATCACCCTGCACTCTTTTATTTAATAAATGTAACTGGGCCCCGACTGTGTTTCTCAGAAATTAAACCAAACAGACAAGGCCCCTGTCCTTCTGACCTATAGGCAGGGGGTGGGAGGTGAGGGGAAAGGCAAATAATCAGCATCTGTCAAACAAATTCAAAACTGTCCTCAGAGAGGGAGCAACAGAGTCAAGATAAGAGAATGGGCCACAGTGACAGAGTGTGTGGGAAGGATGCCCAAGGAGGGCCTGAGGCTGGACACCTGGGCTGAGCTCTGCATGGGGCAAGGAGCCAGCTGGATCTGGGGGAAGACCCTTCTAGAGAGAGACCAGAAAATGCAAGTGGCTGTTGTCAGACAGCTAGGCCCAGTACATCCGGCTCAGGCCACCTTCACTGGGCAGCTGCTCTCCTCCTCACCCTGGGGGTAAGGTGGGTGTGTCCCTGCTGGGCGGCGGGCTTTGCCCAGGGTGGGTCTGCCTGCCTGGGTACCATCCTTCCCTCCAGCCTTTCTCACTCATGGCATGGGGCTTTGTTCCATTCCCACCTCTTCTAACAGAGCCTTTCACAATCCCACTCGGAAGGGCTCCCTCCCCTCTCTGAAGTCCTGGAGCACGTTTTTGACGCCTGTCTGAAGTGGGTCAGCACTGCATGCCCCTGGATGTGAGTCTCCTCCCCGTGCCCTCTCTTCCCGTTCCCATCACGGGGCTGCTCCTGGGTTGAGGCCTCATCTCCTTTGTCTCCCATACTCCCTGGGCCAAGCCCAGGGCCCTCAGTAACAGATGTGGAAAGTCTGAATAGATTACCTGGCCCAGTAAAATTCTGAGGGGCAAATAAAGACTCACAGAAGTCTTGCTTCTCATTCCAGTATCTCTACCACGGGCAAGGAAGGAGGGCATTCCATCAGCTTCTGGAATAGGACCAGCTTTGGATTTGAAAAGTAGTTTCCAGAAGGGTGATGAGAAATTTTCAAGAATATTCCTGGCTTTCTTATGGGAATGCTTGGACACTTTCATAAGAACAGTGCCACAAGATAAGGGGCAGCTTGAAGATAAAGAGTCCCAGGATGGAGAGATCAGGTGAAAGACACTTTCCCGGAGGCAGGCTCCATCCCACACCCCCATCTGAGGGCTCCCCCAGCCACTCTGTGAGCGCCGCCCACCAGGAAAACACACCTGCTGACTTGCAGCCAGCCTTCCCCCTGCTAACTCCCCCGCCCCGCCCAATATTCCCAGACGTCCCTAGTTCCAGCACCAGTTAGTCCCACCAAGAAAGCCAGATACTGTCAGATGGAACACGAAGGCATAAAAGGTGCCTTCAGTGGCAAGGCACCGTGGCTGGCTGCAGGACATGCTGTGGGCCCTGAGCTCCCGCACTATGGTTGATGGGGATGAGGCCCCGGCCCAACCCTGGAGGGGGGAAAGCCGATGGGCACGAGCATGAGATGGGCATGGATATGTGCTGGGCACTGCGGCTGACCTTTCACGAGGACTGTCCTGGCCTCGGCCCACTCGCTCCTCCCGTCGGACGTCAGCAGGCCAATTGGAGGCAAGCGCTCGTCCTCGTTGGAAGCCATTTTGACTATCTTTCTCAACTGAGTGAACAGATCCCCCTCACTGAGACGGCGGAAATTAATGACAACATCCAAGACAAAGAACTGTGGGGTAAACAGGTCAAACATGTCACTTGTTGGGTGACCCGTGGCACCAGGCCTTCACTCAGCCTTCACAGGTGAGCTTGGGACAGGGATGCTCAGGCCCAAGGTTCCCAAGGTGTTTGGTGGTTCTAAGCAGTCTCAGTTTAGGGACCAAGCCAAGGCTGTTGACTGTGCTGGATTCCTCGCTGCCCCCAATCAAAAAAGGCAACATTAAACTTAGCCGAAAGAAAATGTGCTTTTATGGTTCACGGAATCCATTATGTTTATGGGGAATGGAGGATAAATTGGCACAGCTACTCTTGGAGGGCAGTGTCTATCAAAACTAAAAATGTGCATGTCTATGACTAAGCAATTGCACTTATAAATGCATATTTTATCCTGAGGCTTAGAGAAACATACCCGTGTGTACCAGAAGACACGAGGAATGTGCCTCTCGACCTTGTTTGCAACAGCAAAATGGTAGCAAGAGCCTCACTGTTCTCCAGAAGGGGAATGGCTAAGTGAAATGTGGTGTATGTGTCTGAGGCATGTCTACCCAGCCATTGAAAAGAGTGAATTAGCAATAGATAGAGCCACAGTGATGGGCCTTAAACACGCTGGTGAGTGGAGGAAAAAAAGCAAGCCAGCAATCATATGCAGAGGAAGATTAAAATGGAACACCAACACACACCATGTGTGCATGTGCACCTACACATGTGTGCGTGTGTGTGCGCCTTCACATGTGTACCTACGTGTGCTTTGTATGTCAGCCCTGTGGTTCTATCATTTTGTAGCTTTGAAGGCTAGAGCCTCAGGCTTTGTGAAGGGTCTATTCCTAGATCCAGGTCAAGATACCCTTTTCAGCTGACTGACATGAGTACCTTGTTTTCCCTTCCCCTCCAACTCCCTAGCAGTGTCTCTATGGCCTGGTCCAGTACAGGGTCCCAGAGCATGTCTGGAAGAGGTGGATACGGTGGCCTGTGGGAACTGGGAAATATTTGGCTTGACTTTTGAATGAAGATGGGGAAACTTCCTTGGGCTATGGCCAGGGTGTCAGGTGGGCTACAAGAGCTCCTAGATGGCCTTCAAATCTAGGAAAAGAGGTCACAGCCACCCTCAGATGTCAGGGCTCCACAGAGCTCCCAACTTACTGAAAACGTGAGGTGAGCCCAAAATCACATTGTAGAGCAAGTACCACAGGGGTCCCTGGGATGGCTGCCAAACTTGGGTTTTAGCAAAGCAAAACCAAAAACAAAAACCGTTTGTCAGAGGAAATATTTATGTGAAGCTCAATATATGGAATATATAGTGCAGTGGGTCCAAGGAAGAGGTCAGGAGCCCTCATGCTCAGCCTGTCCCCCAGGACCCATGGGTCCTTGTTGGCTCTGTGGAACCCAGTCTGAGGACCCGAGCTGCAGCAGGTAGACCTTGACCTTGGGGTACTGGCCAGACCTAGGAGTCCTTCCCATTCTTGGGCAGACCACTTAACTTGTCTGAGTCTCATGTCCTCAACTGTCACACGGAGATCCTAAGGCCCCCTCTGCAGGGTCACTGTGAGGATTAAGTGGGATGAATGCATGTTAAGTGCCGAGCCCACAGGCTGGCACATGAAAGGTCCTATTTGTCAGTCTGTAACACTGTCTGCCTGTGTGTGGTCTCCAGAAAGGCCAGGGCCTGGGTGACTGCATGGAAAAGAATAGATGTGTAGGTGGAAGGTCTGGATCGTGACCCTCAGGGCATCAGGGCTGAAGTGAGAGTCCAGTGAGGATATTCTCAAACTGACGGCTCTCATTCTTAGAAGCCAACTGGTGGAGAGACATGGGACTGACTGGAAGTGGGGACTGCATTTTGGAGACATGGTGCCCCAGCTCCCTGTATGACTCAGGGAAGAAGACTGAGCCTCCTCGGAGAAGGTAATGGATGTGAATGCATGGCCACTGCATGCTCTGTGCCTTCCCTCACCAAGACAAGGGGCTTCTTACCTGATTGCAGCAGGCTACGATGACGTGCTCAGGCTCCGGCATGATGCTGCTGTTCTGGGCCACCAGCGTGTCCTGGGTATGGCCGGGGAGCCGGTAGGAGGAGAAGAGCCCATAGTATTGCTTCATACAAAGGGGCTGCCCTGACAGCTGGCCTTTGGCATAGTCAGTGGGAATGGAGTGGCTGAAGAAGAGGAGCAGGAAGGGAGGCAGCCACGAGGGGATGGCAGGGGTTGAGGGGAGACAGAGAATGGGTTTTATTGTAACTCGATCAGGCAAAATGGGGCGCAGAACCCAGAATTGCATCACCGTGGCAGATGCAGAGCTCAATTCTCCACTGTTTAAAGTAGTAGAGGGCCCCATTTCCGCAACCCATGGAGACCCTCAGAGTTTTCCCAAACCTCTGCCTCATGTGTGGCATGTGTAAACCCTGCCAGTTAGCCTTCTGTATCTTTGCTTATGCTGATCTTCTCTCAGCACGCATTTGCCCCAACCCCAGAACTCAACTGTTCTATTCAGAAAACTCCTTCAAGAGCCTACTCCTTTATCATCTCTTTTAGAAGCCTCTTCTGAGGTCAACGCAGGAAGTTCTTTTTCCCTGTGGTCTCAGCATGCCTTTTGCCTGTCCTTCCTCTCTCCCTCCCTTTCTTCCCTCCATCCACCCATCCATCTATCCATCATACATCCATACATCTACCATACATCCACCACTAAACATCCATCCCGCCTTCCACCTACCACCCACTCATCCATCCACCATCCACCCATCTATCCACCATCCATCCATTCTTCCATCCACCCATCCATCCACCAAGCATCCATCCATCCTTCCATCCACCATCCACCCATCCATCCACCATCCACTCATCTATCCACCATCCATCCATCTTTCCATTCACCCATCTTTCCAACCATCTATCCACCATCCATTCATCTTTCCATTCATCCATCCATCCATCCATCCAGCCAGCCAGCCAGCCATCCTTCCACTCTTTCAGCCAACAAATATTTGTGAAGCACATCCTCTGTATAGGCCAGGCACCATTCTGGGATATGGAGATTCGGCAGCAAATAAGACTGCAGCTCCTGCTCTACGGGGGTGCAGGTCCTGGGATATGTAGGTGGGGAGTAGACCACAAGCAGCAAACCAGTGAACAGGAGACTTTCAGGTAGTGAGACAGAGTGTTGGCAGGGGCAGGAGGTGGTGACCAGGGGCAGTCTCACTGAGGCAGGTTGATTGAGCTGAGCCCTAAGGGTGAAATGTCCCACAGTACTGCAACTCAAAGTATGAGTATTGCACTGAACTGCTGTGACTGACCCATGACTTGGTGTAATGCCTGAACCCAGAAATGTTTGCAGCAATGTGATGGGAGTTTTATGTCTGCTGAATCCTGTAATAAAATATTTGGTCTCATATTTCATGCCATTTTTCTAGTAATCAATTTTTTTGTTGTTTTACACAAATTTTACAAAATGAAAGAAAATATATTGGTTCTTCCCCAGAGGCAGCTTGAGAAGCACTGGTCAAAGGCAGAGAGAAGCCAGTAGGGCTGAGGCCCAGTGAAGACAGGGCCAGAGAGGCGGGCAGGCAAGGTCTTGTGGGGCTCCAGTGGCAGTGGGGAGGAGCTATCACCTTATTCTTGGTGCAGTGAAAGCCCTCGGGAGGCTTCAGCACGCAGGGGCACGACTGGGTTTCCATTTTGTTGTTTTACTGACCCTGCTTATATGGGGAGAATGGACTGAAAGTTGTCACAGGAAGAACAAGGAAGGAGGCTGCGGCAGAGAAGGAAAGTGATGTCTCAAGTGAGGGCAGCAGGGAGGGAGGAGGGAGCTTGGGGACACGGTGGGGAGGGAGAATGACCACATCTGAGCACCATGGGTCACATGAAGGTGCAAGGGAGAAAGCAGAACACGCACAGGTGACTTCTAGGTTCCCAGACTCACCAACAGGGCATGCGCTAGTGCACTTACAGAGATGGCTCAACAAGGTATGGGAGGAGTTGGGGAGCTGGGAGGGAGAGGCAAAGCTCTCTTGGCTCATTTGTAATGACTGAGAGACACCCCAGTGGGGATGGTTGGGGCTTGGATGAGCGAGTGTGGGACTCAGGGGAAGGGACACAGCTGTATTTTGTGTCTGTTTATGTGACTGTCTTGCCCAATAGCTTAAGGACATTTTGAAGGGAGGATGAGGCCTTATTTCTCTTCATCTTCCCAGCATAACTACATTGCAAAGTGAATAAGTGAATTAATTAATTAATTAATTAATTAAGGGTTCAAAACAGGCACTCAGGAAAATGTTCCAGTCTTAAGTCCTTTTCAGTCATTGGACATGGGAACCTCCATGTGGATATGCATGGGTATTCGTGTTTGTGTGAGTGTGCACACAAAAATGTGAAGTCTGGGATCAGAAGGAAAGTGAAGTCTTGTGGGGGCAGTCAGTGATGAATGGGCACCAAGTCCCCAGGCCCAGCGAGACAAGGCTATTTGAAAACAGGCAGGATAGTGAGCTGGAGGGGCGAGTTCTGGGAGGAAATGGAGCACTGTCCACGAGGAAGGGAGAGACCGAAGACACACCATGAGGAGACAGCAGTCCAGGGCCTAGTGACCCATGGCATTTAGAGAGGAGTGAACAGAGCACCCAAGAGCGTGTGGTGCAGAAATGCCCTGGACAGCCTGAGCTGCTCCACCCTGAGAGTCTGGGAGCCCTGCCTGCCCCTCTCCAGAGGGAGTAGCCCTACCCTGGAGGGGCTGTGGGTCTGAGCCTCTGTCCCAAGGCTAGGTAAAGACTGAGTTGAGTCAAGTTGAACAGAGAGTGAAGTTTGCCCCTTGTCCCCTCCTTGCTCTGCCACCACCCAGCTGTGTGACCATGGATGAGTTACTTAACCTCTCTGAGTTGCAGCTTCCTCATCTGTGCAAGGGATGCTTCTTTGGGCCTCTCTGTCTCCTTCCAGCTTCTAATGCCCTTATAGTCTGTACCTTGAGAGACTTGGGTCCTCCAGATCCTCTTACTCTCCCTGCTGCTCTCAGATACCCTCCTGCTCTCCTAAGCTTGGCCAGGAGAGGGACTTTCCTCCTAAAATCAAAGAGAGCCTGCGGTGCTTTAGCAGCCCTCTCCATCTGTCAGAACAGCCTCGTGTCCACTGAACTTGGGGGGATTGAGGACACAGAGGCTCTGGCTGGAGACACCATTCCTCCAAGTGGCAATCAGGACTCCCATCACCTTACTCTAACAACTGTTTCTTCCCCGCCTTCCTATGTGTTCACCAGCTTCAAATGAATTCACTCCACCTGTGCACATATATGTGGAGGGAGGGGGCATTTTTAAAAGATCAAGGAAGGATAGCGCTTGCCCCAGGAAAAGGAACAGTTTACAGTCAGGCCAGCTGGGCTAAAGGTCATCCTGATGGTGGGGGAGTGGGTGAGGGCAGGGACACCTGCTCCGTGCCAGGAGCCAGGAATGGGAATACAGAGTTGGAAAAAGACAAGGTCCCTGCAAGGGAGATGGACGCATAGGCAGACTGTGCTGGAACAGGGCACCACCCTCCCAGTCCTACCTGTCCAGCAGGGCCTTGTAGCTGAGTACACCAGAGATGAGGCTGGCTGCAAACCTGCAGGGAGAAGGGAGGCCTGAGCCTTTCCTCCCAGGGCCTGGCTTCCTCCCTCCCTTCCTCCCTCCTTCCATTCTGCCTCCCCTCCCTCCTTCCATTTCCCTTCCATCTCCTTCCTCTTCCCTCCCTTCTCTCTCCCTCCTCCCCGCTGCCAAACTCTATGATCCCCCATTGTATGCCGGCTTGTGTGCACTAATCAGATGTGGCTCCTGCACTAATCAGATGTGGTTCCTGCCCTCCAGCCCAGTGCCGTGAGCCCACCACAAGCCTTGGATTCAAAATGGTCCTTTGGTGAGAATTGGGGGTGGAGCAGCTCTTGGGGAGAGGAGAGGAAGCTGGAATCACCTTGAAGAGGAGAGGGAGCAGAGAGGGAGATGGAAGCCAGGAGAGGCCACAGAGCAGGTCACAAGGGACGAAGGGTGAAGGGTGGAGTTCTTCCTTGGAAAGGCCAGCCCTGGGGCTGGACAGGGCAGGACTCCTGGTCTTGTGGAAATGTTCTCCTGGGAAAAGCCAGTAATTTGGTCCCTTTCCCCCTACCCCCCAGTACTAAGGAAAAGGAAATTGAGTGCTTGGGGAAAGGCACTGGAGAAATGAGCAGCGGGAACTGTCATCCTGGGATGCTGGGCCTGGCTTAATTGCACCGGGATGAAAATACTCCTCAGATGCAGTTGTGAGAACTGTTTTCAGAAGTCATTCATCCGTCCACACCTTCCTTCTTCCCTGGGGAGACCCCAGCTACAGTGGGAGGAAAGGCTGGCCAGCTGGTAGGATGGGATGGGGAGGTCTTCCTAGCGTGGCTAAGCCCGGCCCAGAGGTGAGGTGGGCCCTGCCTCTTGCCCTTGGGACATTTTGGCCTGCCCTCTGCCCTCCCTCTAAACTGTCCCCACCATTTGTCCCACTCAGGTCTTAAGACCAGACTCTGAGAGACTCCAGAAGGGAAACCCTTTCTCCCTGCCCCCATCCTCCATCGTCATCAGCGGCCAGAGGCCCTTCCAACGGCTCAGTGAGCTCTGAAATTACAGCAGATGGCACAGGCTCTGGCTGCTGGCAGGGAGGAATTGTTTCCAGCCTTCTGGGGCCTCAGTTTAGAGCTGCAAGCTCTGGAGGGAAGCAGAGGCCCTCTCAGACAGCCTGGGACAGTGTTTCCCAGGGACAAGTACTGGTGTGGTCCAGGGCCACACGCCTCCTCTCGGGGCCTCAGCCAGGTGGAGGCTGTGGGGATATTTGGACCCATGACCTCCATGAGTGCCCATTCCACTGCAAGATAAATACAGACTAAGGCTGATCGTGTGATTGTCACTCGAGTGCAGCCACACCTAACCTTGCTCCCCACCTGATGGGCTGGACGTCCACTGTCTCAGGGCATTTGGCCACAGGAAGCTCAGCTGAGGCTCCAGCTTCAGCCTTTCTTTGCTGGCGCTGGGGTAAGGGCCCCTGCCTTGGGTGGGTCCCCAGGTTATGAGCTAGGAGCACCAAGGCCTCACCTCAGCTGGTCGTCGGTGCCAGGGAAGTGCTGCCGAGCAAAGATCACGGCGGGGCTGGAGTTGACAGGCAGGGCCAGGCGGTTGTTGAGATACATGTCATTCAGCCAGTACTCAGACACCTGCCAGGGAGGGCGGGAAAGGCTGTCACATCCCTCCAAACAGTCCTATCCTGACAGCCCCAAGAGAAAATCAGGACACTTCACCAGAGCATTAATTCATTCATTCCACAAATATATGCTAAGCCCCAGGTATGTGCCAGGAGCTTCCCAGTCCACCAGGCCTGTCCTTCACCTTTGCGCCCTCCTGTCTCCTTTCTTCTTTCCCAGTCCCCATCCTGGTGGCTTGGTGCTACATCACTGTCCTCTGCCTGTCCTTATAGGTGTCTCCTTCCTGCCTTTCACCCTCTCTTCTTTCCTGATGCGATCTCTGTCCCCATCTGTCCCCTATTCCTGTCCCCGATTTGTCCTCCTCTTTCTCTATCCATATTTCCCGTTCCTCATCTTGTTTGTTTCCCATCCTTGTCCCTTCCTGTCCTCCAATCCATGCCACCTGCCTGTTCCCACCCCTATCCTCCATCCTTGTCCCTCGTCTCTCCTTCTGCCCTGTCTTTGTCCCATACCTGCCTCTCACCGAATTCCCTCTGTCTCCAGGTCTGCCTCCTGCCCCTCTTCTATGGGTCCCTTGTCTGCCCCTCTTACCCAGTTGGCTGTCTTCTCCTGCCGCTCCAACAGTTTCTGCTGCAGGGTCTCACCAAGGCCACCAGGGGCCCCAAACCGCTGCACAATGGCCTGGCTCTTCCTGAACTTCTCCTCAGGCACCAGGTGTCGCATGCACTGCAGGTACGTGGCCAGGGTCTGCCGCAGGGGGGGCACGGGCAGTTTGGGCAGCCCCTGGAGAAGAGGGTTCATAGGCATTGTGCCTCTCATATGTGCGCCCCATGCCTGTCTCCAGGTTGGTCCCTAGTATCTGTGTCGTTCTGCCCCTGTGTTGTTCTCTACCCTGGGGCCTGTCCATTTCTAGAGCTCAGCTCAGCAAAATTATGAATTTAGGAAGTTTTGGTTTGGTCCCTGACCTCACTGTGCTCTGTCCCCAGAAAGGGGTAAAGTGTAGAGGAAAATATGGTGATATTGGCACCAGACAGACCTGGGTTTGTACCCTGACCCTGCCACTGACCAGCTCTGCAAACTTGGGCAAGTCACCCTCCTTCTGTGCCTCAGTTTCTTCCTCTGTAGAATGGGAGTAGTAACCCCTATCTCTCATAGGATCAAACAGATAATAGATATGAAAGGGCTTTTAAGCCACAAAGGATGGATCTAAGATGAAATAGTCCTGTTATTGATATTGTTGGCTACTGGTGACTCTTAATTTAGGATTGTTCCCAGCTGGGGCTCCAGAATCTGATTGATCTCTGGACCTGAAGGGGGCACTCTTAAGGAGAGATTTGGAAGGATAAAAGATGGTTTTGGATGAGAGACAATTCAGTGCTGCCCTAATGACTAGAATCCTACAAGAGGTTTCCTCAGAAGATGATTCATGCCCTGAGCTTCTTATAAGTCCCTCCTACTTATAAAACCCAGGCAGGGGATTTTGTTTCATGTGGGTGTTAGGGGCAGTGGGGGGGATGCAGTGAATGTCCTTCCTCTCCGAATCTCTCCAAGCCTCTGCTCCTCATCCATAGGACATAAATAATAATTCCTACCTGAGAGGAACACAGAGAGAATTAAATGGGGGAAACAACTGGCCTCGGATAGGCACATCTAAAATGTTACGACCTTGCTGTGTTATACTGCCAGAAGAATTCCCAAGTGGAAACTCATACTCTTTGGGGGCCCCAAAGTGTGGCTAGAGCCTGGGAAGAACCCCCCCGACTCCGCCTTCCTATACGCATGCTGTGCCTCTCAGTTTACTAGCAGCTTTCACCACAGAAGGCTTCTGTGTGGCTTCAATTTTGTGACTTCCAATTTATTTATGAGGAAACTGAGTCCCAGAGAGTGGAGTAGCTAGTCCAAGGTAACATACAAATCTGATGGCAGACAAGGAGCTAAAATCAGTCTTCCATGTCCACTCTGCTTCTTTCTCCTGGGTCGTTCTCTCCCTTCCCTTTCACTCCCTTTTCCATTCCTTTCCTCTTCTTGTCCCTCACTTGGCCACTGACAATAGGAAGGCAGAACTTATAATAATATTGCTTAAATTGTCCAATTTCTTCTCCTGTAAAATGGGGGTAGTGAGCCCTCCCTCTCATAGGATTAAAGACCTAATGCATGTGAAAGTGCTTTTAAGCCATGAAGGATGGATCTAAGATGAAATAGTCCTGTTACTGATATTGTTGGCTGCTAGTCACTCTTAATTTATAAACTGTTCTCAGCTGGGGCTCCAGAATCTAACTGATCTCCAGACCTGAGGGGCGGGAGGCAGACCTGGAGAGATTTGGAAGGATGAAAGATGGCTTTGGATGAGAGACATAATTCAGTGCTGCCCTAATGACCAGAATTCTGCAACATGGTTCCTGGGACACGCTGGTAGACAGTGAGGCACCTTCCTTCAGGGGCTTCTCCTCTGTGCAGTGATGAGTTTCCATGAGACAGTAAAGGTTCCTCCCCGTAGGCTGCAGAGTGAAGGGGCCCCTTAAAAGCACCTCCTTCTCTGCCCCTGCTGCTGATGGATGAATGGCGGCCTCTGCCTGTCTGATCCTGCCTCTAGGGTTCACTTCTCTGGTAGGGGTGGGGTGTCAATGCCAACCACGGGCTGCTTCTGCCCTGGGGAATGATGCGAGGACAGATCTGGGCAGCATCCCAGGCTGCCCTGCTCAACCCCAGCGAGCCAGGTCTGGGCCCCCAACCCAGCTATTCTGGTTGTTCCATCTCTTGCGGCGGGGGGTGGTCTGTGTGATGGGTGGGTGGGTGGGTGAGCACCTACAGAAAGCCCAGCCCAGTTAATGGCCTGGCCAAAAGGGCCCACAAGTCTGGCTAGAGCCTCTACCAGACACTGCCCGCCTTCTTCTAGGCTCTGACAGTGCACTGTGACTTAGCCTGGCTAACAGGGAATCAGCAGTGGGTAAAAAGAAAGCAGGAAATCGCAGCTCAGACATCTCAGCCCCCCCACCCCAGGGATCCTCCCCAGACTCTCCCAGACTTCTAGCCCTGTACTAAGAGGGTCTTTGGACCTGGGAGTCTCAGGTAATACTCCAAAACTCCGTATTTCCTGGGCAGTTCATGGGAGTCAGATCCTGGGCTGAACTGAGAGACGATGGAGAAACAGAGCCTGCTCTTAAGGAAGCCACAGCCCAATGGGGTGGGTGGAGAAGCATGCCAGTGGACCAGAGGTGACAATAGATGTTTGTCAGCTGCAGAGGTCAGGGCAATGGAGTGAGCAGCTTCTTGGGGAGAAGCCAGAAAATTCTGTTCAGGGTTTCAAATGAGGGCTTGGGGAAGGGGGAACAGGGAAGAGGAGTGGCAAAAAGACAAGTGTGGGAAAGGGGAAACACATGCAGCAACCTGAAATCAGGTGTGTTGCTCTGCCACCCGAAGGCTGGCTGGGGTGGGAGGGAGGATGCCTGCCCAGGGAGGATGGCATTGTCTCAGGCCAGTGGAGAACATAGTGCCTAAGGCTCCAAGGCTGAACTAGAGACAGCAGCTGGAGCTGGGACTTGAGGGGCTTGGAGTAGGAATTCAGCCCCACCCTAAGGCAAAATCACTGGGCTCAAAGCTATCAGAAGTGGAAGCTGGGATGAAGAGAGGCCCTGAAAGGAAAGATAGTGCCTAGCCTGGCCCAGGGATTTGGAAGTTTAGCTCTTAGCATTCCCTTGGCACCCTGAGGCCCATCTCAGCCCCTCCAGGCCCTTCTGGGATCCTCAGCAAGCTGGGGGCGGGGCTGTAGCCTGGGCCTCGTGCCAGTAGAGGACAGGGCTGGGGCCAGGCAAATGCTAGGGGCCAGTCTCAGTCAGGACTGTTCTGCAAGCAAGGGCATGTGGGTGGGGAAAGCAGGGTTGAGATAGGACTCCAAAAGTCACTCACAGACTCCTCCTCACTGCTGGGAGTTTTTGCTGCCATGTTATGGGGGACCTTTTCCAGGATGGGTGTCTTGGTGAGTCCTGATCCAGGGATGCAGAGTGTGGACCTGGGGACCAAGAAGTGAGAAGCATCAACACAGCAGCCACATAGACCTATCACAAACCCTCCACCTCCCACCAACAGACCCCTACCCCAGCTCCATGAGGAGGCCAGAGCCTGACAGTTGTATATAGGGGTCTCATTGTAGGCCTGGCCCCAGTCTCGAGTTCCAGCTGTGTGTGCTGACCACAGTGTTCTCTCTGGGCCCCCATATGGGAGACAGTGGTTCCTAAAGTGAGGGTCTGCTCTCATGGGGCTGTTGCCACCCAAGGCCAGCTGACCACCCCAGGGCAATCCAAATCCACCAGGGGTTGCTGGCGGAGTGCTGGTTTTGTTCCTGCCTGGAATCCAATAGATAAGTGCTTTGCTGATCAAGCTCTCTCTTTCCCACTAGCTTCTGAAGGGTAAGACCATACCTACTGTGCTCAGGGCTTCATCTCTGGGGCCTGGCCACATCTCTGGTGTGGAGTAGGGTGAATTTCCTCAGTTGGTTGACTGAGGGAAACAAATGCATGTGTGGGTGAATGAGGCCTTTAAGGCCCTGTGCTCCAGGATGCATCTGGGCTAATTGGGAGCCTGGCCTGTGGCCAGGGCAGGGAGACTCTGGGCCTGCTGGAGGGACTGTGACCTAGGTAGTCTCGGGTCTGCAGGCTGCCAGTGTAGATGCCATGGGAGTGCCCAGGGAGGTATGTAGGGAGGCAGGGCAGCCAGGGCCCCTAGGGGTCACCAGCCTTAGTCTGGGGAGAGGCAGATTAATTTTGAAGGTACAGTAGAAGTGAGCCAGGCCAAGAGGGCAAAGACTGTTATTATTAGGCTGTGGGTCACAATTGCTATCCTCTGAGATCCCCCTGAACCTAAGCCTCCACAGGCACATACTGATGTTTTCCACCAGCCCAAACTCTATTCTCTCTCAAGTCTAAAGCTGATGTTTAGCTCATTTCCTCACCCTTCTCCCCGCCCAACACCACCCCTACCCAGAGGCAAGCATGGTCCACGTATGGGCACATGGCAGGGTTGTTGCCAGGAACAGAGAGTCGAGAAAGATGGATGAATCAGGCCCAAAGATGGAGAAGCCTGGGGCTGCCTTGCAGTGCTGGGCAAAGAATGTAAAGCCCTTGCTGGCACAGTGCAGGGACACTCTCGACTGGCTGGTTCCCAGGCCTCCCAGTGCTGTGGGTTCATAGGGGCTGCCCCCAACTGCAAAGTGAAAGAGGTGGCATCCTGGTGAGCATTCACCAGAGCATGGCAGTCTTTTGAGGGGACAGCAAGGACAAGGTCAGGTTGGAAAAGGACCTGCAGACAATGCAGCCAATGCCTCCTTTTGCTCTGGCCCGGACCCTCCCACCCCCACATTTGGGAGACACTAGTCAGGCCTCAGGGACCTTGAGCTTGAAGAAGAGGGCAGAGCTGGGTGGGATGGTTTCCTGGTGGTCCCACCTGCCAGCTCCTCTTCCTGCATCACTACTGGGCGGATGCCTAGAGGGTGTATGTGTGAATATGTCTGTCTGTCTGTTTTGTGCCTCGCACCCATGATCCTGCCAGCCTGGCTTTCCAAGGGCTGCCTGCTCTGCCCGGAAGGTCCAACCCCAGTCTGGCCGGTCATCACAGGCTGTCATCGGCTATGTCCTGGCTCAGACTTGCCACCAGCGGCTGATCCTTCTTCCCCACCCCCTGCTCCCGGGAGAGGCGGTTGCGAACCAGCAATTCAGGCGAGTTGGGTCAGACCCGCGGACCCTCCGACTAGACACAGAAAGTGCTTAGCAGATGCTGGGCCAAGTGAAGTGAGAACATGCGCTTGGAGTCCCGAAGCCCTGATGGTCAAGCCTCCCCAAGACCAGGCAAAGAAGCAGTGCAATCCTGCAGCTTCCCAGCTGACCCCCGACGGCCGCTGCTGCGCAGGACTCGGAGGACTCCACGAGTCCTTGGGCCTCTCGGCCCCGATGCTGTCCCTGGATAGAGCCCCCGACCGCCGCCCTTGCTCCCGGCACCGCGCTCCGCCAGCCCAGCCCAGCCCTGCTTCTCACCTGCTCTCCTCGGCTCTGCTGCCTTGGCCGCCGCTGCACCGCACCACTCAGGAGTGTGGGCGGGGGTGTGAGCCGGAAGGGGTGGGGGGCGTGTCGCAGCGCGAGGGTGGGGGCTGCCGCCTGGGTTCTGGGCAGGGCCTCCGACGTCGCCCAGGTCCCCGCGGCCACCCGACTGGAGAAAGCAAGCTGGCCGCACTTCTCTCCTTCCTCTTGTTCCTCCTCCCTCCTCTCTCTTGCATTTCCTCCCTCCCCCAAGACCCCCTTCTTCTCTCTTCTTCGCGGTCCTCAGTCCCCCATCCCTTCCCCTGCTTCCCGCCCAGGGATCCCAGCTCCCGGCCCCCAGAATCTACCTGGAGGGCTTCCTGGAGGAAGTAGAGCAACAAATTTAGGCTCTAGAAGGGGTCCAGAACACTGTCCCGCCCACGACCCCTGCCCCTAGCTCACCATTCCCCAGTCACCGCACTTTCCCAACCCCATTATTCTAGCCCTGGGGTGCTGCTGCTCAGAGTCCTGGAGAGGGTTGGGTCTGAGGAAGTCTCTGCTCTCTGCCCTCCTCTCCCCACCATCCAGACCAGTCTCAAACCCTACTACACCGTCTTTCAAAATAATAAGAAGAAACAATAACTGGGTTCAATGTTCATGCAGGACTTCCCTTTCTGTTACCATCCAATTCCTGCTGGCTCTATGGGTGGGGAGCAGAGGTGCTACAGACTTGGGACAATTCTAATGGCAGACATGGGGATGCTTAAGGACTGCGGCAGGAGGCAGACTTTCCTTTCAGACCAAAGCATCCCCCACCCCAGATAGAGACCCCCACACACAAACAGCACAGACAGACTGACAAAGGCAGACTCCGCCCAGGCACACACAGCCCGACTGGCAGATCGAGGACAGACATGCGCACAACAGCAGAGCAGACCCCCACAGAGGCAGCAAACACACAGGCGACCCTGACCTGCAGCGTCTTCACGCTGGGATGGGAAGACTCTGCCTCCATCATCAGACTACGGTCTTCGGAACAGGGAGTGTTGCGCAAACGCTGGCCTGAGGCTCTCAGGGCTGGGACTAAGGATGGGAAACTTTCCTGACAGTCCTGGGCCGCTGCTCCCACTCAGGATAGGGTGGCAGTGGGGGTTGGCACCAGGTCGCACACTCGCATCTCTCCCTTCAAGACTCAGACCCTCAGAACTGACAGGGACACAGCAAACACCGACCACGGCTCCCCAACTCCTCCTAGGACAGAGCCTAGTTCTCTAATAAACACACACATATCACATCATACACACATTTCCAGAGGTCAGACTAAAAGATGGGCCGTTTTTCTTCCTCTGCTGGAATGCTCGGCTCCTACTCCTTTCTCAAAGCCTGAACGGGGCGGGGATTCTGGTCTGAAGGGAAGCTCAGCCCAGGCGCCTCAGAGTTCTGTGGATGGTTTGAGGCGGGTCCTCAAAGGGCGGGGCCTGGCGTGCCCAGCTGGAGCGGGTCCTCAGGCTACTCCGGGCGGCACCCCCGGGCTCTGCGCTGGGCCTGGAAAGGAGGATCTGTCTTGGGCCCACGGGAGCGTGGTGCTCCTTGGTGATCGTGGGTGACAGCCTTTGTTGGGTTTGCTTCCTTCCTATTCCCTTTTCCAGGTAGAAAAAGAGCTACAGGCACCTGCTTGTTAGTTTGGCTCAGGCCTGGTTTGGGACTTGGAGACGCAGTTCACCCTCCCCTCTGCTCTGGCCCTGCCCCCCACCACGCACCCCCCACCAGTAAAGAGACTCGGCCTCCTGGGACAGACACGGTTTATTGATTTGGGCGGAGGCACCGCGGTGCAGCGGCCCAAGTTTGGCACTGAGAGCAATGGAAGGAAGGACAGACAGATGCAGGCTCTACACAGGGGAGCCGCAGATGGGGACTCGGGGTCCTCATCACCTCTGCAAGGAGCGCGATGGCTTCGCTTGCCTCGGTGCTCCAAGCCCCACTGGACAAGAGAGAAAGGGATATGGAATGGGTCACAGGGAGGGGATTCGGGCAGAAGTCAAGGTTGAGGAGGGGTTGGGGTACTGGCTGGAGGAGGTGGACCCTGAGCCAGAGCTGGCCCGTGGGCTTGCAGAGCAGCCGCCTTGACCCAAGGCGGGTGGGTGGGCTGGAGGAGGAGTGGGGATGCTAGCTGCGGGTGTAGTAGTAATTGTAGTCGTCCTCGCACTCGTCAAAAGGGCCAGGCGGGCTGCGAGGCTCGCCGTCCTGGCCAGACACAGGACGCTCACGCAGTCGCACCGCATCGTACAGACCTTGCGGTGGCTCATCAAGCAGCACATCGCGCTCGGACCGGGAGCGCGTCAGGAGACCCACGTTGCGGAGCAGCAGCAAAACGGGAGCATAGAGCAGGTTGGCCAGACCCATGCCAAGGCTGAGCTGCTCAAAGCCCAGAGAGTGCACAATGTGGCCCGCCACTATGGGCCCGAGCGCGTAGGCCACAGAATAGGAGATGTCGGCGATGGCATAGACGCTGCCATACACTGAGACGTGGCGCACGTCCACCAAGAAGGCGAGCGTGGGCAGCAGTGCTGTGTCGACTAGGGCTATGCCAAAACAGAGGCCGCAGAGCGAGACCACTAGCGGCGCGAAGGAGCGGCAGGCGGGCACGATGCACGAGCTGGCGCCGATCACAGCCAGCCCTAGCGCGCCATACAACCACTGCAGGTGTGGGTAGCGCGCCGCCAGGCGCACGGTGAGGTAGACGCCCAGCACATGAGGCACGAAGGCCGGCAGCCAGGCCATGCCCATCTCCCACTCGGAAGCCGCCATCGTATGCTTCATCCACGTGGCAATGGTGGGCTCTAGGAAGGCGAGGGGAATATTACAGGTGGTGAGCGCACCGGCCACCACGGCAATGTAGGGGTCCAGCATGAGGCGGTGGATGGGAGTGCCCACTGGCAGGTTGGCCCGAGCCCGTGCAGCCGCTGAGAAGGGTTTGGCCACCGCCAGCAGCAACAATGCGTCAAAGAACGACACAGCAGCTAGCACCAAGAAGGGCACGCGCTTGCCGGCGAACTCGTAGAGAATACCCCCGAAGGGCGGGGCCACCAGGCTTCCGAAGCTAATGAAGGCCAGAGCCACGCCCAGGGCACGACTGCGCTCCGGCTCCTCCGGGTACTTGTCGGCGATCATGGCTATGCCAGACGTGTCAGCGAAGGCTGAGCCTAGGCCCTGCAGGCTGCGCGCGGCGAACAGCGTGGCGTAGTCCTCGGCGAAGGCGAACATGACCGTAGAGGCGAACATGACGCCCAGGCCGATGAGCAGCGGCACGTCGTAGCTCATGCGGTCGATGAAGGGCCCGCTCAAGGGGTTCACTAGCAGCTGCAGGATGGCCTTGGAAGCAAACAGCACCCCGATCTTCACGTCTTCGCTCTCCGTAGGGTAGCGGGGCCGAAGGGCTGAGCCCGCTGGCCGCGCAGCCGTCGGGGACGCCGAGGTGTTGGCCGCGTAGGCGCTGGCATTGGCCGGAGTGGGCAGCGGCGGGGTGGGCTCCCACACCTCGGGGGTCCGGGTGGGGCCCTCTCCGCCCCCGCGCATGTGGGCGATGTAGTCGGGCACGATGGGCACGATGACCATGTACAGCATGTTGTCCAGTAACAGAGCCACGCACACGATGACCAGCAGCAGGCGCCTCTGCCGCCGGGGCTCCCGCAGCGCCGAGCCCACCGCCTCCGACAGCTTGGTGGCCGCCGCCCGGGCCTGGCCCGCAGGTTCCGCGGGTTCCATGCCCCCACCCCGATGCTCTTCCGAGGACGCCTCCGCCAGGGCCGAGCGCTGGCGTCCCGCAGTGCAGAGGCGAGGGCACGGTACTTCGGGGAGGCGGTCCTGGCCGAGCAGACCCCCCGTGCCTCAGGTGGCCGCGGGGCTCATGGCCCAGCGTCCCGGCAAAGGAAAGGACTCCGTCCGGCTAGGCGTTGCCGCTGCTCTTAGCGGTTCCCGGGACCCGCGGCTGCTGGGCTCAGGGGCGGCCGGGAAGGCGGGCGCGACGAGGGGCCGGGGCCGGAGACTGGGCGCACTGTGCCCTGAGCGCGCCTAGAGCAGCCCCCACCGCGCTGAGAGGCCGCCCGCGCTGGCAGAGGGGCATGCTGTTGCCGCCCGCCCGGTTGCCCGCCCGTTAGCCCCGCCGCCGCGCTCCCCTCCCCTCGCGTCGGCTCTTGCCTCCTCCGCCGCCTCCTCTTTTTTTTTTCCCTTCCACTCGGGGCTGTGACGCGGCGAGTCCCAGCCCCCGAGTGGTGCCCGGGCCACTTGCGTCGCTCATGCTAATGCGACGTCGGCGGGGCGGGGGCCGGGGGCGGGGCGTGGCAGGACAGGGGTCCGCTCCCCAGATGCTCCAGGGCTGAAGGCCCAGGAAGGGGTCTCGGTGCGGAAGTCCTGAACCAGCCCCTGGGATGGGTGTTCCGCGCCCGGAGCCGACCCTCTGCCCTCCCCCTGCCCGCCCCCCGCCCGCGGTTCTAGGACCCGCGGGGTCAGCGCCCACTCTTCTCCTCCTGGGGAGGGAGGCGCGGCAGCCTGTTCCTCGCGGCCCCTCGAGAGAGGCGGGAGCCGGAGGCTCGCGATCTCCGCCTCAGCCTGGACCTCGGCGCACAGCGGGCAGGAAGCCCCCGAGGTGAGCCGCCGCTGCGTCCATCTGTTCTCGCAGCTGGATTGTGGAGCGGCATCCGGACGAGCGCTGGACACGGACACCCCCAACCCTTTCTCCGACTCCGCCCCCTGGCCCCTTGCACACACACCCCGCCGGGAGGGGAGGGGAAGGCTCAGCAACTGCCTGACCTGGCTCTGACCCACCGGCCCCTCCGCAGAATTTCTCTGCAGCGAATCCCGGCCGGGAGCTTGTGGGGACTGAGGGCAGAAGTTGCCTCGCCCCCACCCGGGGTCGCGAATATCAGCTTGGCCGCTGCCGCCCTCTCGCACTGCCTGGCCACACTCCCCCTGCGTGGAATCCCCCTTTCCGCTTTAGCGGTCGGGTCCCCCAGCTCCGCCTCTTCTCTCCCCGCCACCGCACCCCCTCCCCACTCTAGCTCCTCCCAGGCACTCTTCGCACCCGACCGAGCCCTCCCTCGGCTCCTGCCAGCCTCCGCCCCCTGTTCTGCACACTCCCCATCCCTCCTTTTCCAGAGCCTCCTCCAAGCCCCGGGTGGGCTCTGGAGTGACTGTGGCTGGGGTCCTCTCTTGGAACTGTAAGAAACCCTTCTTGGGTGCCGCGCCCACTCCCCGGAGAGCGCCCAGCCACTTCGCTGTCGTCAGAGGCTCCAGGGAGACTCACCTTCCTTCTGGGAGGGCCGCACCCCTTGAGGCACCCGTGCTCAGCTGGCAGGACGAGCTGCCCAGGCTGTGCGCTGGGCCTGACGCGTCCCCAGAGCGGCGTTGACCCTGGATGGCACATGGAGGCCGTGTTCCAGTGGGCGGACTGGCGGGAGAGAGGCTCCAGGGTGGTTGAGGTTGGAGGTGGGGGTTGTGTTGTTGAGATTACAGTTTGCCTCTCTCTTCCAGAGTCAGAGGGGAGCCTTCTCATTTTTCTGGCCTCAAAAGCAAAGCAGCATTAGACGCAGATGCTTCTCCCATCGTGCCCCCCACCCCGCAGGAAGTGCCGCCATGCAGTGCAAAGAGTGTGGGCTTTCGAGGCAGACAACCAGGATGGCTCCCAGCTCTGTCATGTACTCATTAGAGTACCTGCAGGGAATTACTTTGCCTCTCTGTCCCTCAGTTACTTTCTTTGTAAAATGGAGTAATAATAGTACTTACTGCTAAGGTGGCCAGTCACACAGTTAAGAGCAGTATAAGGACTTCATATGTTGTTGTAGTGTGTAGAATATGCGGTTTATCCTCATTTTTCAGTTGTGGGTCTTGTGAAGAACAGATGAAAGACACGGCGGGGAGGGGCACTTGGCTAGCTGGCTGATCCCTCTGGTTAGGTGGGCATTGTGATTCCAGGCTCTGTCTGGGTTGGTGGAGGACCCAGAAGACATTGGAGTGTCTCCAGCTGTCCCTGAGATGGCTGTGGGATGAAGGGATGGGGACCACTGTGTCAGGGTGAGAGGGGGCAGCCTGGTCACCTGTTGCTCAATCCCTCCACCCACCCAGTCACCCTGGGAAAGGAGGAGAAACTCATCCACTGAAGGGCTGCTAGCACCTGCTCTGCAGTGGCTGAAGTGCCCGCTGTCTGAGGGAGGAAAAGAGTCCCAGTGTGGGCACAGGCCTGGCCCTGGATGACCTTGGACAAGTCACAGCCCCTCAGTGGGGCCCAGCCTCAGCCTCCGCCTGGTTCAGGTTGAGGTGAGAGCCCACTCACTGCAGCCCTTAGCAGAAGTGTGTGCTGCAGAAGGGCTCTTTGGGGGTGGGCTAATTATTTTAAATTTTATTTGATAGCCTTTAGTCAGTACATGCACACTCTCCAGCGCATCCTAGTCTCGCCCCAGCTGACTTCACACACTTATGCCACTTGCTGGTTCTCTATTCATTTGAGTTTGAGACCTCTGGGCTCTTCTGACTCTCCCATTATGAGGCTCTTAAAGGGGCAGTCTCCCAGCCTACAAAACAATTATTATTTATGCACATGCTGTTTTCCCTGTCTGATTAAAGAGAGGAAGACTTGAAGGATACCTTTTTTTTTTTTTTTTTTTTTTTAATGTCTAGTGGCTGAAGAACAGAGGAATCTTAGAGGAGAGAAATTTTCCCAGGGTCTTCAAGGTGCAGACCACATCTCCAGCCCTCTGGCCCACATGGCTGTTCCTGAGCATGAAGCCAAGTTGTCTCAGGGCTTATGACTAGCTCTCCAGTCCTCAGTTCCTGTGTGGCAGGAGGCACACTCATTTACTACTTGCTTTGTGCCAGGAATATTATGTGTGCTGTTTACTCCATTCTCCCACAATCCTGGTGCAGTGTAGGTGCTATTCCTCTGGTCTTACCAGGTGAGGAAGCTGGGCATGGAGATGCTGGGTTGCTTGGTCAAGCTCCCAGCAACAGATCCTGGAATTAAACCCAGGCTGGGGGACCTGTTTTGTGGTCCTTACACTACTTCCCTATTCCCAGCACTGCGTTGTGCTCCTGCTGCTCCATCTCCAAGGTGGCCGCACGCTGACAGTGTAGGGGTGAGGGGCAGATGAAGATCCATGGGAGGAGGAAGGTCCTGGGCTGGCTCCCTAAGGAGGCTCCAAAGACACTAAACTCCCTCATTCTCTAACTTCCAGATCAGAGGGCAGCCCCCCACCACCCCAATCCATCATGGCTCCAAATACTGGGGTGCCCGTGTTGCAGGGAGGCGAGAGGCCCCTGCAGCAAAAGGCTACGGAGGGTCTGAGCCGAGATACGAGCTGGCAAAAGCCTCCTCTCCCGGCCAGCTGCGGGGAGCTGTCCAGGGTTCTGGCCCCGGCCCCACTGCAACCAAGAAGCCTCACACGGAGACCCCGCCCCTCTGGCGTCCCCTTCATTCGAACGCTTGGTAAATTCCTTTCCCGACTCCTCTATCTGAGCATAACTTGCAGGCAACAGAGAACTTCCCATCCAATCCTGTAGGAGAAAATGGAAGCATTTTTCTCTCCTTTCTCAACCAGAAATAGCAGTTGTTAGGGCAGCATTCATATCTGGTGCTCAGTGAAAGTTGAATGAGCAGAGGAAGGAAAGAACGTGTTTACTAGACACACAGAAGAGCTTATAAGGCATCAGGCACCGTTCTAAGCATTTGATAAGCATTAACTCATTGAATTCTCTCACCAACCTTCATATTACTTTCTTATAGGCAAAGACTCTGAGGTAAAGTAATGCATTCCGTCAGAGAGCTCACAAGTGGTAAAGATGGGATTCACATGCAGGTGATTTAGTTCCAGCATCCTGCTCCCGGCCGCCATGTGGCCCTGCTGCAGGATGGCTAAAGACTGCGAGATAGCTCGCTTGAAAGTGTCTAGCCCAATGCTTGATACCTAGTAGAAGCTTAATTGTTATTATTTTGTATGGATCGGGACAAATTGGTGATTTCTAGCTGACAACCCTTCTTCTCATTTTATCCACAAGATACAACTGTGTCCACAGTCTGATGGACTAAAATTTCTTCCTTGCTGGATCAGTGCCATGTTGGGGGTGGGGGGCTTGCTGGGGACGGGGGAGTCCTGGTGTGTGGGAGTTTGGGAGGGGTGGAAGGATAGTCATGCTGCACCAGTGCCTGGGTGAGGTCTAGGGCGTATTTGGAGGTCTTGGGTGGGTTGTGGTGGGGGGGTGCTGCTGTGGAGGGAGGTGCCAGCCCAGCCTGGCCTCATTTCTGAGAAGGTCATGGGGCCATGTCAGTTCCAGGGCTTTGCCATTTGTTGCTTCCCTGAAACATCTGGTTCTAGAGAGGTGAAACCACTGTATTTCTGTGGAGAAGCAGGCTGGTGTTGGTTATGGCAGTGTGTGGGTGGGGCACCTGCTCCTGATTTATTATTTCTTTGTCTCTCTGGAAGCACTTAAGCACAGGCTTCATTCCAATCAAGCTCATGAGCCTCTCTGGATTCCAGCACTGGGGGCTGGGGGTGCAGTTTGCTCAGACCTCCATAACCTGTCCCCTGTGCACTGGCTCAGGCGGGCCTCAGGGCCTCAGCATCATTTAATTAATTTAGGCTTCCCCAGTCATATATTCTCAGATTCAAAGGAACAAAGTGGCCCGTGTCAGCCTTTCCCAGAAACCTGTGAGTCTGGTGGCTGGAAGCCAGAGGACTACGTGCCTGCCTGCCTGCCCTTGGCCAGCCTGTCCTCGGTGCCCAGACTTGCTTTGTGTACAACATAGCTGAGCTTCGATAGGGAAAGAGACTGCAGGTGCTGCTTTGTGAGTGGGCCCCACGGCTCCTCTCTACAGCTCCCAAGGGACAAGACCTTGCTCACTTGCTATTTTCTGGCTCCCTGACACTAACTATGAATCATTTGTTGAAAGCATGGCCTCCAAATCCCTTTGGTTTCTGTTCTCTCCACTTTCTTTCCATCTCAATCCAATTAATGTCTCAGATTCGTTTCCTTCCTACGTTGAGACCACTCCCTACCTGCCCCCAGCCCAGATCCTACATCTTCCCCCACACTGGGACAGTTAATCCCTTCACTTGTCTCTTGCCTCCCGACCCTGACAATCCACCCCTGCAGGGATGCCAAGCTTCTTTTCTCTGCAAAGTTTCAGGCAAGCTTCTAGCCTGTTCACAGACCTCTCAGGGTCCCCTGCTGCCTGGGACTGGAGTCAGCATCATCTCCCCACATGGTGGCCTTCCTTCCACAGTGTCTCCCACCCCTCCCATCTTCATCTTCCCTGACAGGCCCCTGGAGCTCCTACCTCCACACCTTTCAACCAGCGTTGCCTTGGTTCCTGCCCAGCTTTGCATCTCCTTGGTTGCCATATTCTTCCCTGATTCCTGATACATTGTGAACATGCCCCCATCCAAACAGATTTTCTACTCCTCTTCTGAAATGTGTCCCACACCATGTTGGAGGTGTTCCCGTATACCTCAGAGCCCCTTGCAGACAAGATCTGTATTCTGTTTGGTAGGCATTCTGTACAGCACTGGCCACAGCATTTTGCATGAGAACTGATGTGTCAGTGGTTTTTAAAATCCATCTCTACATTTATTAGAATGAAAATTAATCATGTAATTCATATATATATGTATTCTTTTCATAGAAATCAGAGCACCATGAAAGTTCTGAGTGGTGGCCACCTCTCAGATGCCACCACCCTTATTGTTTTGGTGTGTGTTTTCCAAACCTTTTCTAAATTTGTTTCCATACATACATATGAGCTCATATAAAATTTAACATAAGGGACATTATACTTAAACAAGTATATATTCACATAAATGTTGTTATATATGTATCATTCTGTATTTCTCTCCTTTTCCACTCAACATTATATCCACTTTAGCCTACATAGAAATAGTTGGATTTTCTCAGCTGCTGCTGCAGAATATTTCTGGTTATGAACATGCCCCAGTGTTTTCAGCTGTCCGCTATGGATGGGCATTGGGTCAGGTCTGATTTCTAGGCGTTAAACAGTGTTGAGATGGATTTCCTTATGCTTGTATGGAGGTACTTCCCCAGGTGATACAAAAACAATGGGGACTGCTGGGTCAATTCTAGCAGTCTCCACATTTCAAAGTTTAAATCTCCAAATGGTCCTGTAAAGTGGCGGTATAAATGTATCTCCCTTGTCCTCCCACAAACAGCATATGGAAGTACAGATCCTCCTCCACTTATGATGGGGCTATGTCCTGATAAACCCACTGGAAGCTGAAAATATTGTTAAGTGGAAAATGCATTTAATACACCTAATGTATGGAACATCATTACACAAAGGGGTTGGGGTTAGCCTACCCTAAACATGCTCAAAAAGTTTCCATTAGCTAACAATTGGGCAAAATCATCTGGTCACAAATCATGGAGTATTGGGTGTTTTCCCTCATAATCGCATGGCTGACTGGGAGTTGTGGCTCATGGCCTCTGTCCCAGCATCTTGAGGGTATAGTACAGCATATCACTAGACGGGAAAATGTGAAAATTCAAAATCTGAAGTATGGTTGCTACTGAATGCATATCACTTTTGCACCACTGCAAAGCTGAAAAACCATGTCACACCACGTGTAAGTGGCGGATGTTTGTACACAATTCCCCATACTCATGCCAACACTTGGTCTTGTCTGTCTTTTTCCATTTTGTCAATCTAGCTTGAGAAAAAATGGTATTTATTATCATTTTAATCATTTAATTGTTTAATTGGCTGAGTACCTTTTTATATGTTTATTGGCCATTTGTATTTTCTCTTTTGAGAATTGCCTGTTACTTGTTTCTCTATTAGTCTTTTTCTCAACATTTTAAAATAGAATGTCTTTGCCCCAAATATTTACATTGTGGATGAAAATTATTGCTACTTCTTCACTAATAGATTCTATGGCTAATACTTATTGGGCTGGATGAATTAGAGTGGATGTGAGGTTGCTGCATCAATTAAAACCCTTCAGAGCCTCTTCATCATCAATGGGAGAGTCCAGATTCTCAACATAAAAGATTCTCTATAATCTGTCCACCTCCATGCTCTCAATGTGATGCCTGGATTTGACTCCTGATTCCATCACCTTCTGTCTATCTAACCTTGAACAAATTTACTTTCATGCTCTGGGTCTAGGGTCTGTTAGTTAAAAAATCTTACAGAGTTGTCCCTTCTTTGCAAGTTTCTAACTCTGACCTTGTGCAAGTTACTTAACCTCTTCAAACCTTACTTACACATCTATAAAATGGGTGCATTGACAATACTTTGTAGGGTTTGGTATGAATGGAATGAGACTACTTGTAATGTAAGATAATCCTGTTGTAAATTATACCACTTCCTGCCTATGTGAATGACTCCTATTCATCTTTTATGATCTAATCGAGCTGTGTCCCACCCCCACCAACCCCTCTGTGTTATGACCATGCATCCACTACTGTACTCATCACACTGCATGGTGGGGATGTGTTCACATGGCGGTTTCCTCGCCCTGAGTGCAGCGCTGAGGGTAGGGGCTGAAGTGGCTAGGCTCACTGCCTGGTACAGAACACCCTGAATCAATAGCTGTGGAATGGAGGAACAAGCCTGTTTGTCAGTTTTGAAAAGAATTAGGGCTTTCTCATTACGTCAAAGTTCTACTGAGCTTGGAGTGGATGGAGGGACACTTAGAAGGAAGTTGAAGTATTCTTGACAAACACTCCAGACACACCCTGGGGAGACCAGAAAACAGCTACCCTGGTTGACTAGTTGGGTAGGCAGAACAGATGTTTAAGGGAAACTGCATTTTATAGTCAGTTGGCTTTGTTGGGAAAACCAAGGAGACAGATGAAGGCTGCCAGCCATCTCTCCTGAATTCCGAAGCTTGTCATGATTGGAAAGGTCAGCACTGATCAGCCAGGTCACTTTCTTTTTCAGACTGGAAAAGTGTAGGTTTGGTGCAGGGGTCTCCTAGGACACCAGGGCAGAGGGAGGGTGGGGTCGTGCACAGGGGACTGCCTCGGAAGGATGCCCATGGAGACACATGCTGTGCCTCTGCTCTATATCCCAGTGCCTGGCACACAGTGGCAGAGGAGGGCTCAGTGAAAATCCAGTGGACAAGCTTGTTTAGGAGCCAATTGTTCTGGATGGGTAGATAGCAACCATCTACCTTGTGTGCTTGGTTAATGAAGCCATGGGTTCAAAATCATCTATCCTGAAGTAAACAGGCACCTGCTGAGAGGGGCTCCTGGATGCAGACGGGGGAGACACAGGAGGAGGCCCCATCTAGTGGGAAGGCTGAGCCCTGAGGAGCACGCACACTGTGCTTGCATGGTCACTGCAGGCTGGGTCCAGAGAGGAGCAGCAGCGCCCGCAAAGTCCCCCAGTTTCAATGACGTGTGTCTTCCCAGGCTGTCAGTCACTGCCGTGTCTAGGCAAGTCTGATGTGAGAGAGAGAGGTCAGGAGATGTCGCAGTGCCAGACGCAGCGGAAGGCTTTTACTGTCATTAGCTTTCGCTCTCAGAACACCCCTGTGAGATCAGTCCTCTTCTGGGCCCCATTTTATCAATTGAAAATTGGCAGCACAGGCGGGTGAGTAATGTGCCGAGACACAGGCCGTCTGACTCACGCTCATGAGTTCTTCATCCACTTGGCTGTGTGGCTTTGGTGCTTGGAGGTCTGAGGGGTTCCTCTGTGGCCTTCTCTTTCCATAATCCCTCCGATCTGTGTGCAGGGTCAATGCAGGTGTCCTCCCTTGGGTAAGGGGGACCTTTCAGCCCCAAGTACAGAGGGTTGGGCACCCTTTATCTCTTCTTTCTCCAGACATACTGACCTGGGTCCTTATGAGCTCTTGCTGGGGCTATTGCAGTAACCTGTTGGCAAATCCCCTCACCCAGTGTTGACATCGGCTCCTGATTCCCCAAACTGCTCCCTGAGTCAACCTTTACAAAGGTAGCTCCTCCCTGTAGTAGGAACTCATTAGATAGTTGTCTAATGGATCGTTCTCCTGCTTTACATTCTCATTGCCTGGGGTCAAATGTACCAGTGCAGCTTGGCTTTTGAGGCCCTGGGTGTGTAGTCCTTGTACTCTCTGCCACACACAAGGGTGCCTTCCCAGGACACATGTGTCCTGCTGTCCTGGCCCCACTGCTGACTGTGTTTTCTTTCCCCCTTTCCCAGAAGAATGGGGTCCTCAACACAGGCGAGTGCTGGCCCCTGTGCACACGCCTCCACCCCGGCCTTGTCATGAAGGGCTATTGGCCTGTGTTGAATCCATCTCATATCTCCCAAGCCCAAACAATGGGACCTCAGGCAGAAAAACACCTGGAATGGTTTGCGCCACACATGCATACCAACCTCACTGCATGCTCTTTTATTCATTTATTTGTTAAATGCTGTTCACAACCCACTAATTTGGTTTTATAACCTAAAGCTCCTCACAACACCCTTATCATGTTCATACTATTATTCTCTCCCGTTTTATATGTGATGAAACTGACACAGAGAGATGAAGTAATTTACTGCACCACTAGGAAGTGACAGAGCCGGGATCTGAACCCAGGCAGGTGGCCCCAGAGCCTGTGTGCCGAGCCCCCATGAATGTAGCTTTAATGATTGATCAGGGCTCCAGGGGCTGGGTGACTCATAGCACAGGAGGCCATACTGAGTGGCTTCAGGGGTGGCTTCAAGCTCCTCCCCACCTTTGGGAAGTGGCGGCAGGAAGAAAGAGCTGGAGCACTTACCCTCCCTTCCAGGGTCCAGTCTCAGCTGCAGGTGGCTCTTCCCAGAGCCCTCCTCTCACCTCTGCAGGAGCCAGGGGACGGTGGGCTTGTGCTGAGGCGAGAGGTATTGGGATCGTTACCTCACTTGCGATTTGTGCTCAGGGGTGGGGCTGGGACCTGGACAGGAAGCTTGTCAGGGAGAGCAGGGAGGACACCAGAGCAGTATCCAGGAGGAATGGTGGTCACGTGGGCAGTCCTGGGGCACGAAGAGTGGGCTGCCAGGCAATGCAGCCCCATCATTACCTGCGATCACACTCCAACAGTGCGTCACACACATGGTCTGTGACCCTCTCAGATGTGTCATCACCGTGTCCCAGCACCCAGTGCCGTGCCTGACCCATGCAGAGGGAACATACCAAAGGTGGCTCTGTTTGGAGGGTCTCTCAGGAAGCTAAGTGACCAGAGTTCTGATTCTCTCTTGTTGAGATACAGGATGTTAAAACACATCTGAGGGAGCTTGGTAGCCTACACAGTATCCACATGCAAGATGAAGTCTCCATGAGAGAAAAAGTCTGGGCTGTTGACTTGAGAGCCTGAGAAGACAAGATCCCAGACTCCTGGTGATGTCATGGAAGGGGCCTGGGGAAAAGGCCTACTTCGTGCTGGGAAGAACTGGCTCCTTGTGGACAGGTGTGACGGACATCCCTGACTGACCCTGACTCTGTCCCACTGGCCATATTGGTCAAGTTCTGCAGGAAGGCCTGACTCATGGCTGTCTGAGCAGAGGAGGGTGTCCTCTGGATAGGCCTGGAGCTCCAGATACTGACATGGTAGGGTCTTGGAGACTTTGTAGCTAGAGATAGGAATTCAGGTGTAGCCTTCAGCTGTGTGCACCCCACAGGTGTTGGGGGATGTCTGTGGGGCTGGTCAACCAGGCACTCTAACCCAGTTGAAAACATGGTCTGCTTTGAGTGCCAAGAAGAATTACCAGAGCATTGTTTTCCCGGGTAATTAAGATGCTATTAATTAAACTGCATTTAAAGCTAGTTTCAAACTAATTCTTGATGACACATACATGTATCTTTCATAAAGGAGTGTGCTTGTCTCCCCTGGGCTGTGAGGCCCCAGTGAGATGTGTTTGAGCATTGGTGGGCTCCATTCCCCGCCAGGCAGGCACAGAGTGGGTCATCCATGGTTTGTAAATGACCGAGTGATAAACGGGCAGGAGCCATTCCTCATTTGAACATCTCAGACGCCATCTGGATGCAGACTGCATGACCTGGGACATTCTTCTCATCTGACCCCAGATAAGGAGCAGATTCCAGACTCTCTGTGCAGTGTTTAGTCTGCATGGTGGTTGATCGACTCAGAAAGCCTCAGGCCGGGCACAGTGGCTCATACCTGATCCCAGCACTTTGGGAGGCTGAAGGTGGGAGGATTACTTTCAGGCCAGGAGTTTGACACCAGCCTGGGCAACAAAGCAAGACCCCATCACTACAAAATCACCCAAGTGTGGTGGCATGTGCCTGTGGTCCCAGCTACTTGGGAGGCTGGGGTGGGAGGACCCCTTAAGCCCAGGAGGTGGAGGCTGCAGTGAGCTATGATCCCACTACTGCACTCCAGCCTAGGTGATAACGAGACCCTGTCTCAAAGAAAGACTCTGTCCTTCCCCTGGTGGCTGGAGGGAGACAAGCTGGGCCAGGCCTGGCCCTGAGTAGCCTTGCTCAGCCATCTGTGGTGAGGGGTGGGGCCCACTGACCAGGCACTGGGGCCAGGTTATACGCACATGAAGACTTCCAGACAAGACCTCCTACTTGTGGCAGGAGGGAGAGGCTGGCCCAAGTTGTCCCCTGTCCTGTGTCAGACAGGCCCATCTTTAGAGCCCATTAGAAGGGATGTCAGAGAGGCACCTGGCCCAGGACTGAAGACATTTAGAAAAGAAGGGTGAGGAAGATGACTTTTTCCTGCACTGGGGGGAGGGGGGGCAGATCTAGGTCCCACCCCAGAGAGGCAGTTCAGGTCCAGATGGGAGACCAGGTGTGTGGAGGGGGACGTAGGACTGCAGAGCCCTGGGGACTGGAGGGAAAGTGTGCCAGGCCCAGGAAGTCACCTGCCTTCCCATGGCTAATGAAAGGGATCAAGCTGAGGGATCTGATATTTGGGCTTATGTTAAGGATACAGTCCCAGGTGTGTAATTACTGGTCCAAAAGGTAGAGGTAGAACAATTTTTATACCTCTTAGTGCAGAAAGCCAAATGTCATCTAAAACACGACGCTGGGCTTCACCTCACCTACTATGAATGGGGCCTCTTTAAGATAATCACTTTTAAAACACCAACAAGCTAAGGTGGGATCCTAGCCAACCTATTTAGTGACAGCCAGGTGATGGTTGGCAGTGTCGTCCCTCCCTCCCAGGCCCTCTCCTGCCCTCACCTTTCCCAGCGGCTCCTCAGCAGATCCCACTGTCCACCTCAGGTCCTTTGCCTAGGCCCTTCCTCTGCCTGGAAGGGAACCCATCTGCTCTCTCTTTCCCTCACCTCCCTGCCACCTGTCCTTGTTAATGAAGGCTTCCAGGATGGCCTTGTCTAAAACCCCAAACCAGCACTTCTTAGCCACCTGGGCTGCTTTACTTTTTTCCAGCGCTTGTCCCCATCTGATGTGTGACATAGGTTATGGACTATGTTTACTCTCTGTAACCCCTCCCTGGAATGGATGCCACACGAGGGTACAAGTGGGGAGGTAAAAAAGTGGGGGTGGGTGAGAAAACAGAGCTGGATGTCAGCTGGAAAGAAGGGAGAGTCTGGCCATGTGGGCCCAGCACCTGCTGCTGGCTGGAGTGGGGCAGGGCCTGAGGACCCTGCAGGAGGATGAGAGAAGAGATGGGGATGCTTCCAGTGTCTGATTCTCTGCTGGTCTCAGGAAAGGGGAGAGGAGGGAGAAGTACACCCACAGACCCATGTGTTAATGCAGAGGAGGTCTCTGGGTGTTCTCTGCCTTTACTGGAGCTGGGTAACCATCCACTCCATGATATGTAGCCAAGTCGGGATACATGGTCCCCTCTGATGGGGACCAGGAGGTGGCAGGTGCTGGCATTCAGAGGCCCTGGAGGGGCTATTGAATTAACCCAGAGGGAGGGCAGGAAAGGGATGATGTCCCCAGAGAAAGCCAGGATCCTGGCCAGGCACAGTGGCTCATGCCTTTAATCCCAGCACTTTGGGAGGCTGAGGTGGGCAGATCACTTGATGTCAGGAGGTTGAGGCTGTGGTGTGCTATGATCGCGCCACTGTGCTCCAGTCTAGGTGACAGAGAGAGACCCCGTCTCCGAAAAACAAAAAGCAACAAAACAAAACAAACAAATACAGAAAAGGAGATCCAGGATCCAGGAAAGCACAGAGGTGGAGGGCACATTTGAGGAGGTGGGGAATAGAGGTGGGTGGCTGCTCACAGCAGCGGGAGCAGGAGGGAGTCGGCTGAGCCGGCTGCATGCAACTTTGAGAGGAAACCTGGACGGTGCTGGAGGGGCACCTACTGTTGTTAGGACCTCACATCTGTAGAACCACAGAGGATGAGGTGCTGATAAACCTTTTTCTCTGAAATCTTAGACAGCCAGAGACTGAGCTGCTTGGAATCCTAAGTGAGAATGGGACCTCCCAGTCGTCTCTGGAGGACCCGAGTCAGGGGATCACTGTGGCTCAGAGAAACAGCCTCCATTTCCAACCCAGCTGCAGATCTCCAGGTAAGGGGCCTCAGACACAACCTTCCACACTGATCTTAACTTTGTAGCTTCCAGGGGCACAGGAGCCAAGGTCCGTCTCTCAGCAGAGCCCTTCCCTACAGCCCTGTTTTATGTAAATCTGCCCCTGTGCTCCGCCCTTCCCCCCATCCTGTAGTGGCCTGTCACTCCTCTTGGAGGATGCTCCATGCTCCCCGGTGTGCTGTGTGCAGTCTCTCTCATTGTATCAAGGTAACAAACCTGACCATGTTGGGCTCTAATGGTGCCTTGCTGGGAGTCCTTATCAGATGCGCTTTGCTCTCCCTGGTTGACAGGAAGGCCCCACTATGGATGCAGTCTCAAAGTCCTTTCACAACTGCCATTGCACTGGTAAAGTCAGTGTGAAGAGTAGCTCCCTTTACAGATGGAGAAGAGGCTCCTAGATCTCTTGTAAGTGGGTGCTGGAGTCAAGCTGCAAAGCCCGGGAGACTCCCAGCTGCAACAGGCCACAGCAGGAGGGACCTGGGCCTGGGTCCCCTCTGCTACAGTCGAGTAGAACAGAAGTGACGGGCTGTAGCCAGGGCTTCACACCCACATCCACATTTCCAGCTTCTCTTGAAAAACAAGAAAGTCTGGTGCCTCTAGGCCCCATACCAGCCTGGTAGCAGCCCCACTGAGCCCTTTAGACCAGGCACACACCGTCCCATTTCTCATAGTCCCCATCCAGCTACTGGACTGGTTTCTGTGATTCTCCTGCATCCTGTAGCCATTTGAGTTTGTAATCTATGCTCCACAATGTTTCTGACAAAATGGGGGGCCCTTTCTGCTCCTAAACTGCGAGGCACAGGAAACTTACTGCTTCCTGAGGGAAGCGAAGGATGTCCATGTGCTGGGACCCTACCATGTGTGACTCACTGTGCTGGGCATTTACATGCTTGCTCATTTAGTGAACTGCGAGAAATGTAGGTTTGGCTTCATTTCACAGATTTGCAAACCGAGGCCTCAATAGCAATGGAGTCTTGGTGACATTTGGTGACTTGGGTGAACCCTGCAGAAAGTGATAGACCGAGACCGGGCCAGATCTGTTCTCCTCCACAGCCCATGCTCTGTCAGCTGCTGTATCCAGACTTCTGTTCTAAGGCTTTGGGGTCATGCCATCATCTCTTCACCTCCCTCCAGGCATCCCAGGTGGAACACCCTCATGGGGTGTGACTGAGGGTATCACTCAACCTTTTGTGGGAGGAACCAGGACAGAGCTGGTGGAGTAAGAGGGCCGGGTTTGGGTTTTTCCTCTAATTTATCGGCTAGGGACCCATGGAAAGAGAGCTCTGTGGTGCATAACGTTTGACCTCCAGTGCCGGGGCTGGGAGGAGCCAAGAGCCAGAAATGCAAACCCCATTCCCCAGGGTAGATTATGGGGAGGAGACCCAAGACCAACAGAAAACTAGCAGCTCCAGGGAATCAATGTGAGAAGCAAGAGGCAGGAAAGGAGACAGGTGGAGACGGCGGCCACAGTGCCCAGGCCAGCAGGACAGCTAGGGCAAGGGTGACCAGCCTCAGGGCTGTTCTTGCAGACACGGGGCTTAGACCCTGCCTGTCCCTGTTTCAGACTGGACTCAAGGTTGACTGCAGCAGGCACCTGAGTCTCACAGAGAGCTGCCTGTGTTTTGTTTCTTTCAAAAAAAGCAGTTTAGTGGCTAGGCAGAAACTGTTTGGTAAAATAAACACATAATCAACTCCTGGAGTAGCATGTGCTACTGTTGGAGAACATAACCCTGAGCTTGGCTGCAGGCTTTAACTCTTGGGTAAACCTGAGTGTGCACCAGAATCACCCCGGGAGCTTCTCAAAATGCAGATTGCTGGGCCTCACTCCTAGCAGTTACTGATTCAGTGGGTTAGGGATTTGCCTTTCTAACACGTTCGCAGCAGCTGTTGTTTGTTCTTGCCTGGGGTGATTCTACACTTTCCGGTACTGGTGGGAAGACCACACTTCCAGAACCTTGGCTGGGCTGATTCCATCACTGGTCTTTGCTGCCACCATCTGGTCATTCCTGAGAATGACGTGCTCTTTCTCGGGTTTGCGTCAATCGCGTCCATTCTGGTTGTTCATTTTAATTTTTATTTCACTGAAAGTATCTTCAGTAGGATAAATTATCTTTCTTATAGGTCTCTCAGTGAAGATTTGATTTATCCATTGGACCTTAAGAATCCATGTCAAATTTTGCCAATATAACTTCTGCTTCTGCAAGTTTTCTTTATGAACTATTACTTTATCTATGGTTTAGTCAATTTAAAATGTTATCTGTGATTATTTACCTATTGTATTTTGTATTGATTAGTTCTTTTTTCTTCTTTTTTTTTGAAATGGAGTCTCACTCTGTCGCCCAGGCTGGAGTACAGTGGCGTGATCTCAGCTCACTGTAGCCTGCTGTAAGCCACTGGGCTGGGGGTTGTTTGTGTGCAGAATGACTGTGGGGCAGCTCCCTGTTGGTCCTTGGAGATAAGGCAGAGAGCATTGTCACTCACTGACTGAGTGCCTGGGCCCTCATCTCAGACCGGCTGCTGTCCAGATCTTGGCCATGCCACTCAGAGTGATGTGACTTGGGTGTGGTGGGACAGACACTTGAATGTGAGAAATGCAGATTGTTCTTTGAGCATCCAGGAAGTGGCAACTCCTCCAGTGTGGGAGAATCAGGGAAGGTTTCCCAAAGAATGATGGCTAAGCCGAATATCCCCAGAAAAGTAGAATAACCCCACATGTTCTAGAGGGGAGAGAAGAGAACAGCTACAAAGGCAGAGAAGCAATCCCCTAACAGCTGGGCAGTGGTAGGGAGGGGGCACCCATACAATAGAGTGAAGACTCCCTTTTGGGTCCCCAAATGGATCGAAGAATAAATCAGACTTCAGTGGACATGGAGAGGGCAGTGATTTTCCAGGAGGAAGGACGGCCCATATGAAAGGAGTCTGCCAGTTCAAGATGCACGCGGAGTTGAGCAGGGCTGGGTGTGATGGTGCAAGGGGTGGAGGGGAGGCTGGGCTGAGCTGAGGGCTGTGCATCCACCACACCATGCTGGCTCTCGGCCTCAGCTGGAGCTCATCACACTGAGCCATGGAGCAGGGCACTGCACACAGAAGGGCAAGCTTGAAATGAGGTTGAGTTGGCACCTCGGCTGACTGTATTATAGACTTGAACTTGCTTCTTGTGTTTCTTGAGTCTTCTCCACCTTGCTTGAAATAGCCATAGTGCAACCATCCATCCACTGACTCCTTTACCCATTTATCTGACTATCTGTCCTCCTTCGGTCGATTTCTCTGCTGGGTGATGGGAACACAGAGGAAAATGGGCCATGGCCCTTCTGTCCAGATTCCAGACCCAACAGCCTTTCCTCATGTGTCTGGATATAGAGCCACTCACCTTACCCTGTCTTGTCCATGAAATCCTGTTCACCTTTCAAGGTTCCCCTTTCAATGAATCACTCCTCTGTGAAGCTCCCCCTGGTGGTGCCAGGAAGAATCAGCACCTCCCTACACTGCTGCCTGGGACATCGTTCCTTGAATGAATGGATAGATGAGCCAGGAGTGGTCACTTCCTGGTTATTTTACTGCATTAATCCATTCATTTGCTGTTGGGTCAAGGAAATGTGAAAAAAGAAACAAAAAGGTCTTGGCAGCCTCGCTCTTGTTCTGCAACTCAGAGCTGAGACCAGATGTCAGCCTAACAGATGCTCAGAGCATCCCTTCCTGCCTCACCCCACCCCAACAGGCTGTGGGAACCTTGAGAGGTGTGTAACTCTGGAGAGGCACTGGCCGCGGAGTCTGGAAGATCTGGTGCTGTCTGCCCCACCATGTCTTTCTCTCCAGTGCACATCCTGCCTCCACCCTCTCACATCTGCCTCTACTACCGGTCTTGCACTCTACAGCAATAAGCGTAAATTGCAGTCACTACTCAGGCATGCAGGAAATAGAAATCTTTTAAAATTCTAATCCAACCCCCACTCTGATGAGGTGCAGGAATCCTAATCTTGGCCAACACAGGATCTTCTCTCTTCCCTTACAGCTGAGGCTGGAATTTGGAGAAGAGAGGGCTTCTGCTTCTTGTTGTCATTTGTCTGTGCATGTCATGGGGTGGGGAGGGTGGCTTCCTTCATCCCTGTTTTGTGACCTCGTGACCTCTTAGGGTCTAGCTGGCTACCTTCCTGCCCCTTCTGGGCTGATTTTCGCTCTCAGGAATTCTTCTGTTGAGAGATTGCCTAAGATTCCCTTGGCTTAGATGTCTATGCAACCCTTCCTTCCCTTCCCTTCCTTCCTTCCTTCCTTCCTTCCTTCCTTCCTTCCTTCCTTCCTTCCTTCCTTCCTTCCTTCCTTCCTTCCCTCGGTCCCTCCCTCCCTCCCTCCCTTCTTTCTTTCCTTCCTTCCTCCCTCCGTCTGTTTTTCTTTCTTTCTCTCTCTCTCTTTCTTTCTTTCTTTCTTTCTTTCTTTTTTTCCTTCCTTCCTTTTTTTTTTTGGACAGGGTCTCACTCTGTCACCCAGGTTGGAGTGCAGTGGCACAATCTTGGCTCACTGCAACCTCTGCCTCCTGGGTTCAAGCAATTCTCATACCTCAGCCTCCCAAGTAACTAGAACTACAGGTGCACGCCACCACGCCTAGCTAATTTTTGTATTTTTAGTCGTGACGCCATTTTGCCATGTTGGCCAGGCTGGTCTCGAACTCCTAACCTCAAGTGATCTGCCTGCCTTGGCCTCCCAAAGTGCTGGGATTACAGGCATGAGCCACGATGCCTGGCCTGATGCAACCATTTCTCTTGAGAACACCCCTGCTACATCTCCAGAGTCTTACCTGGATACAGGCTTAGCTTGCCTCTGCTCATAGACTCAACAGACTTACCTGTATTCTTATGTTTCCCTCTGTCTCAGCCCGTGAGCAACTTGTAGGACCCCCTCTTTGGGATCCACTCAAATCTACTCTCTCGTTGTTCCCCCAAATTATCGTTTTCTCTATAGCCTTGGTAACGGGTTCCTGATTGATGGGAGGCTGGTGGTGGAGTAAGGAGAGGTGGTGGAATCCTTATTCTTATTCACCATGTTTTTCTTGTACATGAAATCCTATTAATCTGTCAAATATTATCTTTCAGTGACTCCCTCCCCTGTGAAGCTCCACCTGATGATGGCAGGCAGAATCTAAGGGCCTTCTTAGGCTTTGAAACTCGGAGCCTGAAAAATGTCACTTTCTGTAATCTGCCTCTGGCCATTCCTCCTTTTGTGGGGTCATGAGCACCCAATGGGGAAGGGCCAAGTGGGGTCAGGCAGGAACAGTCAGGAATGAATGCTATCCTGCTAACTGCCTCGTGGCAGCCCAACTTCCTAGACCCCACAGGCTCCCATCTGTATCATGCAGTGCCTGCTCAAACCCACGGCCGTTGCTATGAGCTTGCACCAACTGCAAGTTCCAGAAGTGGAATAGCAGCAGTTGGTGCAAAAGTGATATATATAACATATATTACTTTTCTGTAATATACATGTAATACACATTACTTTTCTGTAATATATATGTAATACACATTACTTCTCTGTAATATATATGTAATATATATTACAGAAATTAATATATATATAATATATATCACAGAAAATAAAATGAGAAAGGAATCAAATAGGCACACTCCAAAAAATAAACCAAACAGAAGAAATCAGTAATGGAGGAAATAAGGAACAAAAACAGTGTAAAACATACAGAAAAAATGGTAAAATGGTTGAGATAAGTCCTTTCTTATCAGTAATAACTTTAAATGTAAATTGATTAAACTCTCCAATCAAAAGGCAGAGATTGGCAGAGTGAGTTAAGAAAACACAATCCAACTGAAAGCTATATATGGAAAACTCACTTTAGATCAAAAGACACAAGTGAGTTGAACATGGGAAGATAGAGAAAGATATTCTATGCAAATAATAACCAAACAAACTAGGGTGGCTACACTAATATCAGAAAAAATAGTCTTTAAGTCAAAAATCATTATAAGGGACAAATAAAGTCATTATGCATTGATAAAGGGGTCAATTAATTAAGAAGAATTAATATAACAATTATAAACATACACACATCAATCAAGAGAGCATGGAATTAAATGGAGCAGACATTAACAGTATTAAAAAGCAAAATATTTCCATAATAATAGCTGGAGACTTTGAATATCTACTTTAAATAATGAATAGAAAACTACAAGGAAATAGAGGACTTCAGCAGCACTAAAGATCTAACTAGACTTAACATACATCTATAGAACACTCTATCCAACAACAGAAGAATACACATTCTTTTCAAGTGCACTCGACTGTGCTCCAGAATAGAACATGTTAGGTAATAAAGCAACTCTCAATAAGTTAAAAAGCTTGAAATCATACAAAATATCTTTTTTGACCACAGTGGAATAAAACTAAAATTCAATAGCAGAAGGAAAACTAAAAAGTTCATAAATATATGTAAACTAAACAATGTACTCTTAAGCAATAGATACCTCTAAAGTATGAGGAATAGAAAATACTTAGAGATGGATGAAAATATCAACACAACCTACCAAAATGTAGTGGATACAGCAAAAACAGCACTCAGAGAGAGATCAGCAACTTAATTGTAATATATTAAATAACTAGAAAAGTCAGAGCAAACCAAACCCAAAGCTAACAGAAGGAATGAAATAATAAATATAGAGCAGAGACAAATGAAATAGAGACTAGAAACACAATAGAGAGAATCAACAAAACAAAAAACATTATTTGAAAAGAACAACAAAATTGGCAGACCTTTAGCTAGACTAAGAAAAAAAAAGGAAAAGATGCAAATAACTAAAATCAGTAATGAAAATGGATACATTACTACTGCTTTACAGAAGTAAAAAGGATTATAAGAGAATACTATGAATAATTGCACACCAATAAATTAGATAACCCATATGAAAGGGACACATACTGATATGGTTTGGCTCTGTGTCCCCACCCAAATCTCATGTTGAATTGTAACCCTGAGTGTTGGAGGTGGGGCCTGGTGGGATCATGAGGGTGGCTTCTAACGGTTTAGTCCCATCCCCCAAGTGCTGCCTCGTGGTACAGTTTTCACAAGATCTGATTGTTTGAAAGTGTGTAGCAACTCCCCCGTTGCTCTCTCTTTCCTGCTAGCCGTGTGAATATGTGTCTGCTTTCCCTTTGCCTTCTGCCATGATTGTAAGTTTACTGAGGCCTCCCCAGAAACAGAAGCCTGTACAGCCCTGCAGAAAAATGAGCCAATTAAACCTTTTTTTTTTTCATAAATTACCCAGTCTCAGGTATGTCTTTATAGCAGTGTGAGAATGGACTAATATGCATACGAATTACCAAAACTGACTCAAGATGACCTCATAACAACAGCCTATTTTCACTATCAGTGTGATCTCACCTAATCCTATACCTTTAAACACTATCTAAATGCTGTGATTCCTGATTTTTTTCTGCAGCCCGACCTGTCTCTTGAACTCCAACAAGTGTATATTCAGTTTTTTATTCAACAGCTACACTATGATAGCTTATAACATTTCACATTTGAATGTCCAAAAGTAATATCCTGATTTGATCACACTGCACCAAACCTATCCTATCCTGACTAATACAAGTCTCTTTTAGAAAATATATAATCAAATGTTAAATAGAGATTGTATTTTATTTTTTGAGAGGAAGTCTCACTCTGTCACCCAGGCTGGAGTGCAATGGCACGATCTCACTGCACCCTCTACCTCCCAGATTCAAGCGATTCTCCTGCCTCAGTCTCCCAAGCAGCTGGAATTACAGTCGCCTGCCACCACGCCCAGCTAATTTTTGTATTTTCAGTAAAGACAGTTTCACCATGTTGGTCAGGCTGATCTCGAACTCCTGACCTCAGGTGATCCACCTGCCTTGGCCTCCCAAAGTGCTGGGATTACGGGTGTGAGCCACTGGCGACCAGATAGATATTTCATTGAGGTGTAATTCACATAACATAAAAGAAACCATTTAAATGTGACATTTAGTATGTTCACAATATTATGTAACTAACACCTCTATAACATTGCAAAATATTTTTGTCACCCCCAAAGAAAACTTTATATCTATTAGACTGTCACTCTCTATCCCCCCTCCTTACTGCTTGTTTATCCATCATCCATTGATGGACATTTAGGTTGTTCCCACCTTTTGCCATTGCAAGTAGTACTGCTATGAATATTAGTGTACAAATATTTGTTTAAGTACCAGTTTCAATTCTTTGGGGTATGTAACTAGAATTTGAATTACTAGGTCATATGAAATTCTGTATTTGAATTTTTGAGGAACTACTGTTCCGTGTGGGAAACACGCAAGGGGAGAAGAAAAAACACACACACAATACCTTTAAGGGTGAACAACCTTTAATCCAAGTAAATGGCAATGCAGATATAATAAATGATATAATAAGCAAATTGATATAATAAGCAAATTACAATGGGAAGGGGAGAAGGGAAAAGATATATACATATTTACCCTCACCAGACTATGGGGCATTCATCACCAGACCGCGAAGCAAAAGCCTGGGTTCCAGAGTCAGCCACTACACTCACCAGACTATGGAGGATTCACCACCAGACTGGGAAGCAACAGCCTGGGCTCCAGAGTCAGCCACTACACTCACCAGACTATGGAGGATTCACCACCAGACTGGGAAGCAAGAGCCTGGGCTCCAGAGTCAGCCACTTGTCCGTGCACAGACGAGGAGAGGTCTCATGAAGCTTCGGCATGGTCTGGGACCCCAGCTCTTTTTGTAACGAGTTGTTTGGTGTGAGGTCCAGTCACCAGGGACCTTCGTGACTGGGATTAAGGAACACAAAAAGGTCAACTTGCTTTTGGGATCATCTGTTGTTTTTCAATAACTAACATATAAGAATAGATTGAAATAAAGATTTCTCCAAAACAGTGCTGAACCAATGCCTCAAGGGGCTCACACAACATGTTCCGGGACTTGATGACCATTGTTTGTGTCTGTGTTTAATTGAGTTTAAATTTAATATTTAACTTTTGTCCACAACTACCAAACTGTTTTCAACAGCAGCTGTACCCTTTGCATTCCCACCAGCAATGCATGTGTGTTCCAATTTCTCCACATCCTTACCAACACTTATTATTTTCTAGTTTAAAAAAAATTGTACTCATTGTAACGGGTGTGAAGTGGTGCCATTTTGTGGTTTTGATTTGCGTTTCCCTGATGACTAATGATGTTGACTATTTGTATGTATTCTTTGGAGAAATGTGTATTCAAGTCCTTTGTCCATTTGAAAATTGGGTTGTCTGTCTTTTTCTTATTGAACTGTAGAAGTTCTCTACATATTCTGGATACTAGAGTTTTATTAGAGATACAATTTGCAAATATTTTCTCCCCTTCTGTGGACTGTCTTCACTTTCTTGGTGGTGTCCTTTGAAACATGAATGTTTTTAATTCTGATAAAATGTAATTTGTCTATTTTTTCTTCTATTGTTTATGCTTTGGGTGTCATATCTAAGAAACTAATGTGAATCCAACGTCATGATGATTTAACTTATGTTTTCTTCAAAGAGTTGTATAGTTTTGGCTCTTACAGGTCTTTGATCCATTTTCGTGTTAAGTTTTGTACATGGTATGAAGTAAGGCTCAAATGTCATTCATTTGCATGTGGATATCCAGTTGTCTCAGCACATTTTGTTGAAGAGACTATTCTTTACCCATTGAATAGTCTTGGCACTCTTGTTAAAAATCAGTTAGCTAGCCATAGACATATATTTATTTCTAAGATTCTCAATTGTATTCCACTGTTATAAATGTCTACACTTCTGGCATTACCACAATCTTTTGATTACTGTAGTTTCATAGTACATTTTCAAATCTGGAAGTGTGAGTCCTTGAACTTTATTCTTCTTTTTCAAGATTGCTTTGGCAATTTGGAGCTCCTTAATTCCATATGAATTTAGGATCAGGTTTTCCATTTCTGCAAAAAACGCCATTGGAATTTTTATAGGAATTATATTGAATCTGTAGGTAATTTTGAGTGCTATTGCCATCTTTGGAATTATCCTTGAATATGGAAATTTTTTTCTTTAAGTATTCTTTAATTTCTTTCAGAAATGTTTTTGTAGTTTTCAATGTACAAGTTGTACATGTTCTTGGTTAGATTTATTCCTAGGTACTTTATTCTTTTTGATGCTATTGTAAATTTGTCTTAGTCTGTTTTCTGTTGCTATAACTGAATAATTGAGACTGGGTAATTTATTTATTTGTTTGTTTATTTATTTATTTTTTGAGATGGAGTTTCATTCTGCTGCCCAGACTGGAGTGCAGTGGCCCAATCTCGGCTCACTGCAGCCTCTGCCTCCTGGGTTCAAGCGATTCTCCTGCCTCAGCCTCCCGAGTAGCTGGGACTGCAGGCCCCCACCACCATACGTGGCTAATTTTTTGTATTTTTAATAGAGAGAGGGTTTCACCATATTGGCCAGGCTGGTCTGGAACTCCTGACCTCAGGTCATCTACCCGCCTCGGCCTCCCAAAGTGCTGGGATTACAGGCGTGAGCCTCCACGCCTGGCCAAGACTGGGTAATTTATAAAGAAAATATATTTATCTTTTATAGAACTTTTGTTTGTTTGTTTGTTTGTTTTTTGTTTTTTGAGACAGTCTCACTCTGTTGCCCAGGCTGGAGTGCAGTGGCATAATCTCAGCTCACTACAATCTCTGCCTCCTGGATTCACGCGATTCTCCTGCCTCAGCCTCCTGAGTAGCTGGGATTACTGGCACGCACCACCACGCCCAGCTAATTTTTGTATTTTTAGTAGCAATGGGGTTTCGCCATGTTGGCCAGGCTGGTCTTGAACTCCTGGCCTCAGGTGATCCCTCTGACTCAGCATCCCAAAATGCTGGGATTACAGGCGTGAGACACCATGCCTGACCTTTTATAGTACTTTTTAATTGATATATAATAATCACACATATTTATGGGGCACAATGTGCTGTTTTGATACATGTATACATTGTGCAATAATCAAATCAGGGTGATTAGCAAATCTATTACCTCAAACATTTATTATTTGTTTGTGGTGAGGATATTAAAAATCCTCTTATTTTGAAATATACGATATATGATTGTTAACTATAGTCACCCTATTGTGCAATAGCACACCAGAACTGATTCCTCCAATCTAACTGTAACTTCGTACCTTCTTCTCCATCTTCCCACCCATTGCCCTCCCCATCCTCTGGTAACCACTTTTCTGCTCTCTATTTCTGAGATCAACATTTTGTAGATTCCACTTGAGTGAGATCATGCAGTACTGGTTTTTTTGTGCCTGGCTCATTTCATTTAATATAATGTCCTCCAGGTCCCTCCATGTCGTCACAAATGACAGAATATCATTCATTTTTATGGCTAAATAGTATTCCATTGTGTATTTATACCACATTTTATTTATCCATTTATCAGTTGATGGACACCTAGGTTGATTCCGTATCTTGGCTATTGTGAATGGTGCTGCAATAAACATGAGAGTGCAGATACCTCTTCAATACACTGATTTCATCTCCCTTGGATATATATATATTATATATATATATAGTAGGATTGCTCTTCAATACACTGATTTCATCTCCCTTGGATATATACTTAGTAGTAGGATTGCTGGATTTTCTTACTGTTCTGGAGGCTACATCTGGTGAGGGTCTTCTTGCTGGTGTGGACTCCGCAGAGTTTTGCAGCAGCACTGGGCATCACATGGAGAGGGAGCTAGAGCTGACAAACTGGCTTTTATAAGAGACTCACTCTCGCCATAAATAACCCACCCCTGTAATAGCTCATTAACCTGTTTAGCTATTAGTGGTTAATGGCAGAGCCCTCATGACACAATCACCTCTTAAAGGCCCCACATCTTAGTACTGTTGCATTAAGTTTCAACATAGTGTTGGAGTGGATAAACATTTAATCATAGCAGAATGTTTCCTTAATTTTCTTTTCAGATTGTTCATTGCTGGTGTTTAAAATACCACTGAGTTTTGCGTGTTGATCTTGTATCCTACACTTTGCTGCATTCATTTATTCTGGTATGTTTCAAAAATTGATTATTTGGGATTTCTTAATATATAGAATATGTCACCTATGAATAGGTGTAGTTTTACTTCTTCTTTTCCAACTTGGATAACTTTTATTTCTTTTTCTTGCCTATTTGCTCTGGCTAGAAATTCTAGGACAATGCTGAATACAGGCGGCAAATGAGGAAGAAGAAAAAGTGCTCCTTTTCTTGTTCCTGATTTTGAGGGTGCTTTTGTCCATTCAAGCTAGAATAACAAAACAGTTTAGATTGGGTAATTTATAAAGAACAGAAATTTATTTCTTATACTTCTGGAGGCTGAGAAGTCCAAGATCAAGACACTAGCAAATTTTGTGCCTGGTAGGGGCTTACTGTCTGCTTCCAAGATGGTGCCATGTCGCTGCATTGTCCAGAGGGGAGAACTGCTGTGTCCCCACATGGTGGGAGGAGCTGAAGGGAGAAACTCTTTCCCTTTAGCCCTTTCATAAGGTCATTAATCCCATTCATGAGACTGGACCCCTTATGGCCTAATCACCGCAAGGACCTCACCTCTTAATATCACCACTTTGGGTGTTAAGTTCCAACATATGTATTTGAAAGTGACACATGCATTTAAACCACAGCAGGGGAGAATTTTTCAGTTTATCACCATTATGATGTTAGCCGTTGTTTATTCATAAATGCCCTTTATTATTTTGAGAAAGCTCCCTTCTATTCCTAGTTTTCTTAGTATTGTTATCATGCAAGTGTGTCAGATTTGGTGAAATGCATTTTCTTCATCTACTAAGATGATCATGTGGTTTTTTCTTCCCATTTATTCTCATAATGTTGTTTATTATGTTGCTTAATTTTCTTGTTGAAACATTCTTGCATTCCTTGGATATATTGCACATGGTCATGGTGTATATTTCTGTTAACATGCTTTTGGGTTTGGTTTACTAGTGTTGAGAGTTTTGCATTTATATTCATAAGGAATATTGATCTGTGGTTTTCTCTTCTTGTGGTGTCTGTTTGACTTTGGTATCAGGATTAATATGACCTCATAGAATGAAGTTAGGAGGTATCCTTTCTATTTTGGGGGGCAGATGTTGAAAAAAGGTATTAATTCTTCCTAAAATATTTTATAGAATTCACTAGTGAATATGGTGATGGTCCTGGGCTTTTCTTTTTTGGGAGGTTTTTGATTACTGATTCAATCTCTTTTCTTCTTATAGGTCTGTTGGTTATGTAGATTGTTGTTGTGAGATCTTCTTGAGCTGGTTTTGATAGTTTGGTAATTTCAATCTGTTCCATTCATTCGGGTTATCAAATTTGTTGGTGTAAAATTGATATGGTTTGGCTCTGTGTCCCCATCCAAATCTCATCTCGAACTGTAATCCCCATGTGTTAAGGGAGGGACCTGGTGGGAGGTGATTGGATTGTAGGGGGCAGTCTCCCCCATGCTGTTCTCATGATAGTGAGTGTGTTCTCACGAGATCTGATGGTTTCATAAGGGGCTCTTCCCCCTTTGCCCGCTTTCTCTCCTGCCACCTTTCTAAGAAGGTACTTGCTTTTCTTCCCTCTTCTGCCATGATTGTAAGTTTCCTGAGACCTCCCCAGCCATGTGGAACTGTGAGTAAATTAAACCTCTTTCCTTTATAAATTACCCAGTCTCAGGTATTCTGTATAGCAATGTGAAAATGAACTAATACGACAGCTGTTCATAGTATTATTTTGTAATCCTTACTATTTCTGTAAAGCAGTAGTAATGTACCCATTTTCATTTCTCATTTTAAGTATTTGCATTGTCTCTTTTTCTTGGTCTAGCTAAAGGTTTGTTAATATTTTACTTTCAAATAAGAAACTTTTTCTTTTGTTGATTCTCTCTGTTGTTTTTTCGTTTCTGTTTCATCTGCTCTGTATTTATTATTTCTTTTCTTCTATTAGCTTTAGGTTTGGTTTGCTCTGATTTTTCTAGTTATTTAATGCACACAGTTAAGTTGTTGATTTGATATCTGTCTTCTCTTTTAATGTAGGTGTGTACAGTTGTACATTTCTCTCTGAGCACTGTGTTTTTTGCATCCCATAAGTTTTTATATGTTGTGTTTATGTTTTCATCTCAAATTTCCCTGTGATTTTTGGGGACCTATTTGCTGGTTGGGCTGAAAAGAGAACATGGCAATCCTGTATGCTCCAACATTTAGAAGTTGAAAGACGATAAGGCAATAGCAGAAATGTAGCCAAAATTTGTCCAGAATTTGTCCACTTAATCTAAGTCGTGAATTTATTGACATAAAATTGTTCATAATATTCTCTTATTATTGTTTTAATACCTGTATAATCTGCAATGATATCAGCATTCCTATTTCTAACATCAGTAATTTGCGTCTTCTCTGATTTCTCCTGGATCGGTTTAGCTGGAAGTTTACCAAGGTTATGGATCTCCCCAGAGAACCAGCTTTTGGTTTCATTTTCTCTCTGTTTTTCTGTTTTCAGTGGTAATTGATTTCTCCATTGATCCTTTTTCTTTCCTTTTCTTTGGCTTTGAATTTAATTTGACCCATATTAAACTTTTCTACTTTCTTAAAATGAAAACTGAGGTCATTGATTTGAGACCTTTCTTGCCCTCTAGGTACTGTTTTACTGGCATCCCCAAAATTCTGATATATTATGCCTTCATTTTTATTAAATTCAAGATACTTTCTACCTTCTCTTTGATTTCTTCTGGACCCATAAATTATTTAGAAGTTTGTTATATAATTTCCAAATATTTGGAGAGTTTTCAGACATCTTTCTGGTATTGGTTCCAACTTTAATTCCATTTTGTTCAGAGAACGTACTTTATATGACTGGAATATTTTGAGATTTGTTGAGACCAATTTTGTTTCCCAGAATATCTTAGTAAGTGTTCTGCAGCCACTGGAGAAGAAAGAACACTTTGCCATGGAGCATTCCATAAATGTCAAACAGGTCATGTTTTTTTTTTGAGACGGAGTCTCGCTCTGTCGCCCAGGCTGGAGTGCAGTGGCGCAATCTCGGCTCACTGCAAGCTCCGCCTCCCGGGTTCACGCCATTCTCCTGCCTCAGCCTCCCGAGTAGCTGGGACTACAGGCGCCCGCCCCTGCGCCCGGCTAATTTTTTCTATTTTTAGTAGAGACGGGGTTTCACCATGGTCTCGATCTCCTGACCTTGTGATCCGCCCACCTCGGCCTCCCAAAGTGCTGGGATTACAGGCGTGAGCCACCACGCCCGGCCAAACAGGTCATGTTGATTGAGAATATTCAACTCTACGATTTCTTTGCTGATTTCCTGTCTGCTTATTCTATCAATTATTGAGGACGAATATTAATATTCATAACTGTAGATCTGGCTATTTTTTCATTACAGTTCTATCAGCTTTTACTTCGTGACTTCATGATTCTGAAGCTCCCTTATTACGGGCATACATGTTTATTATTATTATGTCCTCTTGGGAAATTGACCCCTTTGTCTTTATGAAATGACCTTCCTCATCCCTAATATTATTTTTTGCTCTGAAATCTTTGTCTTATATTGACACAGCCACTGTAGCTTTCTTTGACTGGTGTTAGTGTTATATATCTTTTATTCCATCCTGACTCTTAATCTGTTTCTGTCTTCATATTTAAAGTGTATTTGTTTTAGGCAACATGTCATTTAGTATTGATTTTTTATTCAGTTTGACACTCTCTATGTTTTAATTGGATATTTAAACCATATACATCTAATGTGATTTTTTGAACATGGTTAGGTTTAAGACTGTCACCCTTCCTTGTTTTCTGTGTATCCCATCTAATGCGTTCTTTATTCCTTTTAAACTCATTTTATGCCTTCTTTGGATTGAATGTTTTCTTATTCTCAATTTTGTTTTATCTGTTGGCCTATTATCTCTTTATTTCATTATTTTAGTACTTGCTTTATAATTTACAATGTATATTTTTAACTTATCGCCAACTATCGTCAAGTGATATTAAACCTTTCCACATATAGCACTGATTTTCAGCTGGGAACAATTTTGTCTTCCAGAGGAATGTTGATGATATGCAGAGTCTAGGGGCCTTTAGTGGGTAGAAGCCAGGGATCCTGCTAAAATCTTACAATGCGCAGGATAGTTTTTCACAGTGGAAAATTATCTGGCCCAAAATGCCAATGGTGCTGTGTTTCAGAAACTCTGACATATGGTCTAAGAATCTTCTATGGTACTCTCTCCCTCTGGCTTTTATGCTGTTGCCACATTTAACTCAATACATTGCCATTATTTTGTTTAAACAATTTATATTTTAAAGCAAATTAAATAATAAAAAAGTCTTATACATTTACCCATGTAGTCACTATTTCTGGTGCTCTTCAGTTCTTTGTGTAGATCCAGACTTCTTTTAGGTATAATTTTACTTCTGCTTGAAGAATTTCTATTACTGTTTCTTGTAGTTTGTGTCTACTCATGATGAATTCTTTCAGCTTTCATATGTTGGAAAAGTCTTTATTTCACTTTTCTTTTGGAAAGATTTTGGGGAGCGTTTAGAAATCAAAATTATTATTATTTTTTCTATCAGTGCTTACAGATATCTCCACTGTGTTTCTGCTTGCACTGTTTCCAAAGAGAAAACTACAGTTGTCCTTATCTTTGTCCTCTGTACATACCATGTCTTTTTCTTCTGGTTGCTTTTAAGATCTTCTCTTTATCATTGTTTTTTGTTGTTGTTGTTGTTGTTGTTGTTGCTGAGATGGAGTCTCGCTCTGTCACTCAGGCTGGAGTGCAGTGGCACAATCATGGCTCACTGCAATCAATTCAATTACAAAATGCCTTGGTGTAGTTTTCTTCATGTTTCTTAAGCTTGGGGTTTGGCGAGCTTCATGAATCTGTGCGTTCATAGTTTTCGTCAACTTTGGAATTTTTTCAGCCATTATTTCTCAAATATTTTCTGCCTGACTCTGCCCTTTCAGAGACTCCAGTTACACATTTATTAGGATGCTTCAAGTTGCCCTAAAACTCACTGATACTCTTTTTATTTTTAAAATTTATTTTTCTCTTCATTTTTGGTAGTTTCAATTGCAATGTTTTTAAGTTCAATAATCTTTTCTTCTGCAGTGCCTATTCTGCCATTAATCCCACCCATTAATCCCATGAAAGTAGTTTTCATCTCAGGAATTTGGCTTCGGTCTTTTTAAAAAATAACTTCCTCATTCTAATTATGGGTCATGTTTTCCTGCCTCTGTGAATGCCTGGTAATCCTTTCTTTTCTTTTCTTTTCTTTTTTGGATGTCAAAAAAGGGAGAGTTTGCCTTACCGGATGCTGAATATTTTCCATTCTTATAAATCTTCTAGAGCTTTGTTCTGGAATGCAGTTAATTTATTCAGAGACAGCTTGATCTTTTAAGTCTTGATTTATGATTTGTTTGGTGGGTGTGGATCAGTGCCTAGTGTCTGATCTTTTTGCACTACTGATTATTTTGCACTAATTTTGCACTACTCAGGCAAGACATTCCTGAGTCTCCTACTGTGAAATTATGAGGTTTTCCAGTCAGCCTGTAGGAAAAGGCACTATTGCTGTCTTTGTGTGAGCGGGGCATATTGCTCCTTCTAATCATTTTGGAGAGTTCCTTCCCCATAGCTGGGTAATTTCCTTACACACACATGCCCATCAGTACTCTGCTAAATGCTCTAAACCTCTCTCTTTGCTCTCTTCAGTGCTCTCTTCTTTGGCTCCCGGTCCTCTGAACTCTAGCTTAGTTGTTTCAGGCTCTCAGCTCCATGTTCTCAAACCAGTCTTCCAGTTCTATTTGGTGCCGCCCCCCACCCCGCCCCACCCCTGGCAGGCTAGAAACTCTCTCAAGGTGCTGAGCTGAGGAACCTAGTGCTCATCTCATTTTCCCGCCTCTCAGGAATTCCCGTCCTTCATTGCCTGATGTCCAAAGTGTTGAAGTCCATGGTTTCATATATTTTGACTGGATCTTTTATGGTTCCAAGGGGGAGGGTAAATATGTTCCTTGTTACTTCATTTCAAAATCTGGTTTTGACTACTGTGCACCTACTAGGATGGCAAATCTTCAGAACACGGCAACACCAAATGCTGGTGAGGAAGTGGATCAACAGGAACTCTCATTCATTGCTGGTGGGGGTGCAACATGGAACAAGCACTTTGTTTTTCTTTTTTTTTTTTTTTGAGAAGGAGTCTTGCTTTGTCTGCCAGGCTGGAGTGTAGTGGCATCATCTTGGCTCACTGCAACCTCTACCACCCGGGTTCAAGCAATTATCCTGCCTCAGCCTCCTGAGTAGCTGGGATCACTGGTTTGTGCCACCATGCCAGGATAATTTTTGTATTTTCAGTACAGACAGGATTTCACCGTGTTGGCCAGGCTGGTCTAGAACTGACCTCAAGTTATCCGCCCGCCTCGGCCTCCCAAAGTGCTGGGATTACAGGTGTAAACCACCATTCCCAGCCAGAACAGGCACTTTGGAAGGCAGTTTGTTTGTAATATAGTTGGGATATATGTCCTACCTACCCTAATCTCATGTTGAATTGTAACCCCCAGTGTTGGAGGTGGGGCCTGCTGGGAGGTATTTGGACCATGAGGGTGAATCCCTTTTGGCTCGGTGGTGTCCTCATGATAGTAAGTGAGCACTCATGAGATCTGGTTGTTTAAAAGTATGTGGCACCTCCCCCACCCGCTCTCTCTCACTCCTGCTCTGGCTATGTGAAGGGCCTGCTCCAGCTTTGCTTTCGACCATGAGTAAAAGCTACCTGAGGCCTCCCCAGAAACTGAGCAAATGCTGGTGCCAGTAGGTAGTGCTTCCTGTATAACCTGCAGAACTGTGAGTCAATTAAAACCTCTTTTCTTTATAAATTACCCAACCTCAGGCATTTCTTTACAGCAATACAAGAATGGTTTAATACAGGTGGTTTCCTTTTTGAAAAAAAAAAAATTGATTTCAGGCTGCTCTCAAACTCCTGACCTCGAGCCTTCCCCTCACCTAAGCCTCCCCGAATGCTGGGGTTACAGGCATGAGTCACTGTGCCAGGCCCAGCTTGGTGGTGTCTCTCAAAGCTAAACATACCAGACAATCCAGTAACTGTGCTCCTCAGTATTCTATTCACCCAGAGGAGTTGAAAAAGCATTACCACACGGATGTTCATAGCAGTTTTATTTATAATTGTCAACAATTGGAAGCAATCAAGATGTCCTTCAGTAGGTAGATGGATTAACTGTGGTACATCCAGAAAACGGAATATTATTTAGCAGTAAGAAGAAATGAGCTATCAAGTCACGAAAAGACATAGAGAAACCTCAAATGCATATTACTAAGAGAAAGAAGCCACTCTGAAAAGGCTACAGACTGTGTGATTCCAGTCATATGATGCTCAGAAAAAGGCAAAACTGTGGAGACAGTAAAAAGATTGGTGGTTGCTAGGGGTTGGTGGCAGGGAAGGATGAACAGGCAGAGTGCAGAGGATTTTCAGGGTAGTGATATGACTCTGTGTCACTGTGTGACACTGTAGTGATGGGTACATGCCGTTATACACTTACAAAAACCCATAGAATATGTAACACCAAGAGTGAACCCTGATGTAAACTGTGGACTTTGGGTGACAATGATGTGTCACTGCCATTCATCAATTACAACAAATGGCGGGGGGAGATGTTGACAAGGGAGAGGCTGTACATGTGTGGGGGAAAGGGTTATATGGGAATCTCTGTACCTCTCTCTCTGTCTCTCTCTCTCTGTCTCTCTCTCTCTCTCTCTGTCACACACACACACACACACACACACACACACACACACACACACACACACCATGCAGAGTCAAGCACCAGACAAGTTCATCATTGTCATGCAGCTCTGTTTAATTGTGGCTTGTTCAAGACATGGAGAAGCATAGAGATGTTTAGAAATGACTGGGTTGTTTTACCTTTTGAAACAATGATTTCATACTGCCTGCTGCTTTATAAATAACCCCAAAGTTACTCAGTCCTTTCTGCTGAACCACTACTCTATAAGATAATCCCTTTTATCAACCAATTTGTAGCCAGGACTAACTAGGTGATGTTGGGGTCTGATGTCCTCATGAGGTTGGGACGATCCTCTGCTCTTCCTCTGGCAACTGGTTTTCTGCATCCTTAGGGAAAATCCTGGCCCTCAGGCATGATGTTTGTAAACTCTTTGTTCTTTTTCTTCATTTTCTTCTCCCATTTGATCCTTCTGGGTCCACTTCATTAGAAGTTTCTTGGTATTCAATGGCCACTGCAATTCCAATTAGGTTTCACGAGAGAGATGATGCCATATTGCTCTTTCTTTTGTTGAAAGTCACCGGCAGTTTGAGCATGGTCACTCATACCTGCAATCCCAGTGCTTTCAGAGGCCGAGGCGGGAGCATTGCTTGAGGCCTCAAGTTCTAGACCAGCTTGGGCAACACAGTGAGACCCCATCTCTACAAAAAATTGAAATAAAATTAGCCAAGTATGGTGGTGTGTGCCTGCAGACCCAGCTACTTGGGAGGCTGAGACAGGATGATCACTTGAACCCAGGAGCCCAAGGCTGCAGTGAGAGGTGATAGTGCTTACTGCACTCCAGCCTGGGTGACAGAGAAAGATGCTGTCTCTAAAAAAAGAAAGAAAGGAAAAAAAAAAGTCGCCAGCAATTTGGAACAGAAAGGCCCACAGTGGAACATAGCTTCATGAGAACAGTTGGCCCTGGAGGCCCGCTGTTTTATTTGTTTGTTTGTTTTGTTTTGTTTTTTTGAGACGGAGTCTTGCTCTGTCACTCAGACTGGAATGCAGTGGCATAATCTCGGCTCACTGCAACCTCTGCCTCCTGGATTCAAGCGATTCTTGTGCCTCAGCCTCCCAAGTAGCTGGGATTACAGGCACACACCACCATGACTGGCTAATTTTTGTATTTTTAGTATTTTTAGTAAAATTTAATACAAAAAAAATTTTTTTGTATTTTGTATTAAATTTTATATTTTTGTATTTTGTATTTTTAGTAGCAGGGTTTTGCCATGTTGGCCAGGCTGGTCTTGAACTCCTGACCTCAGGTGATCCTCCTGCCTTGGCCTCCCAAAATGCTAGGATTATAGGTGTGAGCCACCACACCCTGCCATGACCTTTGAATAATAATAATGGTGGTGCACATGGCATGCCCCATCATGCCCCATAGGAGCTCTCACTTGGTTTAGTTTTTGAAGTGGTCCTAGGCAGTGTGTGGCATAAACACATCAAACCACTCACTGCTTCTTGACATATCTCCTTTCTTGGTTTTCGTGCATTCTCTTGTTCCCAGTTTTCCTCCTACCCCAGTGGCCTGTTCTTTCTCAATCTCCTTTGGTGGTTGCTTGTGCTTTTCCTCTCCATGGTAGAGGTACCAGAGCTTGGCCTGTCTTCTCCCTTTACATGTTGCCTCAAGGTACTCTCATCTGGTCTCGTGATTCACGTGCCATCCACATACAGTCACGTGCCACATGATGATGTCTTGGTCCATGAGGGGCTACACAGATGATGGTGGTCCCATAAGATTATAATGGAGCTGAAAAATTCCTGTTGCCTACTGACATCATAGCTGTCATAACTTCATAGCACAACGTATTGCTTGCATGTTTATGGTGATGCTGGTGTAAACAAACCTGCTGTGCTGCCAGTCATATAAAAGTATTGAAAAGGGCCAGATGCAGTGGCTCATGCCTGTAATGCCAATGTTTTGGGAGGCTGAGGTAGGAGGATTGCTTAAGTCTGGGAGTTCGACACCAGCCTGGGCAATATAGTGAGACCCCATTTTTATAAAAGGAAAAAAAATTAGCCAGGCATGGTGGTACTTGCTTATAATCCCAGCTACTCAGGAGGCTGACGTGGGAGGATTGCTTGAACTCAGGAATTGGAGAGTGCAGTGAGCTGTGATTATACCATTGCATTCCCCAGCAAGACCCCATCTCAAAAAAAAAAAAAAAAAAAAAGGATTACAGAATTATGTACAGTACCTAATACTTGATAATGGTAATAAACAACTGTGTTACTGGTTTATGTATTTACTATACTATAATCATTATTTTAGAGTGTACTCCTTCTTCTTTAAAAAACAAAAACCAAAACAGTTCAATGTAAAATGGCCTCAGCAGGGCCTTCCAGAGGTACTCTAGAAGAAGGCCTTGTCATCATAGGAGACGACAGCTCCAGGCATGTTATTGACTCAGAAGACTGTCTGGTAGGACATGATGTGGAGGTGGAAGACAGAGATATTGATGATTCTGACCCCGCGTAGGCTTAGGCTGCTGTTTGTGTTTGTTTCTTCACTTTTAACAAAACATTTAAAAAGTAAAAAAAAAAAATTAAAAATAGATAAATGCTCATAGAATAAAAATATAAAGAAAGAAAATATTTTTGTACAGGTATACAAAGTGGTTTGGTTTTTTGTTGTTGTTGTTGTTTTGTTTTGTTTTTTTTGAGACAGGGTCTTGCTCTTTTGCCCACGCTGGTACTATCAGGGCTCACAGCAGCCTCAACCTCCCAGGCTCAAGCCATCCCAAGTAGCTGGGACTATATGCATTTGCCACCATGCCCAGCTAACTGTGTATATTTTGTAGAGACAGAGTTTCACTGTGTTGGTCAGGGTGATCTCAAACTCCTGGGCTCAAGCCATCCACTTTAACCTCCCAAAGTGCTGGGATTACAAGCATGATCAAACACAAAGGCCACCGCGCCTGGCTGTGTTTGTGTTTTAAGCTAAGTGTTATTACAAAAGTCAAAGTTTCTTAAAAATTAAAAATTTACAAAGCAAAAAAGTGACATAAACTAAGGTTAATTTATTATTGAAGCAAAAAAAATGTTAAGGAAATCCAGTCTAGTTTAAGTGTACAGTGTTTATAAAGTTTACGGTATACAATAATGTCTAGGCCTTCACATTCACTCACTACTCACTAACCTATCCAGACCAACTTCCAGTCTTGAAAGCTCCATTCACCGTAAGTGTCTTATACTGGTGTGCCATTTTGTATCTTTTTACTGTATTTTTACTGTATCTTTTCATGTTTAGATACACAGATACCATGTGCTACAGTTGCTTACAGTATTAAGTACAGTAACATGCTACAGGGGTTTACAGTATAGGTTTTCTTATGGAAAATCATCTAGTGGTTTTGTAGTAAGACTAGAATGCAGTTTAAACAGGGGCCTTGCAGGCCCTGGCCCTGCGCAATCCAGCCTAACTCACACCTCAGCCTCCGATTGGCCTCAGATCGTTCCCACCCACTCTGTCCATTCACCCTCTTCTGGTCCTTGAACCCAAGTCCCTCTGACCTCTGCTTCTCGCTCCTCGCACCTCACTCTAGGTCTTCCCACGCTGGCTTCCTCTTAGTGACCAGGCCTCACCTCAAAGACCCCTCCTCAGAGCCGCCTTCCCTGGCCACTCTAACCAAGTCCCCCTCATCTGACCAGCCACGGTCCCTCTGTCGCAGAACTTTCCTCTTTTGCTCAAGGCATTTGTCACTCTCTGACTATATTGCATTTATTTATTTGCTTACTCATTTATCATTTTTCTTTCTCTACTAAAATGTATATGTGCCAAGAAAACAGAGATTGCATCTTTGTTCTTTGCTGCTATATCCTCAGTGGCTAGAACAGTGCAGGCCCATGGTAGGCACAGTGAATGCTCATTGAATGAATGAAGGATGTGGAAACAAGGCTCAGATAGATTAACTGGTTCATTGGGATGCACAGGACTCTGGGACTGAGCCAGCAAGGCAGAAGAATAGGGTCTGGAGGCAGGGAACCTAAGGCCAATTCATGCTGACTTCCTAGAACTAAATAAAAAGGAAAACCACAACTTTCCACGCCTAAGTAACAAAAGGACTAGAGGCTACTCCCTTTGCCACCCGCCCCCCCACCACCCTGCTCTTTTTCTGCATGGGAAATGGACAATTGAAAGTATGTCTGATCGGTTGCTCTCTGCAGGACTCGCTGCAGTCTCAACCTCCCAGGCTCAAGCCATCCCGAGTAGCTGGGACTATAGGCATTTGCTTTCTTCAACTGATCAGACATTTGCATAGGAGTGTAACTTTGTAACTTCATTTCAGCCTCTGATTGGTTGCTTTCCACAGCCAATTATACTGATTGCAGGCCACTATTTCATTTACATAGGGTGTACACCAAGTAACCAATGGAAAACCTCTAGAGGGTATTTAAATCCCAGAAAATTCTGTAAAGGTGCTCTTGACTCCCTGTGCTCAGGACCACTCCCGCCCTGTGGAGTGTACTTTCATTTTCAATAAACTCTGCTTTTGTTCCTTCATTCTTTCCTTGCTTTGTGCATTTTGTCCAATTCTTTGTTCAAAACACCAAGAAGGTGGGCACCCTCCACCGGTAACACCAGGGCACCAGTCCAAGTGTGTTGCCAGATGGGATGCTGCCACTGAGTCTTGTGGAATAAGCCAGGCAGCCAGCTGCATGAGGCTGGTGTGGTCTGGGTGCAGGCTGCGGGCCAGTAGTGGTGCCAAGTGGTATGGTCGCTGCAGGGAGGATGCTACTCCCATGGAATTTGGCTGTGCACAGCGGAGGGGCCCGGATGTTCTTTCAGGAGGCTCTAACCACGGAGGAACTGTTTAAGGCTCTTGGGGCCTTCTGTAGCCCATCTGGATGGAGTCAGTCAATCAGGGGAAGGTGGGTTTCAGCATCCCAAATGTTTGAAGAAAGTTTTCAAAACTGGGAAGTTCCGGGGGAGTGTATGGTCAGGCAGCCACGATTTGCTTGTAACCATCTGATTCCCCAGGATTAGAGATTTGCATTTTGATGGCTAGGATGGCAGAAACCTAGGTCTCTTCAGGGACATGAAGAGATGTTCAGGTTCAAGCGAAGTAAAAGAGGTGTGTGAGCAGATTTGGGTAGATGGCAGAGAAGCAGAGCTGATTCCAGGTGGGGGCCGGCTCGCAAGACCTGATAACAGATGGGGGCAGAGAACTGGCAGCATGGGTGGATGGAAAGCCACTCCAACATTCTTCTGAGGGCCCAGAAACTTCTAAAGGTCTCACCCCATGGAGGTTCTGCTAAGAGTCAACACCTGAGCACAGAATCTCAGCTTCACATAGTATCTGCTGCATGACTTGGAACCTCAGCTTGTCCATCTGAAAAGTGGGAATAATATGAAGAATGCAGAACTACCAAGGCAGAAGATGGAAACGTGATGTGCAAGGATGCAGAGGAGGCTCTGGACTGAGCAGGCCCTGAACATACCAGTGCTAGACCTGCATCTAAAGGTGGAGCAGCCTGGTGTGTGTGGGATGCTCTGCACCCCTCCTGCTCCTGGCCTCCTAGAAGCTGGAGCTGTGTTCCAGAAAAACCCCGAGGGATGGTTTGTTCAGATGGAAACACGGTCCCCCTGGGGGATTCTTTGGGATAGAAAGAAGGAGGTTTCCTGAAGGGTGAAGGTGCATGAGCTCTACACTTTCATTTTTCTCTACCTCAGCACTCCATCCCATCTCCTCACACATCAAGTCAATAAAACCCAGAACGCAGTCATTTTTCTATCATTTCCTCTCTGCTGAGCCCAGTGTGCTCAAGAGCCACCCCCAGCTGTGCACCAGGACAGGACTATTTTGCTTTTGCTGAGAGTACAGAGATCTGACAGGCCACAACCTTGTATTTTTCAAGTTTTATGATGTCAAAGATGACTCATTAGGTGGACGCTAGCTTTACTGATTAATCTTACTTATGCACATGTCTCGTTTCTCCCTGAAGGTTTGCTGGGAGCATTTATTTTTGCTGTACTAGGAACAAACTCACAGGCAGGTCCCTGGAGCATTGCATATTGCGGACTCCATCTCTTTGGCCTTCCACACTAATTTCCTTGAAATGACACCAAGGGGCCAATATCTTGCACACACACCTTTGCTTTGATGAAATGTTTGCTTTCATTTCTAATCATTTGTGTAAAAAGCCCTGGTTTGGGTTTGTTTAGACCTTTTGGGTAGGGAATTCATCTCCTCCAAACCACTTCCAAATTGCTTCCACTGTGGAAACTCGCTGAGCCCGGCATTTTCTCTGCTGGACCTAAGGCCTCAGATTTCTTTATCAATCAGAAAACAACACAGACCACACTGGCTGCGATTCCCAACCCTCATCCCCAATAAGGATTTAACATGTTTTGATTAGAGCCACGATCCCAAGGTGTTAAATGTTTGAGAAGGTTTTGCATTCTTTTCTTGAATATTGTTCTGTTCTCCTGGGATTTTTCCTGGGATACTTGCTGATTTCTGTACCCTGGCTCCTGCTTTCTACCTGCACCCCTCTGTGTTGACCCCTAGGCTAGAACAGTCAACCACAAATAAAATATCACATTTCTCAAGTGGATAATGTGAAACTGTGACTTTTGGAAAAAAACATTACCATTGGACGCCATGATAGTTATTCTGGTGAGCAAGACAGGCCAAGCCGATAGCAGGGAAATAACCAGGGGTTGAAGGGACATGTAAGGAGAAGCAACATCAGCCACAGTGAGGGAGCATGCTGAGGATGAGCAGCAGAGGCTGAGAGGTGCTTCCCCAGGAAGGTGGTGTTATTAGACATGTGCCACCTGGTCTGGATCCTAGAGGCCACGTCTCAGTGGGCACCAAAGCCCCAAGGAGCTGGAGAGACAGCCTCCTTCCTGACTCACCCCGAGGATTCTGGTTCCAGTGATCTGAAGTGGGCCTGGGAATCTGTGTTTAACAGCAACAACAACAATAATAAGAGCCAACACTTGACAACAGCTATGTTCCAGCCATTGTCCTAAGAGTTTCTTATACAGCAACTTATTTAGTCCTTACAACAACTCCATGGGGTAAGGTGCTGGTGGTAGGCTGAATTCTGAGATAATCACCAGTGACTCTCGCCCTTGTGTGATCACCTGCTTTTGAATATGGGCAGAATTTCTAAACATAATCTCACTCTCGTGAATATGTTAAATTATATGGCAAAGGGTGTTGTAGATGTTATTAAGATCCTGAAGAAATTGACCTAAGGAGAGGGAGATGATTTGGCGCAGGCCGGACCTAATCAGGTGGGTCCTTAAAAGGGACTGGGCTCTTCTTGATGAAAGAGATTTGAAGTATGAGAAGGATTTGACATGAGCGAGATTCTACATTACTGGCTTTAAAGATGGGGAGAAGGGGATGTGGCAAGGAACAAAAGTGACCTCTAGGACTTAGAGTATCTCCCAGCTGACAGCCAGCAAAGAAAGGGGACCTCCATCCCACAGCTGCAAGGAACTGAGTTCTGCCACCACCACATGACCTTAGAAAGGGGCCCTGAGCTCAGATGAGGATGCAGTACTGGCCAATGCCTTGATTTTAACTTTGTAAGACCCTGAGCAGAAAGCCCAGTCATGCTGTGCCTGGACTTCTGACTTACAAAGCCGTGAACTGATAAATGGTGATGTTAAGTGGCTAAATTTGTGACACTTTGTTGTGCAGCAATGGAAACCTAAGACAGATTTTGGTACTATAGAGTGGGGCACTGCTGAAGCCACCTTTGCAAAAATTATGACAGTGAGCGAAATCTTACATAGCCTACTCCATCTTGCTTCTAACCTTACAAACTATCTTTGCTCATTCCTGGGCATAAATCAAACTAACTATGGGAGGCATTTAGTGAAAAAGATGATAACAGTTCTTTCCAGAAACTAACAGTTCTTTCCAGAAATGAACCCCCTCCTTGCTCAGGGACCAAAACTGTCTTTGTAGGATTATGACTTAGGAGTCATATAGCCAGAGGTCACAAGATTTGTAACGTCTCCAATTGCTCCTGTAGATAACATCACTATTATCAAAACCTAAGGTTGATCTTTGAGGTATTTTTCAGATTTTTGCATTCTGGTGACTCCACCCGGACTTGTGACTCATACAATGGAACGAATTCAACCTCTTCTGTGATGTGCCCAGCCCCCAATCCAGGAGCTGTGTCAGTGCAAGAAGACAGGTTTGACCCCCCCATGATTTCATCCCTGACCCAACCAATCATCGTTTCCCATTCCCCAGCTCCCTTCCTGCCAAACTATCCTAGAGAAGCCCTGGCCTCTGAGCTTTGTGGGAGGCTGATTTGAGTAATAACTCCCGTCTTCTGCTTGGTTAGCCCTGTGTTTATTAAACTCTTCCTCTGTTGCAATACTTCTGTCTCAGTGAATCAGCTCTATATATGCAGTGGGCAAGAAGACCTGTCAGGCAATTACTCTGACAATGTGGGAGTGATTCTGGAACTCAGAGTGGGCAGAGGCTGAAGAGAATTTGAGGAGAATTTTGAAGATCATGATGGAGAAAACTTAAGTCACTTTGAAGAAACCTAGTAGAAATCTGGTCTTTAAGGATGCTGCCAGTGAGAGCCACAACAAAGTGAGGAACACTTTACTGGAACTTGGAAGGAAAGGAATCCTAGTTATGGAGTGGAAGAAAGCTTAGCAGAGTTGTCTACTCCAGTTCTTTGGAAAGTGGAACTTGTAAGTGATAAACTTGGATATTTAGCTGAGGAGATGTCCATGGAAACTGTTGAAATGCAGTCTAGTTCTTTCTTGCTGCTTATAGTAAAATGCCAGAAAAGAGAGATAAATTGAGGGAAGAAGAGTGAAACAAAAAACTTTGTTCTTGATGATTTGGGAAATTCTCACTTTATCCAGTTGGCAAAAATGCTAAAGAGAAAAGATCGCATGTGAAAAATCTGGCATAGAGAAAAAGCCAAGGGTGTGACTGCACAAACTTTTGCTAAAACCTCAGAGAGACCAAAAGGTCAGAATATTTAGTCATGCAAGGGGGTTTTTCAAGTTGAGGTTAAGGGTGTGCCTCACGGATCTTCTGGGCCAAACTGGAGGGCTTCTAGGCTTGAGAGTGTTGTCTTTAGTCATCTCAGCAGAAGACAAAAACAGAGAAGGGATTATCTTCAAACAATGTGTGGGTGTGGGTTTTGTCTAATGGAAGGAACCCTAATGTAATACACAAGACCATGAAATTTTTAAGAAAATTATTTTGGCAGAAACTCTACCAGCTTGGACTAAAAGAGTCCTAAAAGACAGAGAGTGCAAAATGAAAGATGCCTGCTGAATCCCTGAGACTCTCCTGGCAGGAAACAGGGTGAGAAAACTGCAGCTGATCCTTGAACAATGTTGGATTAAATTGTGTGGGTCCACTTACACCTAGATTTTTTTCAATAAAAGTTACATTGAGTGTACCTGCCTCTCCTGCTCCCCCTTCTACCTCCTCCACTTCTTCCACTTCTGCCACCTCCGAGACAAGACCAACCCTTCCTCTTTCTCCTCCACTTCCCCCTACTTAATCAATGTGAAGACAGTGAGGATGGAGACCTTTATAATGATCCACTTCTGCTTAGTGAATAGTAAATATATTTTCTCTTTCTTATGCTTTTCTTAATAATATTTTCTTTTCTATAGCTTACTTTATTGTAAGAATATAGTATATAATACATGTAACATACAAAACAGTTGTGTTAATCAACTGTTTACATGACCAGTAAGCCTTCCAGCCAATAAGCTGCTAGTAGTTAAGTTTGGGAGGAGCCAAAATTATCCATGGATTTTTGGATTTTCAACTGGGTGAGAGGCCTGTGCCCCATCCCCAAAATTGCTCAGGGGTCAACTGCTCTCAGCTGTGCTACTTTTCACAACAAAGGATGAATGATGAAGACCGAATCAAGAGCCCAGAGGGTCAAACCGACAGCAAATAAGTTTTGGCCAAAGGCCACTCCCAGTGGGAGATAACATGAAGGAAACAGCCAGCTCAGGGTCTTTTTAAAAAAATTTATTTTAAGTTCAGGGGTACATTTGCAGGTTTGTTATATAGGTAAACTTGTGTCACAGGGATTTGTTGTGCAATTATTCATCACCCAGATATTAAGCTTAGTATCCATTAGTTATTTTTCCTTATCCTCTCCCTCCTCCCACCCTCCACCTTCTAATAGACTCCAGTGTCTGTTGTTCCCCTCTATGTGTCCATGTGTTCTCGTCATCTAGTTCCCACTTATAAGTGAGAACATGTGGTATTTGGTTTTCTGTTCCTGTGTTAGTTTGCTAAGGATAATGGCCTCCAGCTTCATCCATGTTTCTGCAAAGGACATGATCTGGTTGCTTTTAATGGCTGCATAGTATTCCATGGTGTATATGTACCACATTGTCTTTATCCAGTCTATCACTGATGGGCATTTAGGTTGATTCAATGTCTTTGCTCTTGTCAATATTGCTGCAATGAACATGTGTGTGCATGTGCCTTTATAATAGAATGATTTATATTCCTTTGGGTATATACCCAGTAATGGGTCAAATGGTATTTCTGTTTTCAGGTCTTTGAGGAGTTGCCACTCTTCTGCAATGGTTGAAGTAATATACACTCCCACCAACTGTATGTAAGTGTTCCTTTTTTTCCTCAACCTCACCAGCATCTGTTATTTTTTGCCTTTTTAATAATAGCCATTCTGACTCACGTGAGATTGTCTCTCATTGTGGTTTTGATTTGAGTTTCTTTAATGATAAGTGATGTTGAGCTTTTTTCATATGTTTGTTGGCCGCATGTATGTCTTCTTTTGAAAAATGTCTGTTCGTATGCTTTGCCCACTTTTTAATAGGATTGCTTGAGTTTTTTTTTTTTTTTGTAAATTTGTTTAAGTTCCTTATAGATGTGGATATTAGACCTTTGTCTGATGCATAGTTTACCAAAATTTTCTCCTATCCTGTAGGTTGTCTGTTCACTCTGTTGATAGTTTCTTTTGCTGTATAGAAGCTCTTAAGTTTAATTAGATCCCATTTGTTAATTTTTGCTTTTTGTTGCAATTGCTTTTGGTGTCTTTGTTATAAAATCTTTGCCCATTTCTATGTCCTAAATGGTACTGCCTAGATTGCCTTTGAGGGTTTTTATAGTTTTGGGTTTAACATTTAAGTGTTCAATCATCTTGAGTTGATTTTTATATATGGTGTAAAGAAGGGGTCCAGTTTCAATCTTCTTCATATGGCTAGCCAGTTATCCCAGTACCATTTATTGAATATGGAATCCTTTTCCCATTGTTTGTTTTTGTCAGCTTTGTCAAAGATCAGATGGTTGTAGGTGTGCAGCCTTATTTCTGGGTTCTCTATTCTGTTCCATTGGCCTATGTATCTGTTTTTGTACCAGTAACATGCTGTTTTGGTTACTGTATCCCTGTAGTATAGTTCGAAATCGGGTAATATGATGCCTCCAGCTTTATTCCTTTTGTTTAGAATTGCCTTGGATATTTGGGGTCTTTAGGGGTTCCATATGAATTTTAAAATAGTTTTTTCTAGTTCTGTGAAGAATATCAATGGTAGTTTAATAGGAATAGCATTGAATCTATAAATCACTTTCAGCAGTATGACTTTTTTTACTATCTTGATTCTTCCTATTCATTAGCACGGAATGTTTTTCCATTTGTTTGTGTCATCTCTGATTTCTTTGAGCAGCGTTTTGTAGTTCTCCTTGTAGAGGTCTTTCACCTCCCTGGTTAGCTGTATTCCTAGGTTTTTTTTCTTTGTGTGTTTGTGTGTGTGTGTGTGTGTGTGTGTGTGTGTGTGTGTGGTGGTTGTCAATGGGATTGCATTTCTGGTGTGGCTCTGGGCTTGACTGTTGTTGTCGTATAGGAATGTTAGTGATTTTTGTACATAAATTTTGTAACCTGAGACTTACTGAAGTTGTTTTATCAGCTTAAAAAGCTTTTGGGCCAAGACTATGGGGTTTTCTAGATGTAGAATCATGTTGTCTGGAAGCAGGGATAGCTTGGATTCATCTCTTTCGGTTTGGATGCCCTTTATTTTTTCTCTTACCCGACTGCCCCAGCCAGGACTTCCAATACTATGTTGAATAGGAGAATAGAGAGCATCCTTGTTTTGTACTGGTTTTCAAGGGGAAGGCTTCCAGCTTTTGCCCATTCAGTATGATGTTGGCTGTTGGTTTGTCATAAATGGCTCATTATTTTGAGGTATGTTCCTTCAGTGAGGCCAGGGTCTTTACTCTCTGGGCAGGTTTGCCTCATGTTGCATCTCCTATCAGGAAGTCCTCTCCATGAGGCTCTTCTTCCTAGCTGCAGCCCCACTGTGACTTCTCTGCCATTCAGTGACCCTTGGCCACGCCCTCTCCTACAAGGTCTGCATCTCAGCCTGAGGGACCTCTTCTCTGGCGACCTCATCTCAGCCCTAGGGGTGGTGGCTGCTCTTTCTAGCTGCCATTCTGATGTTATTTCAAGTTCTCTTGACTTTTTACCAGAGAATCCTTCATCATGCTCATCCTCTGATATATTAATAATTTTTTATGTTGAATTTTTTCCCGATAAAATTACTGTCTGGTTTTGTTCTTCTGACTGGGTTCTCACTGGTACAGAATGGATGTCAGGAGTTATCCCAGGAGAGAGGCCACACAGGCAGAAATCGGCATCGTTTTGGTCAGACCCTTGGGCTTAAGTGCAGTTCTGAGCTCCTTGCCAATGGGCAGTGGAATGTTAGAAACCCATGGCATGTGGCGGTGCCACATTGAATCAAGCTGTCATCCATGGCTGATTGTGATGAAGAACCAGCAGCAAGAGTCCTGGGAACCCAAGTGCCACTGCACTGAACCGCGGTGGCAGTCATGATGACTATGAGGACTGCGATGTGAGGCAGATTTTCTTTTTAAGCACACGTGGGCGCTTACAAACAGAAAATGGGAAGTACAGTTCTGTTCACTCTCAGCTTGAGTCACAGTCTGAAAACTGGAGAGCCCTAAAAAAATCTCTTATTTTTTGTAACTGGACTGATAATGCTGAAAATAAAACACCAACTTAATTTTTTGCCGAATTGCACTTGAAATTTAGAACGTTGATTGGTAAAGAATGGGATTCTGAAACTTGGAAGGGGAGCTTCTGGTTGAACCCAGAAGAAACTGACAATCAGACCTCCAAGTCGCTCTGATATTCCTTTACCCATGGAAGAAGCCTGCCCCCAGTGTCTGAGAATAATAGCCTTCCTTTTCTTTGAGAATCTTGTGATAAGCTCACCTGAGGCAGATGCTTTGAAAGGGGATGCCCTTTATCCTCAAGACCCACTCAAACCATATGCACATAGAGCCATAACTAGTGTCAAATCTCGGCATGCTCCAGAGAACAGGAATACACAGTGACCCAAAAAGACATAGCTTACACACAGAAAGAATGATAAGGTTTTGTTAATGTATATTGTCAGAAGCCTAGGGTACATGTGTGGAAGTACATTCTAAGGGTGTTAGACCAAGGCGGGTGGAATCTAACACTAGATCAGCCCTGATTGTGAATATGGGTGCACTTATTGGAGATTCTGGATTTAGGGTGTTTGCTCATGCAGCTGAAGGTGATTCTAATGGCTTACTTGGTTGGTTGACTAAAACTTGGACAAAATAGTGGCCTATATTTGATAAAGTTGAGGTACTAGAGCTTCCCTGGTATGATTTGATAAATGGACTCCAAAGGCTATGGAGATAGGAGTGTTGGGCTGGATTTATCATGCACAAATGTGCATCTACCCTCAACCTATGTTCCAGGAGGAGCCCCAGAAGACACTCCCTTGGTCAAGGCATTGAGAAATGCATTAGTGAGCAAAGCATCTGCACCCTTGGTCAGCTCTGCAGTAGCTTTCTTCTGCAGGGCAGATATGACTGCAGGGGATGTTGCATTGAGATGGGCTCTGGTTTCAATAGGGTTGAAATCCCAGAGGATCACAGGCCGAGAGGCAGCACCTAACTGCCAAAGGCACATTCACTGTAAAGGGCAGCAGGGCTGTGCAGGCAGTCAGAATGCCTTGACCTACAGAGATATTTGGCAGTGGTCAATTGATATGGCATTCCCAGGAATCAAATAGATGGACAGCTTACTACATTGTTTGATCTGTATAACAGGAAGAACTTTAGGTCTGGTAGCCAAAAGTCTGACTTGAGTCACAGCTTCTCACCCCATTTCTAGACCTAAGGCAATGTATGTACTTAGCATGTTCCTTGCATAAAGAAGACCCTTGAGGAAGGACCCTACATCACTATTGCAAATTTCCACTGTAAATCTTACTTTAAGCCTTCTCCAAAGCGACCTGTGGCTGTTTATTAGAGTGACTGCATTTGGGAGAAGAGAACTCCCAGACCCTTCCAAGATTATGACACTGGCTGTGAGTTGATACTGATTATTGAGGACCCAAAATACCACAGTGGCTCACCAGTCAGAGTGGGGGTTTATGGTGTCAGGTGGTGTAATCTTAGCCCAGGTCTGACTCACAGTGGGCCCTGTGGTCTACAGACCAACTCTGTAGTTATTTCCTCAGTTCATGTTTTGGTTTGGTTTGTTCTTGAGACAGGGTCTTGCTCTGTTACTCAGGCTGGAGTGTAGTGGTGGGATTGATCACAGCTCACTGCAGCCTTGACCTCCATGGGCTCAAGTGATCCTCCCATCTCAGCCTCCTGAGTGGCTGGGACCATAGGCATGTGCTACCCTGCCCAGCTAAAGTTTTGTATTTTTTTGTAGAGATGGGGTTTCACTATGTTGCCCAGGCTGGTCTCAAACTCCTGGGCTGAAGCAGGTTCAGCCTCCCAAAATGCTGGGATTACAGGCACGAGCCACCACATACAGCCCTCAGTTCTTGAATGTATAATGGTAATAGACACACTTGGTAACTATGTGGCCTTTCTGATCTATGAGATGAAGATAATTATGATTGGAATGCCTAAGAACTAACTTCTAGTAAACCAAAAGTCATATTATATCCCTGGGAGAACTGCAGAGATTGATGTCACTATAAAAGACTTAAGAAGAGTAGGGGTAATGACAGGTGTCACATCCCTATGTAATACATCAGTGCCGCCTGTGTAGAAGTCAGAAGAATCTGGAGAATGACTGTGGATTGCTGTAAACTTAAATGGTGTCTCCAATTTCAGCTGCTGTCCTGAATGTACAGCTTTATCAGAAAAAAAGTAAAGTGTTCCTGGTACGTGGTATGCAGCTGTTGACCTAGCTGATACCTTTTTCTTCATACTTACTTATGAGGACCACCAGCAAATCAGTTTGCTTTTCACCTGTCAGGCTCAACTATGCTCCTTCACACTCTTGCCTCAGAGCTAGTCAATTCTGCTGCTCTCTGCCACATTACAGTCTACAGAGGTCTGGATAATCTTGACATCTGATGAAATATCACAGTAGCCCACTGCATTGATAACATTGTGCTGAGATCTGAGGAGCAGGAAGTAGCAAGTTCTTTTGATGCCTTAGTTACATATATGCAAGTTAGAGGGTGGGAGATAAAACCATTCAGGGTACCAATTCAGCATCAGGCAAGGCTCAATCACGAGAGAGAAACCACACGATAATTAGAATGCAGGGAGTTTAACGTAAATAATTACTAACTATAACAGAGGAATGGAGAGACTGGGTAGTAAAAACTAAAGAGAATGCTAAAGAACACAGTGGTAACAGATACAAGGAACAGCCTCTACTTCTGGGGCTGACATAGAATGCTTGAGATAACAGTTCCTTCAAGCTGGGAGATCATGAATGATTGCAGGGGGAGCTTCTTTCTGAGGACCTGGCCTCTCTTTCAGTCAAAGGGTTTCAGGTCCCAAAAGTGTCTCAGTGCCAAAAACTGGGCAAAAGTTTATGTTAGAGCTTAACGTTTGTGTCTACTACCCGCAAAGCCATATGTTGAAACCCTAACCGCAAATGTGATGATATTTGGAAATGGGATCTTTGGAAGGTAATTAACACTAGATGGGGTCATGAGGGTGGAGCTATCATGATGAAATTACTGCCCTTATAATAAGAAATAAGAAATACCATAGAACTTTCTTACTTTCTCCCCGACTCATGCAAAAAGAAGGGTTCATGTGAACACACAGTGAGAGGTGGCAGCCTGCAAGCCAAGATAAGAGACCTCAGAATGAAACCCACCTTGCTAGCACCATGATCTTGGACTGCCAAGCCTCCAGAACCGTGAGAAATACATTTCTGTTGTTTAATCTACCTGGTCTACAGTATTCCGTCATAGCAGACCACACTGACTAAAACAAATTTTGACTTTTATTGAAGTGGCTATCCTCAGCCTTCTGCCCATCATCCTAGCTTTCTTTTGATTGTATAGTTGAGCAATGCCTTCACTGACTGCCTTTTTCTCTTGTTCCTAGGACTTCAGTATTCTATTGCCTCATGTCCATACCTTTCTGCAAGTCAGGCCACCTGTCCACACTATCAGCTTCTGTTGGTATATAGTGGCTAGGTCTTAAATTTCTTTTTTCTCCCTGCATACCACGTACCAGGAACACTTTACTTTTTTTCTGATAAAGCTATACATTTGGGTCAACTCAGCACTCATAGCCAGGATATATGTTGTGCTTTCACCCTAGTTCTTGGTCTGGTGATTAGGAGAGAGGGTAGGGAGAGATTCTGAGGAGGTCTATGTTCTTTAGTAAGGCAGATACCTCCCCCTACTTTTAAGCAGAGGAGAGTTCTAGACTTTAAGAAGGAGGAATGGGCCACTTCTGAAGACCCAGAGAGTTCAGGGGGACATGGAGTTTCAAGTTCTTAAATGCATCAACCCAGATGTCCCTGTCCCTCAAAGTCTTACTTACTCTTTCCCATCTCAGTCTTTGATCTTGGAACTGCAGACTTGCTGGGGGTGAGAATTCAACTTCCTTAGCATTCTACTACTTTTAGAGTGAATCAACTCCCAGGCCTGATGTCAGCTTTTTTCTGTAAGAAATGAAAATCTCTTTATGTTGCCAAGAAGGCTCTCTGACTTTCACACTATGCCTTTAATTGATAATCAATCACTCTGAGGTCTTTCTTTGATGTATCAATTGCACTCAGTAAGGGTCAACCAGTTTGGCTTAATAATTACTTCATGGTGCCAGAATCATTGTGCCTGCATTATCCCTCCACTGCTGTTCACGGCCCATTTCATGCTGTTCAAGTTCATGGCACGTGTGTTAATAGTTGCCCTGCTTCTACATGCTCGGGACTCTCGACTCCACCTGTCCCGGTTATGGGATCCTCAGTGTCAACCGGTGGGTGATGCAACTCTGAAATCCCATTTTACAGTCTACTTCCTTGAACTACTCCTGGCCTTATTTCTCTTAGGTCATGTTTCCTGGGAAGCAGACTCTCAGGCAGAGGAAGTTCATTGGGAAGTGCTTTTGGTAACACTACAGTGTGGAAGGGAGGTAAACTGGACCAGGCAGAGGGAGAAAGTTCCATTGGAATGCAGTTACAAGAAAGGCAGAGGCAGGGCCTGGGAAATCCTGCAGGTCATCTTGTGTGAAAAGAAAATAAAAATTTCAGGACCCCAAACTCACTATGTCAAAGGGAAAAGTTAGGCTTGGGAACTGAGTCATGCAAAACTGCCTCCCATTTCCTAAATGGGTAGCTGCAAAGATAGAAGCCACACACCTCCCCAGGGGCCTCCTCACAGTTCGCTTACAAGGAAATTCCTGTGGGCCCAAGATCTTTACCCTAAAACCAACTTCTGTTGAATTTCACTCGGACAATTTAATCAACAGCCTATCTTCACAGGTATAGGACAGACAGGACTTGTGCTCATCCCTCTGCCCACCTGAGACAAATGCATATTTTACTGCATCTTTTACTCTATATTTCCTTTATTTTATGTAAAAAATGCAGATTCACTGAGCACAAGACCAGTGCATAGTTGACTGTTCCTCTACTCCCTCTTTTCACATGTGCAATGTGGATTCTATGAAGGCTGATCAAAGCCTGGCAAGAATGTAATCATTTGCCTCTTTCATCTACCCTCTCCTTTTTCTCTTTCCTCTTTCCTCTACTGCCTGCTCATTTCTCTATTGAAGCCTCCAAACCATCTTTGTAAAAAACATGGATCGCAGATGTTCCTGTGATTTTTGTTCTTTTTCCCAGGCACATCCTCGATCTTGGTAAAATAAACTTCTGAACTGATTGAGACTGACTTCAGTCATTTTCTTTGATTTACATGAGGAATCCTGCCTACCATGCTACCTCTCTGTTCAGGTCAGGCCTGGACCCCTACCTTCATGGCCCCCAAGCCCAGACATAACAGCAGGTGGGAGAGTCAGGAAACCCTGGTAAGGAACACTCTTGGGCTTCCTTGAGAGGGTACAGGGGCACAGAATGGGGGATAGGGGCAGGCAGCCAGCTGGGTGGAGGATTTAGACCTGCGCCCATGTGCCCAGACTGACAAGCTACTCCAGGGGCCCTGACATGGCTTCTCGATGCCTCCTAGGACTTGAACCAGAAGTGAGGGGTTGATGGGGACTGGGAACAGGAGCAGTAGTGGAAGAATACATTCTCCAAAATCCTCTCAGCAGTTTTCCCGGCCATATGTGGACATGAACAGGGATCCTCTCAAACTCATCTGCCCAGTGCACCCATTTCTGTAACAAATATCTCTTAATACTTCCTAAACACGCATACACACACACACACACACACACACACACACACACACACAGTTTTTCCAAAGTCAGTATAATGCCTTCACTGAATAAAACGAAAGTGATTTATAATAAAAGAATATTGGCCAGGTGCAGTGGCTCACACCTGTAATCCTAGCACTTTGGGAGGCCGAGGCCGGTAGATCATGAGGTCAGGTGTTCAAGAACCAGCCTGACCAACCATCTCTACTACAAATACAAAAATGAACTGGGTGTGGTGATGGGTGCCTGTAATCCCAGCTACTCAGCAGGCTGAGGCAGGAGAACTGCTTGAACCCAGGAGGCAGAGGTTGCAGTGAGCTGAGATCATGCCACTGCACTCCAGCCTGGGCGACAGAGCAAGCCTCCGTCTGAAAAAAAAAAAAAAAAAAAATTCATTTCAACATGTAAGTGTTCGGGTAGGCCTGGCCTTGAAGACAAAGTTAATAGTAAGATGTTTGTACCTGTGTGTAGGGTCAACATGAGTGCGGCCATGTCTGGTATAACACATTGCGTCAGTCTCGGATGCAGACTGTCACAGTATGCCATACTAGAGACGTGAACACTAAGAGGGGTGTTTCCATCTGGGATGTGGTTTTAAAAGTGCTGCCAGTCCCAGTTTACCTCATTCCACACAGTAGTTGCATTTCTAGAAAAATGCCTTGCATAGAAAACTGTGCAAAAAGGACTTTATGTTACATGGAGTTCAGGTTTAGGCCCAAATAATCATACAAACATCTCTCTCTTGCATGAATGTCTGGGAAAGCATTTGAAAGTCCTGTGGGATATAAGACAACTCTTTCTGCATCTTGCACATGGAGAAAGTTAGAATTTCTCACCCCATCCACTAAATGACTATGGTGCTGTCTCATCCATATGTCCACTGTTCCCCTTCACAAGGACCATGACATTAAGGGGTACCCAGAGAATGGGCATCCTGTGTGTGGCCCTCTCCTCACTTTTTCTGGAAGGCCTAGAAAACAGAAACAGTTCCTGCAGAATTTATTAAAAAGATACACCCAAATGGAGATTCCACCAACTTGCAAATTGCTACGGGTGGAGGAGCTTTCTACGGCCTCCTTTCTGCTGTCCTCACACTTCTGCTAAAGCACATCACTTGCTGGTGACACGTTCATTATTTACTCATCTCAGGCTCAAGAGCAAAGCAGCCAGGCTGGTCTCCACTCACTCATTCATTTTAATTAAACCCTCTAATTTTATTTATGCTGCCACAAACTGATTAACAATTTGCCAGCAGAGAGCAGGAAGTCTTAAAAAGCACCTTGAAGAATCTGTGGGTCTCAAAACACAAACCTCACAGAAATGAGGTGGGCTGTGGGTGAGGGCTCCTGCAGGCTGGAGTAGGCAAGTTGTTGAAGCTTCACCACTTCCTACGACCTTGGAACAGCTTCTGGGTCTGAGATCTGGGGTCACCAGGAGCTGATGGATGGAGAGATTATCTCTTTGTCTGACATCCCTGAAGCTGTGGGAGAAGGGATGGGGCTGGCATGGTATCCTGTGTCCCTGGAGGACTGAGATTGTGGGTAGGGGCAGCAGAGATCTCAATTTCCCCAATCAGTGGGAGAAATGGACATTGATCCAGCCAATTACAAAACAGTTTGGTTGAGTATTGAGGCAGAGTTGAGCCTTGGGTGTTGGGAAAGATTAGAAAAGGGCTGGAATTTGAGTTAAATCATGGAGGACTCCTAGAATATCACCAGACTGACTAGCTGGAGAGGATATGAGCAAAGACTCAGACATTCATCCTTCCATTCTCCAAAGGCCGGGCATGTCACTAGTTCCAAATATTAGGGAGAGAAAAAGGAATGAGAGACTGTAACAGGCTGAATTGGGGAATTTTAATCCAGTAATGTGCAAAGGTGATTTCCTCCCCTCCATGCCCCCACAATAACCACTACTATCAATTTTGCCTTTTCAGATTCTTTTTCTGATCCTGAAAGTGGGACGGAAAGAAAACTTGGTCTCTTGCCCCATAAGTTTGGCTAGTATTCTGATACATGGTTAAAACCTTTGACCCCTTTCAGTCAAATACTTAGTTTACTTGGATGTGATGATCCTCCGCCCTGGTCTTCAGCAGTGAGCTGCTGGCAGAGGAGATCACGTGGCTTGCTCTTCCACAAGTCTCTCTCTCCTCCTTCTCCTCTGTTCCCTGCCCCAGCCATACAGAATTCAGGGAGGCATGAGGAGAGTCTCATGTAGGGAGCACTGGCTGGTGGAGGAAGCTGCCATTGCTGACTCATTCCTGTATCTCCTCTGGATGCTGGTGATCTGTGCGGTCTTTAAAGTCTTGAGGATCTGCTTGCTCCCTGGTGATTGTGCAGTAACCCGCTGGCTGCCCCAGTGCTTTTGTGCACTTGGACATCAGAACTCCAGCCTTTGGACTCCAGGACTTATGGCAGTGGCCTCCTGAGTTTTCAGGCCTTTGGACTCAGACTGAGAGTTAAACCATTGGCTTCCCAGGTTCTCAGGCTTTAGGATTTAGATCTATCCCAGGGTCTTCAGCTTGCAGATGGTCTGTTGCGTGACTTCTTAGCCTCCATAATCACATGAACCCATTCCCCTAGTAAATCCCTTCTCATACATCTCTATCTCTATCCCTAGCTCTGTCTCTATCATCTCTATCACTATGTCTATCTCTATGTCTCTATCTCTATTTCTATCTCTATCTCAGCTATCTCTATCTCTATCCCTGCCCATATCCCTCCCCTTATCCCTAACTTTATTTCTATCTATCTCTACCTATCTCTATCATCTCTGTCTCTATCTCATCTCTATCTATCTCTATCTCCATCTTTCTCTCTCTATCTCTATCCTATTGGTTCCATCTTTCTAGAGAACCCTGACTAATACAGATTATATGATTACATTTTCTTTCTGCAGATTTTATCTGGAATTAGATATCCTGAAAACATGTCCATGCCCTCAGGTTATTCTTTACTGTTGCTACATTCTTATTTATGTTCACACTTGCAGCCAGATTCCTCTGATATGAATAATAGATCAGCAATAACTTTTCCTCTTGTGTTCAGAATCATTACCATTTCCTTCAAAATCTCTTTCATGTATAACTGCACATATTAATCACAATGCTGGTTATTAATGATAAAATTACATTGAAACAGTGGAGCTGCTGAAATTAAGGCACTCTGAGATCAGCCCATGTCTTCTTCTAAAGTTTGAGCAGAACTTTGCTCATCTATCTTTTAGGTCAGCTTTGAAGAGTAAGATGATTGTTGGAGATTATCAAAATGACTCTAAAAGATTACCAAAAAAACAATGCCCAAATTAAGCAGGGAGGATCTTGACAAAAAGTCAGGGCAGAGACAAAGTTGGACAGAATATATGAAATAATGAGAAAAAGAGTAAAAAAGGCACAGAACACCATGGTAGATGTGGGACTAAAAAGTTAGTGAACTGTTCCTCATTCCTACCTTTCACCCTCCCACTATACACATGCACACACACACACACACACACACACACGATTCAATGGAATCATATATATATTTTTTACTAATGAAAAACTGTATTTACTTAGAAGCATTCAGAATGTCAACAAAACTGAAACCACCTTTGCAAAATTATGACAGTAAGAGAAATCTGATATAGCTGACTCCATCTTGCTTCTAAGATATCATTGTTCATTCCTAGGTGTAGGACAAGCTAACTTTGGGAGGAATTTAGTTTATGGTTTAGCTGATAATAGCCCTTCCCAAAACTAAACTGTCTTTGTAAAACTAACAAAAGGCCACAAGATTAGTACTGTGAGAGTGGCCTGAATCTTGCTAAGATGTAGGCATAGTTAAACAATTACCACCATTGTTCTGGAGGTCACAAGATTTGTAACTTCCTCAATTACTCCTGTAAATAACATCACTATTTTAGAATCTAAGATTGGCTTTTTGAGATGTCTTTTCAGACTTTTGCATTTCTCATGACCAGATGGCTCCATCCAGACCTGCCACTCAAGACAACTAGTCCTGCCGCCCCCGCCAGAAGCAGACTCAGCACATGAGGACCATTTTCCCACATCCGTATGATTACATTCCCAACCAATCAGTAGGACCCAGTCTCTAGTCCCCCACCTGCCAAACTATCTTTAAAAAACTCTAGCCTCCAAATTTTGAGGGAGGTTGATTTGAGTAATAATAAAACTCTGGTCTCCTGTTTAGCTGGGTCTACATGTATTAAACTCTTTCTCTATTGCAATTCCCCTGTCTTGTTAAACTGGCTTCGTCTGGACAGCAGGCAAGAACCACCCATTGGCAGTTACAAATTAGCAGCAACTTCTCCTTCTTTTTTCTTTTTTTTGCTATTACAGAGTGTTATTCAGTTAACAAACAATTATTTCATACAAGCCACATTGGAGTAAACTGAAGATGAAGAAACCATCATTCCTATATGTAACTGATTTGTGCTGTGCACCAACAAGAACCTGCTTTAAATTTTCATGCCAATTTACAACCTCCATACTGTACCAGGCAAGGTTAGAGTCTATTGAAAATACCATCAAGGCTCTCTAAAGACAAATTTGGTAGTGTGTCGGCTATACAAACAAAAGGCACTGTATAGTTTAAATACAAATCTTATGCATTTCAATTGTTTTCCTTAAAATAAGTGAGTTGTATAGAGAGGGGTTAAATGCTTTATAGACAAGAAAAAAAACCGGGATAGAACCAATTTATTCATCATCATCATTTTCATCTTCTATATTCCTCCTTCTCTTTATCTCCTTCTATTTTCTTACTTTCTTCAGCCTTGATGACTCCCTTTTTGACAGGCTTTCCTTTAGCTTGGTATGCAGTAATTTCCTTTTTGTATTTTTCCTTCAGCTTCTCAGCCTTCTTTTCCTAAGGCTGCTTGTTATCTGCAGCAGTATCATTATTTCTGAGAAAAGAAAAATAGCTTAGAGCATTCTGAGCTATGTGAAGTATGCAAAATTTATTCATTCCACAGAGACATAAGTATGGGACTTCAGTCATGTCCTCTACACCCATGCCCGAGGGCAATTGTTTAGAGACACCTTGTTCCTGACTATATGCCTCACCCATTATCTTCCTGTTCCTGGAATTTGAATTATCTTCATGTTCCTACACACAGAACAATATCTAGACAATCAATAGCTTATGTCATTTTAATGTAAATTCTTGGTAAACAACTTAAGAAGCTCCTCTTCTTTTCCCTTAAAAACCTACTTTTAACAGAATGTATATCCAAGGCAACTTGAATCTGTGCTCCCAGGTTGCAGTCCTCAAGGCTGGCCCAAATAAACTCTCTACTTATATTAATTTTGCCTCAGCCACTTCCTTTCAAGCCAACTCCACTTCTCTCCAAGCTTCTTTGCAACATCCCCAAAGGATAGTCCAGGTGTTTTCCTTTGACTCTGGGGTGATGGAATAGAATAAGAAAAATTCCTGAGGATTCCTCTTGTGCACACTGAAATTCCTGAAGTTATTATTTGTTTCTCCTTTAGGAGGAAGATAGGTTTTCATTTCTCTCTTTTTTCTTTCTTTCTTTCTTTCTTTTTTTTTTTTTTTTTGAGATGGAGTCTCACTCTGTCACCCAGGCTGGAGTGCAGTGGTGTGATCTCGGCTCACTGCAACCTCTGCCCTCTGAGTTCAAGTGATTCTCCTGCCTCAGCCTCCAAAGTAGCTGGGATTACAGGCTCCTGCCACTGCGCCTGGCTAATTTTTTGTATTTTTAGTAGAGACGGGGTTTCACCATCTTGGCCAGGCTGGTCTTGAACTCCTGAACTCGTGATCCACCCGCCTTGGCCTCCCAACATGCTGGCATTACAGGCGTAAGCCACCGTGCGTAGCCTTCATTTCTCTTTTATAATAGACCTTGTCTGCTTTTTGCATGTCTTCAGATTTTTCCTTTCCCTTTTAGCAGATACGGACTTCCGCATCTCTGATCACTTCTTAGTAAACTCCGAGAATCTGACTGAAGCATCTGGGTGCTTCTTCTGCTCCTCCAGGCAAGCTTGCACAAAGAATGCATATGATAACAAATTTGCTGCTCAACTTCTTAGGGTCTCCTTTGTCCATGTTTAGTTATTTTTCCTCCCAGTGCCCATCTGGCTCTCACTTGTCCTGGCTTAGTCTCTATGGAGCTCCATGTATTGCAATCAAAACTGCCTCTGCAAAAATCGTAACGGAGACAATTACTACGAGAAAGAGATCTGACCTAACTGATTCCATCTTGCTTCTAACATCCAAGAGGTCCTTGTTCATTCCTGAGTGTAGGCTAAACTAATTTTGGGAGAAACTTAGTTTATGGTTTAGCTTTGAAACAAAGATGATAATAGCCCTTTCCCAAAACAAACCCCCTTCCTGCCTGCGGACTAGAGTGCCTTTGCAGGACTAACAAATTAGCTGCAAGATTAGAAATTATGGTTTAGGAGTCATCCAGCTAGAGGCTGCAAGATTCTAAACCTCCCCAGATTGCTCCTAGGGATAACATCACTATTGTAAAACCTGAGATCAGTTCTTGAGATATTTTGCTGTACTCAATGAATAAGCTGGAACCACCCAGATTGATAAACTGGCTAATCTGGTCTTGTGGCCCACACTCAGGAACTGACTCAGCACAAGAGGACAGCTTCAACTCACTGTAATTTTATCTCTGACCTGCCCAATCAGAACTCATGACTCATTGGGCCCCTACCCACCAAATTATCCTTAAAAACTCCCATCCCCAGCCAGGCACAGTGGCTCATGCCTATAATCCCAGCACTTTGGGAGGACCAGGTGGGCAGATCACTGGAGCCCAGGAGTTCAAGACCAGCCTGGCCAATGTGGTGGAACCCTGTCTCTCCTAAAGATATAAAAATTAGCTAGGCTTGGTGGTGCTCACCTGTAATCCCAGCTACTTAGGAGGCTGAGGCACCAGAATTGCTTGAACCTGGGAGACGGAGGTTGCAGTGAACTGAAATCACAACACCGCACTCCAGCCTGGGCAACAGAGAGAGACTGTGTCTCAAAAAAACAAACAAAACAAAGGAAAACAAAACAAAACTCTGATCTCCAAATTCTTAGGGAGACTGATTTGAGTAATAATAAAATTCCAGTCTCCTGCACAGCCAGCTCTGCATGAATTACCCTTTCTCTATTGCAGCTCCTCTGTCTTTATAAATTGGCTCTTTATAATAGGCAGCAGGCAAGGTGAATCCGTTGGGTGGTTATGTCAGAGGTGTTTAAACCAGAGCAACTCCATCTTGTATAGGGTCTGGGTAAAATAAGGCTAAGACCTACTGGGCTGCATTCCTAGGAGGTTAGGCATTTGTAATTACAGGATGAAACAGGAGGTCGGCATGAGACACAGGTCACAAAGACCTTGGTGATAAAAGGATGCAGTAAAGAAGCCAGCCAAAACCCACCAAAACCAAGATGGCAGTGAAGTGACCTCTGGTCATCCTCATTGCTCATTATATACTAATTATAATGCATTAGCATGCTAAGAGACACTCCCACAAGCACTATGACAGTTTATAAATGCCATGGCAACATCAGGAAGTTACCCTATATGGTCTAAAAAGGGGAGGAACCCTCAGTTCTGAGAACTGCCCACCCCTTTCCCAGAAAACTCATGAATAATCCACTCCTTTTTAAGCATATCATCAAGAAATAACCATAAAAATGGGAAACCCCTGGGGCTGCACTTCTTATGGAGTAACCATTCTTTATTCTTTTACTTTTTTAATAAACTTGCTTATACTTTACTCTATGGATTTGCCTCAAATTTTTTCTTGCACAAGATCCAGGAACCCTCTCTTGAGGTCTGGATTGACATCCCTTTCTGGCAACATCTTCCTGGTGAACCGCAAAGGGACTACACTGAGGAGACCCTGAACCAAAGGAAATAGACTGCAGCACCAATTGGCTAACTTTGGGTACATGGTGGGGTACATTTTACTCAGGTAAAGGATGAGATTGGGTTAAAGGCCTCTTTTAAGAAAAGGCAAGGATGCTTGACAGAACTTGGGTTTGAAGCTCAACTTAGGAAGGTTAGAGTCCTTCCTAAGATTTAGGGGGTTAGAGTCCCCTGTCAGTGAAGTCCTTCTTGGTTAAAAATGGATTTGGTACTGCAGGATATTAACTATTATTCTCTCTGGATTAATATGTCTTGCACTCTTTGCTGATGGCTGTGGGTGACAGAATTAAGCATGTACAGGACCATGGGACATAGGGAGCTTTTTCCTCCCCAAAGGGGGACAACTGAGAGCTGATGGGCATGCTGGAAAAGATCCGCTTGTGACTGACAGGCGGCCATCTGAACTTCTGGTTCAGTGTCACTGCAATGGGTGGGTCTTTCTCTGTGGATCTTTCTCCATGAGTTCTTTGCCTTCCCTACTCTACTGCAGGCAATGCTTTTCTCCCTTCCCTTTCCTCTCTTTCTGTGCAAACTGGTTTTAGGAAT